>NC_133663.1:62144473-62516348 GCF_037893015.1 Macrotis lagotis
GGACTAATTTTATCACTCACCTGTTATCAATCAGTAAAGTGATTTCAATGACATCTTCACTAGAATCTCTGTTCAGCAAAGTCTTCCTGGCTTTTCTCCCATCAGTCAGCTTAAATTTTCCACTTATTAAAGATTTGATGACCAGTAATCCCATTGTTCAAATACTTAGCTCCTAGATAGAAGTAGAAGAGTCAAAATTATTTGAAATCAGATACCCTATTCATTAAAATCTAACACCTATATGAAAAATTGGTGAAAAGTGCTTTTTTAATAAAAATATTTTTTAAGAAAAATTTTATTTATTTGGAGTTTTACACATTTTCCCCCATTTTTGCTTCCCTCCCCTGACTCCCCACAGAAGGCATTCTGTTTGTCTTTACATTAGTTCCATGGTATGCATGGATCTAAGTTGAATGTGATAACAGAGAAATCTGTCCTTAAGGAAGAAATATAAAGTATGAGATAGTAAAATTACATTATAATATAATGCTTTTTTTTTTCTAATTTGACAATAATAGTCTTTGGTCTTTGTTCAAAGTCCATAATTCTTTCTCATATAGATGGTATGCTCCATTGCAGATAGCTCAAAATTGTCCCTGGTTATTACACTGAAGGGATGAGTAAGTCCATCAAGGTTGATCATCACTGCCATATTGCTGTTAGAATGTATAATAGTTTTCTGGTTCTGCTCATCTCACTGAGCATCGGTTCATGCAAATCCCTCCAGGCTTCCCTGAATTCCTATCCCTCCTAGTTTCTGATAGAACAATAGTGTTCCATGACATACATATACCATAGTTTGTTAAGCCATTCCCCAGTTGAAGGACATTCACCTAATTTCCAATTTTTTGCCACCACAAACAGGGCCGCTATAAAGAATATTTTTAAAAATGCATTAAATTCATTTCTTTATTAGCAAGAAGATAATTTTTTTTCTTAAGTTAATGTTTTGCTTTCTAGTGAGGCAATGGATTTATCAAACTTGCACAGAATTTGGATTCTTCCAGACCACTGATTCAAAATATCAGCCTTTCTTAGCACGACCTTTAAGGTAAAGTATATGCCTCTTAAAATGTCTCAGTTTTGTCCAGGCTTTCTATTTGCTACTCATTTACCTTCACTGCTACAGCTGAATATTTTGAATTTAAGGCAGGATTTTCTCACCGATTGCCACAGATTGATACTAATTAAATAAGAGAATGAAGATCAAATGCTTTTACATAGAGACTTGGCAGTTCAAGGTCATGCAATGAAGTATGAGAACAGTATAGTTATCTGAAAAAGAGTTGCCTTCATGTTAAAGAAGTTACAATTCAAAAGACCAAGTAAAAGCAGGTATATAGGCCTCTCTGCCCAAATTTCTGAAGTGGTTGAATACTAGAAGAATCAGGAATATGTTAACTTCCTAAAGATAATAAGACTAAAATAACTGAAATATTAAATAACATTTGATGACTTCTAGAACACTTAAAATAAGTTATCTCATTTGGGTACTTACAAGACCTATAAGGAAGAAAATCAGAGAAAATAAACAAGTATACACACACATGCATATATATAGATATAGATATATGCACAAACAGAAATATCCTTTAAAGACATATATATTATATGGACATTTTTGAGGGTAGAAAGAGCTACAAAAAAATTTATATGTGATAAGATGAAAAGTATAAACAAAAGTAATAAACCAATAGCACTTTTGAGACATAAGGAACCTCAGAAATTGTCTGAAACATTATTAAATAAGAAAAACTTTTATCTAGAGATAATGATCAATTTGACCTAGGTGGCATAGCCAAAGATGTTGAGTACCATTGTTTTTAAACGAGGCACAAAAGGATTTAAAGCAATCATAGAATCTGAAAAGGCAAAATAAATATAATCTATTTTTTATTACCAAACTAGAAGGGACAATTTCTTTATATCTAAAAACCATTTTCTCAAAGCATAGCTTGTTGAAATCAATGAATTTATTCATAATTCTCCCACAAGTCATTTGCAAGTTGAATGGATTTTTAGAAATAAATCATAAATTTCATTGATGTTAACATCTGAAATAATCTAAAATCTGTCATCTGATCTTGATTGGGGCACAAGACAAAATGTTAGCTACATTTTAGATAAATGAAAGAATGAAACAGAACCAGTATCAATGACTTGTCTAGGGGATAGTGATAGAAATGACATTATTGGGAAAAGGAACAAAGAATTGAGTTAGATGAATGAGGGTCCCTTTCCTGTAGAATAAATTTTTATTTTCTTCAGTATTTGATAAAAACTTTGATTAAAAAAGTTTTTTTAATTCTCTTTAATTTAGATTTGAGGGTTAGGGAGTTAGGGAGTCTATAAGAAAAGTAGATTTGAGTGAAAGAGCATGCTTTAGCACAGAGAAGGAGCATGTATTCAGCCTATGAAGCCAATGAGAGGCTGATTCCAATTGTTAAAATAATTTACAGTCTGTGATGAGGCAGATGACATCAGCTTATCTGATTATTTGATCAAAGTTATTGGAATGAAAATAGCTTCAAAAAGGTGGAGTTCTAATACTGCCCTTCTGAAGAGCTGGAAGTCCTCAAACCCTTTTAAGAAAGCTATATTTCAGGGAAATCATTAAAAATGGTCACTCTACAGACCCCTTTCTCTTAACCCTCCCCTCCTCTTTCTTTGCAGCTATTTTATTAATGAATGTGAACAAATATTTGACTTGAAAATCAATGTTACTTCAATGCTTGAAGATGTTAAGAAAACCAACAAATACTACTACAACCCCTTGATCAGGACTGGCAGAAGGATCCTGTTCCCCAATGGTGATCTGGATCCTTGGCATGCACTGAGTATCAACTCCAGAAGGAAAAGAAACTTAGTAGGGATGTCCATTAAAAGTAAGTACTAAAAACAAACACACACACAAAAAAACTAAGTACTAATTAATTACATTTAGAGGAGGCAGGAGTATATAATGAAGAACATGGGCAAGATTGGGTCTCAGCGAAGTTCTTAAACTCTTGGGTTTAAGGGATAGTGATAGAAATCACATCATTGGGAAAAGGAACAAAGAATTGAGTTAGAGGAATGAGGGTCCCAGGGCGGTTAGGTGGCGCAGTGGATAAAGCACCGACCCTGGAGTCAGGAGTACCTGGGTTCAAATCTGGTCTCAGACACTTAATAATTACCTAGCTGTGTGGCCTTGGGCAAACCACTTAACCCCATTTGCCTTGCAAAAAAAAAAAAAGAAAATGGAAGGAATGAGGATCCCTTTCCTGTAAAATAATGATGAAGCTTACTGTTCTAAATAATGTCTTTAAATTCATAAAATTAAAATCATAGGATTATAAAAAAGTCAATTAGAACAAAATATACATAGAAATCTGTTTCTTTACTTTGTAGGCATATTATATCTATGTACATTTGTAATATGATAGTTATATATATTTAAATGAGGTCAGACAAGTTAGTTTAAAAATCTGTTTTAGAAAAGTCTGACATAAAGGGTACTTTGAGGTCAGAAAGATCTGGGTTCAAATTTGATCTGCAGTATGACAGTAGTATGATAACAACTAGTATGATTATTCATATTTTAACCAGTATCATAATCAATATGATAACAAGATAACTAAACAATCTAACCCCCCCTCCCCGTTTACTTATATGTGAAGTGGGAATAATAATGATACCTACATCACAACATTTTTGTGAAGAAATAATTAGATGACATAGGCAAAGGACATTACAAAAAAGACTAAATACCTGCTATTTAGAGAACATAAACTTGAGCAAGCAATATTTATTGAACAGATTCTTTCCTCTTCAGAAAATAATGAATCAGATTTGTGTCTAAAATAGAATGATGAAAAAATAATAGTTCAGTAAAATGGAGAGATTGTTCAGAATCAATCATTTGGCTGTTGTTCTCAGTGGTTTTCCTTGAAACATGGCTCCCAGGAATCAAATGAGAGGAAGCACTGGCATTGAGTTGTGTCTGAGTTTTCATAACCCAATTTGGGATTTTCTTGGCAAAGATAATGGAGTCATTTTGTATTTCCTTCTCCAGCTTATTTAAAAATAAGGAAACCAAGGCAAACAAGGTTAAGAGATTTTCCCAGGGTTATAAAGCTAGTGGGCATTTAGGACCAGATTGGAAGTCAAGGAGATGAGTCTTCCTGACTCCAAGTCTGGCACTTTAATCACTGTGCCAACTAGCTGGCCTGTGCCAAGTTCTTGATGGACTATTCAAGGCTGCCAGATAAACATTGTAGTATAGCTACCATTCAAAAATCTCTTATCACTGTAACATCTAATGAGCTACCTTTATGATTTAATCAACTTGCACTTTCTTTAAAAATAAACCATGACACATGCAGATTCAGAGTTAATTCTATTCCTGACAAAAATTGTATACTGGACCAACAGGAAGACAAAATTCTGGGAAAATACCCAGCACTGATTGAATCCTAGGGCTACTTCATAGTTGCTGACCCAAGCTGTCAAACTGCCATGTTTTTTGACCATGTGGTTTTGAAATTTTTGGAATTTTCTTACAGATTTAGAATTTTGAAGACTCAAGTGCTCCAAATTATCTTTTTTATATTCTTTTTATTAAAGATATTATTTGAATTTTACAATTCCCCCCCCCAATCTTACTTCCCTCCTCCCACCCGCCCACAGAAAACAATCTGTCAGTCTTTACTTTGTTTCCTTGTACATTGATCCAAATTGAGTGTGATGAGAGAGAAATCATATCCTTAAGGAAGAGACAAAAAGTCTAAGAGATAACAAGATCAGACGATAACATATCTGTTTTTTTTCCTAAATTAAAGGGAATAGTCCTTAAACTTTGTTCAGACTCCACAGCTCTTTATCTGGATACAGATGGTATTCTCCATTGTAGACAGCCCAAAATTGTCCCCGATTGTTGCACTGATGGAATGAGCGAGTCCTTCAAGGTTGAACATCACCCCCATGTTGCTGTTAAGGTGTACAGTGTTCTTCTGGTTCTGCTCATCTCACTCAGCATCAGTTCATGCAAATCCCTCCAGGCTTCCTTGAATTCCCATCCCTCCTGGTTTCTAATAGAACAATAGTGTTCCATGACATACATATACCACAGTTTGCTAAGCCATTCCACAATTGAAGGACATTTACTTGATTTCCAATTCTTTGCCACACAAACAGGGCTTCTATAAATATTTTTGTACAAGTGATGTTTTTACCCTTTTTCATCATCACTTCAGGGTACAGACCCAGTAGTGGTATTGTTGGGTCAAAGGGTATGCACATTTTTGTTGCCCTTTGGGCATAGTTCCAAATTTCTCTCCAGAAAGGTTGGATGAGTTCACAGCTCCACCAATAGTGTAATAGTGTCCCAGATCACAAATTATCTTTTAATGAAAAACTTTTTTCTTCTGCTTTTCTTAATGGAAATTAAATACCTCTTTACTATAAAAGAATTCCAAATATCAATTCAAGGAATTCATGTAGTTCAAATTGACTATAATTTTGTTTCTTCTAATTCAGGAGTTGTGACTTCAGAGACTAGAGCATATAGGGATTCATCTTTTCATTCTTTATAATACTGTTCTGAGTATTATTGTCAAACCTAGTGGCTTTCTCAAAAAGGACTAGACTGACAACTTACACTTTCTTCATGCTCTCAAAGATGTAGAAGCTTCAGCCAGTTCCCAACTCCTCCCTAGGGATTAATTAATAATGCTATCATGATACTGATTAGAGAAGGGAACTCAAATGGGGAAGAAATAGTAGGTGATTGAATGTGTTTCATATTCTCAAGCCAAGTATATTTTTCTCTTTTTGACTGCTATTTTATTTTTTCAATTACATGCAAAGATAGTTGTCAACATTTATTTTTTTGTGAGCTTTTGAATTCCACAATTTTTCTACCACCTTCTTTTCAGAGACAGTGAGTAATCCGATATAGGCTATACATGTAAATTCATGTTTAATATATTTCCATATTAGTCACGATGTGAGAGAAGAATCAGAACTTAAGGGAAAAAAAACATGAGAAAAAACATAAAAACAAAAATTTTAAAAGTAAAAATGGCGTGTTTTGCTCTAAATTCAGATTCCATAGTTTTTCCTCTGATGGAGGATGGTATTTTCCATCACGAGTCTTTTAGAATTGTTCCTTGATCACTGAACTGCTGAGAGAAGCTAGGTCCATCATAGTTGATCATTACACAATGTTGACGTTAAAGTGTACAATGTTCTCCTTGTTTCTCTCACTTCAGTCAGCATCAGTTCACACAAGTCTTTCCATCAAGTCAGGTATTTTTAATGTTTAAAGAATAATAAGTTTTAAAGGTTTTTCTAATCTTGCTGATCTCCCTAGCACTTCTTATTCCTCCTGATCCCTTTCTTTCTTTTGGTTGTCTATTTTTAGCTGAATAATATCCAGTAGAGTCTATTGTGATACGATATTATGTCAGGACCTGGCCTGAGTTCTTTCCATCCTAGGAAAACTTTTTTGTCTTAAAAACTGGTAACAATATAAAACCACTGAAATATTCATTGAAATTATTCTCTTCCATTTAGAATTAGGAAGAAGGGATGTCCAAATGGTAGGAAAGGAATATTCTCATAAGAGTCATTTGAAAATTGATCCAGAAGTATTACAGCCTCTTGATTTTACAGATATAGGCACTGAAAGAGAGGCTAATGACCTACCCAGTGTCATAAGGAGCCAAGTCAAAATTAGAAATTCCCCTCTCCCACACTGAATCCCATAAAAGAACTAGACTCTAGACAAAAAAAAAGGCAGCTGCATTTTGTAAGTCAAATGCATCCTTCTCAATAGGCTAAATTAAAAAGGGGATCATAGAGCCTTTTTCCTCTTTTAGCATCTCTCTTTCCCTGTCTCGGAGCCCTCCTTTCTCCTCTTAACCCTAACTGCCTTGCATCCCCATTATCTCCAGTCAGCTTGATTCATATCCTGCCACTGAACCCAGATGGTTTTGGAGGAGAAAGTGAGGTTGGTGATTTAGCACAGCCCCCCTCATTCAAATCCAATTCACTTGCTTGTCATGGCATTCTGGTTTTTTTTAGATTTTTTTCAAGGCAATGAGGTTAAGTGACTTGCCCAAGGCCACACAGCTAGGTAATTATTAAGTGTCTGAGGTCAGATTTGAACCCAGGTACTCCTGACTCCAAGGCTGGTGCTCTATCCACTGCACCACCTAGCTGCCCCTGCCATGGCATTCTTTAAGAATGAAGAACAAACATTATTAGACATCAAACTACTATGATAATAAAGGCTGATAAAGTCTAATTCCCTAGTCCTTTGAAGGGTATTTACACTTAAAAAAACCCTAAAGACCTAAAAATCTCCAACATGTTAACAGAAGTTTGTCTGGTACCCTCAAGTCACTAAAGGGAACCAACACTCACTCTTGAAGCATCTACTAGCTGCTGGCCACCCTCAAACCTAAGGGCTGGAACAAGGGGTGATATGTTTATGATGTGTTTGTTCCCACCACTCCCATATCCAGCACATACAACAAGCTTTTCTTCTTGACTTTTCAAATTTGATCAGGTCACTCCTCCCTCTAAAATATGTTACCTGTCACTGACCTAAAGGTATGACCACATATTATACCTGAAAGTTGGGGAAGGAAGGAAGTAAACAAGCCTTTATTGAGCTTCAAGGTAAGGCAGGCCCTATGCTGAATACCCTACAAATATGATCTCATGTATTACAAACAACCCTAGGAGGTAGGTGCTGTTATTGGGGAAAGTACTGCAGGCAGATGCTAAGTGACTTGCCCAGGATCACTGAACCAATAAGTGTCCAGGGCAGGATTTGAACTTAGTTCTTTCTGACTCCAAGCCCAGCACTCAGCCAAGGAAGTTAAAAAATCATATTCGCTAAAGTGTTAGGAATTAAGAACACCCTCCCCACCCCCCACCCCCAAGTTTTCATTGGTTTGAATACTTGGCTGTTTTAGATGAAACACTAATTAAACAACAAGAATATTGACAGTTGTAATATTTTCATCTTTGCAGATAGTTCCCACTGTGAAGCAATGTCAAAAAGCAATGATGATGATCCTCAGAATCTCAAAGACGCACGACATTTTATCTTCAAAACCCTGCGCAAGTGGCTGAAATGGAAGAAATGAAATGACAGGTGGATTGATGAAATCCAAAGATTGGCCTCTGGTTTCGTTGCCTAATAGGTGAAGTTGAAGGGCAGATGCAAAAACTTGGCCAAGAGACTCCTATTCCTACACGAGATTTTAAAACAACAATTATTTGTTGAAAAGAGATTCCCCCCATTCCTTCTCTTCCCCATCTCCTAAAGGTTGTATGAAATTATTCTCATTTGCTCCAATTTAATTACATTGAAGGATTAGATGATCTTCAAAGCTTCAAATGCTCCATATTAATATTGTAAGATTTTGACTTCTTATTCCCTGCCCCTGACCTTGAACTTTGGTCTGGCTCATACAATCTTTGGAGCCTCATAAATTCCAGACTTCTCTAAAGGAAATCAGAGCCATCTTACATCCTCTCCCTTCATCCCCCATCCTCCACAAACTCTCCTCTTCTTATGATCTTTGGGGCTCAAAGAATGAATAGTTGGCCCTTTCCATTGTATACTAAGAAGCCTCTAGAACAGTCCTGGATCCTGTGTTAACTAAAGTCTGTGAGATGCTTTAGTACCCAAAATGTTGAAACTTTAGTGTAGTCCCAAAATGGTTTCTTAATGGAACATGAAGACTATAAGAGGCAGCAGTTTTCAGACCCTCAGATTTTACCAATATTCTATACTTCATTTTAGAAGTTCTATTGTTCTAACCATATTCATTTGACTTGCAGGATTGGGCAACAGTCATTTAAAATGTAGTCGTGTTAAACACAAGGTCCGATCAATCAATCCACCTATAATCATCTATTAATCTACTTTATACCAGACATTGTGCTACGCCCTGGGGATATGCAAAATAAAACGATGTCTATGCACTATGAGCTTTAGGGCTGCTTTTGGAGCATTCTAATTAAAGATGAGAATTTTACTCACAGACTTTTTTATATCTTTATTTTTGATAACTATTCATAGATTTTCAAATTATCAGTTGGACCAATAATAGAATTGTAACCATAGTAATAATATCCTGAAGGAGGGGATGATAGGTCCTTACAGGTTGTGAACATTGGTTACCATCATGTGTCTGGATATGAATGACTGCAGTGGAAGAGACTGGAGTCCCCAGCAAGCAGCAGAGGTTGACCTTGGCAGTGCCTTTGGTATCTCAGACAGTCCAACATACCCAATCTTTGCATTTCCTTCTGAACTGCAAAGGCCAGTTTCTGCATCTTGAATATTTTTTTTTGGTTTTTACAAGGTAATGGGGTTAAATGACTTGCCCAAGGTCCCACAGCTAGGTAATTATTAAGTGTCTAAGGCTGGATTTGAACTTAGGTCCTCCTGACTCCAGGGCTGCCCCATCTTGAACATTTTAATGTGGACAGTGGTCGCCTTTGAAGTTCTGTAATCTTTTTTTACTTAGAAGTTTACTACTCCAAATTATCTCAGGGAAAATAGGACCGGAGGGTTTCTATGTTTCAGGACCTCCTAGAGGAACAACTTTGCTGCAGTCTGGGCCCAGTTTGCTCTTCTTTACAAAAACTCTTTTCACTATTCCCTTCGATATTTTTTATGACAAAATTGTATTCTTGTACTTTTCTGTGATGAGATTTAAGGAACTTTTAGGCTCCTACCTTCTAAATTATAAAATTAATTTTCTAAAGCTCATGTCCGTTGTGGTTGGTTTCTCTAAATAAACATGTTATTTCTTTTTCTTATATTTGTGTGGGTTAAAGTATTTTTGATAAGTTATGATTAAATAAATTTAAAAAATCATTAAATGTTGCTTTATCTAATACCTGTGATTTCCTTTGCATGGAGACACAGTCCTGAAGTATTTTCTCTGAGATTCCAATCCATGCCACCTTATAAGATGTCCTCTGATATAGGTTGTCTTAGTAGAGGAGTTGACTTGTCAGCATTGTAGGATTTTACAAAATATGGAACACATTTGGCACATGTTATTTTATGATGTGTGTTTACATGGCTTGTCAGCCTCTCCTTGGTCCTCTTCCATCTTGGCCTGGGATTGGCCTTGGCTTCTAGCCCAGAATAACTAGGTCAGAGCTTGTATTTGACAAGTATAAGTACAAAATTTTAAAAGAAGAATTCATTATTTGATTTAAAAAAAACTGTTGGAAAACCTAACTATATGCCAACAAAACTGACTATATAAGTAAAATGGATGAATATTTGCAAAAATATAAATTACCCAGATTAACAGATGAGGAAATAAATTACTTTAAATAATTCCATTTCAGAAAAAGAACTTGAAAGAACTATTAATAAATTCCCTAAGAAAAAAACACACAGGGTCAAATGGAGTTAAAAATGAATTCTACCAAACATTTAAAGAACACTTAGTTCCAATTCTGTATAAACTATTTGAAAAAATATGGGAAGGAGTTCTGTCCACCAATGTGGTGCTGGTACCTGAACCAGGAAGAGTCAAAACAAACAAAATTAGGGACCAATCTTCCTAATGAATATTGTTGCAAAAATTTTAAATAAAATTTTAGCAAAGAGATTACAGCAAATTAATACTAGAATAAAACACCAGGGGGTGGCTAGGTGGCACAGTGCATAAAGCACTGGCCCTGGAGTCAGGAGTACCTGGGTTCAAATCTGTCCTCAGACACTTAATAATGACACTTAATAATTACCTAGCTGTGTGGCCTTGGGCAAGCCACTTAACCCCATGGCCTTGCAAAAACCTAAAAAAAAAAAAGGAATAATACACCATGATCAGGAAGGATTTATATCAGGTAGGTAGGAATAATTCAATATTAGGAGCCTAATTCACCTAATTCAGCCTAGTTCACTAATCAATAACAAAATTAACAAATCATATGATTAGATGCTGAAAAAGTTTTTACAAAATATAGCACCCATTCCCTTGAAAAACACTAGAAAGCATAGGAATAAATGGAGTTTGCCTTAAAATGATAGAATCTAAAAACCATCAGTAAGCATTATCTGTAATAGGGATAAATTAGCATTTCCAATAAGATCAGGGGTGAAACAAGGATATGGTAATCTACTGTTTGAATAACTTCTGGGATAAGAATTCACTATCTGACAGAAAACTGCTGGGAAAACTGGACAATATTATGGCAAAATAACAAAATAAGGTTGAAATGGAAATAGGATATAGAACCAATTAACAGAACATGAAATTCTAGGGGGGCGGCTAGGTGGTGCAGAGCATAGAGCACTGGCCCTGGAGTCAGGATCACCTGAGTTCAAATCTGGATCAGACACTTAATTATTCCCTAGCTGTGTGGCCTTGGGCAAGCCACTTAATCCCATTTGCAAAAAAAAAAAAAAAAGAGAACGTGAAATTCTCTATGGGATATATGGAGAAGGGAAGAGTCTATGATAAACAAGAGATAGAGAACAATATAAATTACAAAATAGATAATGTTGACTACATTAAGTTATAGTGTTTTGTTTTGAGGTTTTTGCAAGGCAAATGGGGTTAAGTGGCTTGCCCAAGGCCACACAGCTAGGGAATTATTAAGTGTCTGAGACCAGATTTGAACCCAGGTACTCCTGACTCCAGGGCTGGTGCTTTATCCACTGCGCCACCTAGCCGTCCCTGTTATAGTGTTTTTTTATGGGAAGAAAAGAATATGTATAGGGATTTTTTATGGCAGTTCTCTTCTGGTGACAGCAAGCTGGAGATTGAGGGGATGGCCAGTAGTAGGGGAATCACTGAACAAATTGTGATATGAGATTGAGATGAGATGCTGTTCTGTTATGGGAAATGATGAATAGGAAGGATGCTCTCAGTGAAAAACTTACATGAGTAAATGCAATGGGAAATGTACATTATATAAACTAACAGTAATATTGCAGGATGATCAGCTGTGAATGACCTACCTTTTCTCCACAATGCTGTGATCCAAGAGCGCTCTGAAGGACTTATGATAAAAAATGCAATTTATCCCAAAGACAGAGTTGATAGTTTCTGAATATAGACAGAAGCATACTTTTTTCCTTTCACTTTATTTTTCGTAAGGTTTCTCTTTTTGTGTACAAGTGTGGGGTCATGTTTACTTTTACAACATGGCTATTGTAGTATAGGTTTTCATGGCTACAAATTTTATATTTTATTTAAAGCAATGGGGTTAAGAGTAACTTGCTCAAGGTCACACAGCTAAGTAATTATTAAGTGTCTGAGTCCGGATTTGAACTCAGGTCCTCCTGACTCCAGGGTCAGTGTTCTATCCACTGTGTGTCCTAGCTGCCCCTGTGGCTACATATTTTACACTAAGCAATTTGCTTTCTCAGAGAATGGAAGTGGAATGGGAAGAAGGGAGAGAATTTAGACCTCAAAGTTTGGAAGTAAGTTGAAATTTGTTTTTACATGAAGCTGGGGGGAAATTATTAAAAAGAAAAGGAAAGCAAGTTTTTGCACAAACTAAAGCAAAACAACCAAGGTTAGAAGGAATGTAGAAAGCTGGGAACATTTTTCACAGCTAGTATTTCTGATAAAGGGCTCACTAAAATATATAGAAAACTGAATCAAATTTTGATTACAATCATTTTCTAGTCTACAAAAAAGGTCAAAGGATAGGAACACAGTTTTCAATTGAAAAAATTAAAACTATCTATGATCATTTGAGAAAATGCTCCAAATCATTATTGATTAGAGAAATGGACATCAAAAACAACTCTGAGGTACTAACTCACACCTATCAGATTGACTACAATGACAAAAAAAAAGGAAAATGATCAATGTTGGTGAGGATGTGGGAAAATTGGGACACTAATGCATTGTTGGAGGAGTTGTGAACTGATCCAGCCATTCTGGAGAGTAATTCAGATCTCTGCCTAAAAAAACTATAAAATTGTAAATACCCTTTGATCCATCAATACCACTACTAGGTCTACATTCTAAAGAAATCATCATAAAGGGAAAAAGACCTACATGTACAAAAATATTTATAGCACTCTTTTTGTGGTGGCAAAGAATTAGAAATTAAGGGAATGCCCATAAATTGGGGAATGACTGGTCATCCTTCATTATTGAAAAAGACCAAAATCACTGTAAAAGAGACAAGTTACAGTGTGTGTGTCCAACTGGGACTGATCAGACCAATATGAACTCAGAAAGCTCTACCCAGTTGGGCACAAGTAAGCCATGTGAATACCTGTGGTCATTGATCCAAACACATTTCACATTTCCTTTGAGCCACTTCAGTTCTGCCTTGCTCATAGAGCCCAGCACCCTCATTGATGAGGGCATGCCCTGCCGGGTGGTCCCTGTGCCAGTGTCTCCCTTGCTGCACAATCAGTTTCAAAGCTCTTAATAGAGACCTTCAGAATGTCCCTGTATCACTTCTTCTGACCCACCCTGTAAATGTTTAACCCTATGTGAGTTCTCCATAAAATAGTGGGGTTTTTTTGGCAATTATACATTTGGGACAAGTTATGGTATATTAATAATAAGGAGTACTATTGTTCTGTAAGAAATCATGAGCAGCCAGACAAAAACATGGAAAGACTTGCAGGAACTGATGCTGGAATAAGTGAGCAGAGCTAGTAACATTGTGAGATGCATCAACCATGGACCCAGCTTCTCAGCAATTCAATGATCAAGGACAAACCTGTTATGAAAAATGACATCCACATCCAGAAAAAACAAAACTATGTAGTCTGAATGCAGAGCAAAACATACTCTCCCTTTTTTGAATGTCTTTTATTTTTCCCCGTAATTTGTTTTCTCCTTAGTTCTAATTACTCTTTTACAACATGGACTAATATGGATAAATGTTAAACACAATTATACCTGTACAACTTAAACAAGATTGTTTACTGCCTTAGGAATGGAAGGGAGCGTAGTAAAAAAAAAAAGATATGTGGAACTTAATAAGTTTGCAAATAAATGAATATTGAAAACTACCGTTACATGAAATTAGGAAAATAAATAAATAAAGGGGAAAACAGTGGAAAAACTGAAAAGCAGCCTGGCAGAAACTGCACATACACCAAAATCTCATACCATTTACCAATATAAGATCAAAGACATAGAGATATTACAAAAAAAATTTTGAGAATATGAAACATACTACTGATCAGTTTGGGGATAGGTGGGCAATTTATAAATAAAAAATAGAGCAGTGTGAGATATAAAATGAATCATTTAAATTACAATAAATTAAAAAGACATTGCACAATAAAACAAATGTAACAAATATAAGGAAAGTAGAAAACTTGGATTAATTTTTCACAGATATTTTCTAAAATAAAGTTCTCCTATCTCAAATATAAGAAACTTTGCAAAATCTATAAGAATATGAATCATTTTCTAGTTAATAAAAGAAGACAATTTTCCAAATAAATTCAAATAATCTACAGTCATATGAAAAAATGCTCTAAAATCATTATTGGTTAGAGAAAGGTAAATTAAAACAACCTTGAGATATAATTTTATATCATCAAATTTCCTAAAGTGATTGATGGGAAAACAACAAATGTTGGAGGGGACATGGAAAAATTGGAACACTAATTCATTGTTGATGGAATTGTGAGCTGATCCACCCACTCTGGAGAGAATTCAAGAATTGTGCCCAAAGAGTTATTAAACTGCCTCTACCCTTTGACCCAGTAATACCATACCAAGTCTATTTACAAAGTTAATTAAGGGGGGTAAGAAAAAGAACCTATATGCTCTAAAATATTTACAGCAGCTCTCTTTGAGGTAGCAAAGACCTAGAAATTTTGGGGATGTCTGACAATTGGGGAATGACTGAAGAAGTTGTGGCATATGATTATGTTAGAATACTATAAGAAATGATGGACAAAATGATGGACTCAATGATCTTAGAAAAACATTGATAGACTTGCATAAAATAATGAAGAGTGAAATGAGGAGAAACAGGAGCAACATTATTTTAAGAACAACTTTGAATGAATAAGTAAGTCATTTTGACTATTATAAATACTCAAGTTAACTAAAAAAGATACAGGAAGACACTATATGCATCCAGAGAAAGACTGATAAATAGAAATATGTGTAGAATGATTTTAAACACACACACATGTGTGTGTGTGTGTGTGTGTGTGTGTGTGTGTGTGTGTGTGTAGATATTTGTGTCTAATGGTAAGTTCCTCATCGGGAAGAAGGAAAGAGAAAAATAAATTTACATGATATTTTTATTATTTACTTAAAAGGAATAGCAAGTTCTACATAATAAATTTTCATTTTCGTGCTCAACCTTTTTTTATTATACTATGTTAAGGAAATGTTTGTTTTATTCCACAAATTAAAAATAAAATAATTTTTTAAAAAGTCTTCCAACCATAGTTGGCACACTTTTCAGTTATGATATGAGATTTCCTTTCCTTTGTGGGTTAGAGTCCTTTCCAGTTGGGAATCTCCAAAATTCATAAGCTTCCGACAATTCCCTATCTTTTTTCTTCAAATAGAGTCCCACATTATCTAGCTACTGCTACATATTTCATATCATCTAAGAGGCATCTCAAACAGTGATTCCGAAGAAGAATTTAATATTTTTCCCCCTGCTCCTTCACACTTCTCTGTTTCTTTCAGGGCACCATAATTCTCCCAGTATTCCAGTTGATACCCAGACATTATTCATTTCTTGCCTTCCCATATTTCATATTCCAGGAAATTGCAAAGACTTATTGTTCAAAACCTCCTTAGAACCTCTCTCTAGTCATCTGCTTGGAACAGGGGAGCTCTATGCAGAGAGAAACATTGTGATCTCTTTTCTTTTTCTGGATTGAGACAAATATTTCCTTCTAAGCAAACCCCTATAAACAAGGTAGATACCTAGCAAAAAGATACTCTGTTAAAATAGGTAATCTCAGGGTGGCTAGGTGGCGCAGTGGATAAAGCACCAGCCCAGAAGTACCTGGGTTCAAATCCGATCTCAGACGCTTAATAATTACCTAGCTGTGTGGCCTTGGGCAAGCCACTTAACCCCATTTGCCTTGCAAAAACCTAAAAAAAAATTACTTCACTATCAATATTTTTCTATCAGATTCTACTTTTACTCATTCAACATTATTTCTTCTGATATGGTAAATACTGATGAATTTTTGTCATGGTCAAGTCTAATTCAACAATAATTTGAGCTTGCTTTGTAATCTATTTTAGGCAGAGAAAATTGTATTTGTATATGAATCCTTGTGTTTAATTTTTTCCTATTCATTAGGTTTTGTTCTACATTATTTCTATCGGTAAAAAAGGAAAATAATTTAGCATAATAAATTGTATAATTTTTTTTTGTTTTCTCACTGCTGATAGTAGATTATACAGGGCAGTGTTTTTATTTCATTTATTATTGACAAGTTCAAAGTATATGGATTTACTGTTCACATACCTAGTATGTGAGAAGTAGTGAGAACTACTTCAAATATGTCAGAGCACAGAGAGGTCAACTGGTCTGTTTGGTCTCTTTGAAAACCACACCAATCTATACTTCATTGAAAATGTCTTTGATTTTTTTTGCAACCAAAAAGTTCTTCCACCTTAAATACTTTAAGCCTGTTGTATATTATTAATTTACTGTTTAAGGTAAAATCTAGAGATGCAATAAATATGATTACTTTAATCTTTAAATAAAATCTTCAGCTCTTCAGTCAATTTTTTTTGTTGTTTTTAGGTTTTACAAGGCAATGGGGTTAAGTGGCTTGGCCAAGGCCACACAGCTAGGAAATTATTAAGTGTCTGAGGTGGGATTTGAATTCAGGTACTCCTGACTCCAGGGCTGGTGCTCTATCCACTACAACACCTAGCTGCCCCACCCCAGTCAAATTTTATGCAAATTGTGATAAAGCAATTTTTTTAATGTTGCTAATTTGTGGACAAAATTTGTGTTCCACAGAATCAGTCTTAATTTAAAAAAAAAAGTATGCTTTGTATTGAAGGTGTCCTTCAATTTTCCTGTACTTCCAAACATTCATTGGATGTTTTTGACCTAACATCTTCCAACAATTCTATTTTTTTGTTTTAGCTTCAAAGTATTTTTATTTTTGGTTTTATTTAATTTTGGCTTGATTTTGTTTTCTAAAGACAATATTTCAAATATATAATTGGAGAAACCACTATAAATGTCCATTGGGAGGAAAAATAGGTTGTTACAAACAAGCTTGAATTGAATAACTGACATTTGTTGAATAGAAATACTAATATGTTAGATAACTTGTTAGAATATGACTCAGAAAGTGAATTTTGTTTAAATTTGTTAGAATGTGACTAGAAGATGAATTTTGCTTAAATTTATGATCAATCTATAGTAATTGAATTAACTGATTAAAAATTCCATGTAAATATTTTTCCCATTCATTTTGTATAGTAATTTTTCTTTCTAGATTGGCAAATGTGTTTATGCTGGATTTATTTTTTTTCAGCTTATTCTTTTTTTTTTAGATTTTTTAAAGGCAATGGGGTTAAGTAATTATAAGTGTCTGAGGTCAGATTTGAACTCAGGTACTCCTGACTCCAAGGCCGGTGCTCTATTCACTGCACCACCTAGCAGCCCCTATTTTTCAGCTTATTCTAAATCTTATATTATTACAATTTCAACAATTTTCACTTTTTACATGTTGAAACACAAGGGATATGGGGGAGAAAACCATCAACATCATTTTCAGGTTTGTTTCTTTACCATGCATCTTAAGATTTGAAATGTGAATATTAAGTTAGTTATAATTTGAAACACCAGAAGTTTTTAATGTTCAATTGTATGTAATTTGAATTATATATTTTTTTAAATTTAGGGTGGTTTTATTTTTTTGATTTTGCAAAGCAATGGGTTTAAATGAATTGTCTGAGGTTTCACAACTAAGTAAGTACTAAGTGTCTGCCACCTAGCTGCCCCAGTAATCAGCATTTTAGTTAAGGGTCATTAAAATTTCTTAATGGTTAATGGAAACCTTTCATTATTCTTTTTTGTTTTGTTTTTGCAATTTCCCTGCCTAATTTTATATACATATATCTATTTATATATATATATATATGTTCATATATACATATATATATACATCTGTTTAATTTCAAATAATACATCTGTTATATTCTTTGTTGTATGTATTTATTCATAAGGCACAAAAGGCTTCTTTTAAACAGAAAGAGTAATTTTATCCTTCTTTGGCACATGTAATCTTTGTGTTTCTAAAATCAACATTTCTCAGAAGCACATTTCTTAATACCAAATGAATGAAGCATTTTGACAAATATTGTCAGAAAAAAATTAGTTTTGTGGTTGCATAAAAATTAACTATAGTTATAAATACCCCAATAATAAATACTGCAATATAAAAACCCTGGAAAGGGTTTTACCTCTATTACAAAGTTAAATTTATCCAAATATATCTTAATTTGATATTACTCTGCTTCTCTGGATTTATAGATTGTGTTTATTTTAGCTTTTTCTTAATGTCTGACTTTAAAAAACTGAACATGTCCTTTCCAATTAGCCATTCATTTTGGCTAAATATGACTTTACTTGTAGAATGCAAATAGATTGAATCAAGAGTAATTTAATAATAGAAACTTACATGGTCATGTTTTTTCTCATATTGTATCTTTACATCTTATTGTATGCCTTTTGAATTACATCTTGGACAGAAAATTTAGAGCTGGAGGGATACAGTGTTGTCTAATCAAATCACCATCTCATTTTCTGGATGAGGAAATTGTGACCACATTAATAGAGATTCTAAATTTTATGTAGTTAGAATTTGTGCTGATGTCCACAACAAGAAGCTTGGGACTGTGCCCGCTGTACCTCAGGAGAAAAACTGAGCAAAAATCAACTTTTTTCCTTTCTTTCTTTTTTTTTGTTTTTTGCAAGGCAAACGGGGTTAAGTGGCTTCCCTAAGGCCACACAGCTAGGTAATTGTTTTAGTGTCTGAGACCAAATTTGAACCCAGGTACTCCTGACTTCAGAGCCGGTGCTTTACCCACTATGCCACCTAGCTGCCCCAAAAAAACAGCTTTTAAAAGACATCTTTCAAAAAGACAACTTTTAAAACCAAAAAAAGTCCTAACCATAAAAAGGAACTATGGCAACAGAGAAGATTAGAATGTCATCTCAGAGGAGGAAAGCAGTGGCAAAAATGCCCACATGTGAAATCTCAAAAGGGGCTATGAATTAGCTTCAAATCCTAAAAATCCTCTTGGAAGAACTCAAAAAGGATTTTAAAGGCCAAGTAAGAGAGATAGAAGAAAAAATGGGAAAAGAAAGGAAGAGTTACGTTGGAGAATTATGGAAAATTGGAAAAGGAAGCACAAAAATTGACTCCAGAAAATAAAGCCTTTAAAAGTATAACTGGCCAAATGGAAAAGGAGATATATAAAAGATAACTGAAGAAAAGAAATCCTTTAAAATTAGAATTGGACAAGTGCCAACTAATGAATCTATGAGATATTAGGAATACAATAAGATCAAAAGCCTGGAAAAAATATAAGAAAATGTAAAGTGCTTCATAGGAAAAACAATCAACCTGGAAAAAAGATCCAGGAGAGAAAGAATTATTGGACTACTTGAAAATCATGATCAAAAAAAGAGCTTGGACAATATCTTACAGGAAATTATCAAGGAAAATTGCCCTAATATCCTAGAATGAGAGGGTAAAATAGTCCTTAAGAGAATCCACCAATCATTTTCTGAAAGAGATTCCAAAATAAAAACTCCAAGAAATATTGTAGCAAATTCCAAAATTATCAGTTCATGGAGAAAATACTGCAAACAAGTAGAAAAAAAAATAATTCTATGCAGGACTTAGCTGTTTCAACTTTAAAGGATTAGAGGGTCTAAAATATGATATTCAGAAAAGCAAAGAAGCTTGGATTAAAAACAAGCATAAACTTCCCTGCACAATTGAGTATAATGTTTCAAGGGAAAAGATGGGTATTCAACAAAATAGGAACTTTCAACTTTTTCTGATAAAAAAAACAGAGCTGAATAGAAAATTTGATCTTCAAATGTGACTCATAAAAAAAAGGATAGGAAAGAAAAAAGCTAGTACTTGTAACTCGTGAGAACTATATTTCTTTTCTTTTTTTTTTTTTTGCAAGGCAAATGGGGTTAAGTGGCTTACCCAAGGCCACACAGCTAGGTAATTATTAAGTGTCTGAGACGGGATTTGAATCCAGGTACTCCTGACTCCAAGGCCGGTGCTTTATTCACTATGCCACCTAGCCGCCCCGAGAACTATATTTCTAGTAGAATAATTAGGAGGAGTCTACTTAGACAGAAGGTGTGGGTAAAAATTGATTTTGATATGATCATACTAAAAAAATTTAGCCATAAAAACATGAAGAGGCACAAAAGAACTATTATAGTGGAGGAAAAGAGGAGAGGGAATGAGCATTGACTGAATCTCACTCTCAATAGATTTGACTCTAAGAGGGAATAACATATACTCCCAATTTATCTTACCCTACAGGTAAATAGGAGAGGAAAGGGAAAAGAAAGGGGAAAGAGAGGCTCATACAAGGGAGAGCAGACTGAGGGAGATGGGGATCAAAAGCAAAGAAGGGATAAGGTAAAGAGAGAGAAAATGGGGGGGGTGGAGGAAAATATAGTTAGCAATCATAACTGTGAATGTGAATAAAATCAACTCTCCCATAAAACAGAAATAGTGGAATGAATTAAAAATGAGAATCCTACAATATGTTTACAAGAAAAAACATCTGAAGCAGAGAGATGCCACAGAGTAAAGAAAAAAGGCAGGAACAGAATATATTATGCTTCAGTTTAAGTGAGAAAAAAAAAGCAGAGGTAAGAGTTAGACTTTTTTTTTGTAAATAATATTTTATTGGAGTAACTCCAATTTTTTTGGAGCAATAATACTTTATTGGATGCCTAGAGCACTGGCCCTGGAGTCAGGAGGACCTGAGTTCAAATTCAGCCTCAGACACTTAATAATTACCTAACTGTGGGACCTTGGATAAGTCACTTAACCACATTGCCTTGCAAAAAATCACAAAAACTTTTAAATATCATATTTTTTCAATTACATGTAAAAATAATTTTTAACATTCATTTTTATAGGATTCTGAGTTCCAAATTTTTCTCCCTTCCTCCTTTCCTCCCTTCCCCCAAATAGCAAGCAATCTGATGTAGGCTACATATGTGCAATCATGGAAACATATTTCCCCATTAGTAATGTTGTGAAAGAAAAATACAGAACAAAATGGAAAACCCACAAAAAAGAAAAAAATAATATACTTACATCTGCATTCAAATTATATAATTCTTTCCCTATCTAGGGACAGCATTTTCTGTCATGATCTTTGGAGTGGTCTTTTTTTTTTTGGTTTTTGCAAAGTAATGGGTTTTAGTGACTTGCCCAAGGTCACACAGCTAGGTAATTGTTAAATGCCTGAGGTCGCATTTGAACTCAGGTCCTCCTGACTCCAGGGCCAGTGCTTTAGCCACTGCACCACCTAGTTGCCCCTTGGAGTTGTCTTTGATCATTATACCTGAGAAGATCTTCACTGTTACTGTTACTGAGTAGTGTTCTGGTTCTGCTCACTTCACTCAACATCAAGAATTAGTTTTTCTTAAAATAAGAATGACAGCACTACATTGAGTGCTGAGACTCTGTAAGCTATTTTTAAATATTTTAGATGATGAAAATTTTAAAGTATATGGCAAGAGGAAAATTACAAACCTTTAGGGAATATGAATCAAAATTTAAATATATGGAAGAATATTTGCAGTCTAGCAAATTTAACCTTTTGAACTATTCACCTGGATCTAATTATTTTGTAATTAAAACAATCTTTTAAATATTTATTGTTTTTAGTTTTCTGTTAGTAAAGTTTAAAAAGAAAAAAAGACATACAAAATCAAATTGTATAAAACAATCATATCTATTACATTATTTTAGAGTATAATGAACAAAAAAGTTAGTGAAATTCAAATGCACAATAGATTTTTATTAGTGCCTAACATGATGCTCATTTGGCTGACTGAAGGAGAAAATTCTGAGAAAAATTCCCTATATGACTCTAAATATTATAATTTCCTCCCTTTCTCTTCAGAATTGCTTTGGTAATGTTTGAATCTAAGTTTATGATTAAAGGCTGGGAAAGTAAAGGTGAAGTTTGCCTTTTAGTGATGATTTAATTTATATCATGGACTTTACAGATATTTTGATGAAAGCTTATATGAATTAGTTTGTTATCATTAAAAAAGTGTGTCATGGCTGCAGCACCCCAGCAGCATGGCTCAGGCTGAATTTGAACAAGCCACCAAAGAAGTCAAAAACCTGAAATCCAAACCAGATGACCAGGAGATGTTGTTCATCTATAGTCACTACAAACAAGCCACAGTCGGAGATATAAATACAGAGCAACCAGGTATGTTGGACTTCAAAGGCAAAGCTAAGTGGGATGCCTGGAGCTCTTTGAAAGGGAAATCCAAAGAAGATGCCATGAAAGCTTATGTTGCAAAAGTGGAAGAACTAAAAACAAAATATGGAATATAAAAGAAACTGGATTCAGATATCAGCGTGCACTTTTGAAGCTAAACTAAAATAATGTTTGATTTCCTAATCCTGTGGTCAAAGTCAAACCAGTGTAATGTGCAGCAGTGAGAGTTGGCATGGCTACTCTAGTCCCATCAGGTTACACAGCTATCTAGCTGTTGAATTGGAGAGCCAAGTAATTAGTAATCTTGGTTCAATAGTTTTTAATAGTTTTCTTTAATCTGTAAATCAATAAAGTGCTTTTGTTACTTTAAAAAAAGTGTCATGACTAATGCATTGTTGGTGGAGCTGTGAACTCATCCAACCTTTCTGGAGAGCAATTTGGAATTACACCCAAAGGGCAACGAAAATGTGCATACCCTTTGATCCAGCAATACCACTACTGGGTCTATACCCTGAAGAGATTATGAAAAAGGGTAAAAACATCACTTGTACAAAAATATTCATAGCAGTCCTGTTTGTGGTGGCAAAGAATTGGAAATTGAGTAAATATTCTTCAACTGGGGAATGGCTTAACAAACTGTGGTATATGCATGTCATGAAACACTATTGTTTTATTAGAAATCAGGAGGGATGGGAATTCAGGAAGGTCTAGGAGGATTTGCATGAACTGATATCGAGCGAGATGAGCAGAACCAGAAAAACATTGTACACCCTAACAGCAACATGGGGGTGTTGATTAATCTTGATGGACTTGCTCATTCTATCAGTGAAACAATCAGGGACAATTTTGGGGTATCTGAGATGGAGAATACCATTTGTATCCAGAGAAAGAATTGTGGAGTTTGAACAAAGACCAAAGACTATTATCTTCAATTTAGGAAAAAAACCTGTTATCTTATTATGTAATTTTGCTATCTCTTATACTTCATTTTTCCTCCTTAAGTATATGATTTTTCTCTCTCATCGTATTCAACTTAGATCAATGTATACCATGGAAATAATGTAAAGACTGACAGAATACCTTCTGTGGGGGGGGGGGAAGCAAGATTAGGGGAAAATTGTAAAACTCAGAACAAATAAAATCTTTCTTTAAAAAAAAGAAAATGTTAGTGTTCCAACATGGCTAATATGGAAATATGCTTAACATGATTGTACATGTATAACCTAGAGTAGATACTTTCTATCTTGGGGAGGGGGAGAAGAAGAAATATTTGGAACTGAAAATCTTATAAAAATGAATATTGAAAATTACCATTGTGTAATTTGAAAAACTACTATTAAGTATAATTTTTAAAATAGAAACAAAATAAGTGTGTCATGAAGGATTTGATGATTTGAATAAGAAACAGGAAACTTTTAAATCCAATGGCAAAATTTGTGAGTTAAAGGCATTTCTATACATATAGTATATAGAGCCTATTTGAACTTTTCCTGTTCAAAATTTACTTTAGAAATATCAAAACTCAATGTATGAACTTCAAAATTAAGAGGGAAATTTTTCCTGTATTTTACTAATTCTTCTACCATGCTTTTAAAAAATATGAATAGTCTTTTAAAAAGTAGCTCTTTTAAAATATGATATACCTGTTTCAATGGTGTTCTTTGAAAGTGTTTAGTCTTATTTTCAGAGCTGCAAGTTAAAGCTATAGCAGAAACTAGTCTCATAAACCAAGTATTATTTGTAAGCAATTTTTAAAATTGCTAGTATCTATTTTAATTACAGATTGTTCCCAAGACTTGCTTTTCAGTTAGTTTGGATTTTTCCTAAGATCAAATACATTTTTAAAAAATTAGTCCATTTCCACCATTAAGGATTTTGAAAAAGAAGAGGGCATGACTTTAAAAATGAGCTACACTATATGATTAATAAAGTCCAAGAGTGAGAGATAGAAAGAGATATTCCATTTAAAGTAACTGTAGATAACAGAAAATAATTGGGAATATTCCTCCCAAGACAAATACAGAAACTATATGAACACAATTACAAAATACTTTTCACATAAATAAAATCAGATCTAAATAATTGGGAAAATGTCAATTGTTCATGGTTAGACTGAATATAATAAAAGTGATCATTCTACCCAAATTAAATCACTTAATCAATGTCCTAAAAATCAAACTCAGAAAATATTTTACAGAACTAAAAAAATAATAAGATCCATCTGGAGCAACAAAAGTCTAAGAATTAATGAAAAAAAATGCAAAGGAAGATGATCAACTCTACCAGATCTAGAACTATATCATAAAGGTGCAGTCATCAAAACTGACTGGTATCGTTTAAGAAATAAAGAAATGAATCAGGGGATTAGATTAGGTTCAATTAGATTAGGATTAGCAGTAAAAAATGACTACCAGTAATCTACAGTTTGATAAACCCAAAGACATTAGCTCTGGGATAAGAACTCATTTGACAAAAATTGCTGGGGAAACTAGAAAATAGTATGGCAAAAACTAGGCATAGACCCACATTTCACACCCTAAATAAAAATAAAGTTGAAATGGGAACAGAATTTAGACATAAATGATGATTCCATGGGCCAGTAAAAAGAACAAGAAATACTCTGTCAGATCTATGAAAAGGAGATAAGTTTATGACCAAATAAGAGATAGAGAACATTATAAATAGAAAAATGGGTGATGATGACAATATTCAATTAAAAAGGTTTTGCACAAATAAAACCAATGCAGCCAAAATTAGAAGGAATGCAAAAAACTGGGAAACAATTTTCACAGTTTAGTGTTTCTGATTAAAGGACTTATTTCTAAAATATATAGAAAACTCAATCAAATTTATAAGATTAAAGACATTCTATAAAAGATAAATGGTCAGAGGAAATGAACAGGCAGTTTTAAGATAAAGAAATTCAAGCTATTCATAGTCATATGAAAAAATGCTCCAAATCATTTCTGACTAAAGAAATGCAAATTAAAACAACTCTGAGGTGACAAAAGATGACCAAAAAGGGAAATGATCAATGTTGAAGAGGATGTGGGAAAATTGGATCACTAATGTACTGTTGGTAGAGTTGTGAACCAATCCAAACTATGGAGTCTAAATGCAATGCAAAGCGTACTATATTCCCTTTTTTTAAATTCTTTTATGTTTTTTCTTTCTGTCTCATGGTTCCCCCCCTTTAATTCTAACTTCTCTTTCTCAACATGACTAATATGAAAATATGTTAAACATGATTATATATGTGCAACTTTGGGGGGGGGAGGTTTGCAAGACAATGGAGTTAAGTGATTTGCCATACACAG
The DNA here is from genome assembly GCF_037893015.1 of Macrotis lagotis. Classification (NCBI taxonomy): domain Eukaryota; kingdom Metazoa; phylum Chordata; class Mammalia; order Peramelemorphia; family Peramelidae; genus Macrotis; species Macrotis lagotis. Next base: position 62,170,257 of record NC_133663.1, read on the forward strand.
CTAGGTGATTATTATGAGTCTGAGGTCAAATTTGAACTCAGATCCTCCTGACTACAGGGCTGGTACTCTATCCACTGCACCACCTAGTTGTCCGCATGTACAGCATTTACTAGATTGTTCATTGCCATGGGGAGTGGGGGAGGAAAGAGAGGGTGGTAGAAAAATGTGGAACTCAAACTTGCAAATGGATGAATGTTGAACATTATCTTTGCATGTAATTGGAAAAAAGAAAAAGAAAGAAAAAAATTAAAATGAGCTACAAAATAGTTTTCAGCGTCTTTGGAATTAGAATTAAAAGCCAAGGTTACATCTCTTTTAAGGTATCTAAAGTAATTTGAATGTGTTATTTATATGTCTATTTTGTAACAATCGGCAATTGTACATCAACTTATATTGTGACAGTTCATAATACTTTACATTTCTCTAAATTCTTAGATTAGTTACTCTAATTGGCTATCACTTTACAAGTTATTATTTCTTAAATGAAAATATTCCAGGCACAATTATCCTCATTTTATACCAGATTGAGACTGAGAGGTTCAGCCATTTGTTTATCCTGTCCAAGGTGGAATTTGAATCTTGATCTCTCCCTTTTCCAAGGCTGATATTCTTTTCATTACTGAGTCAAGTCCCCTAACAAAACTAATTTTTGGTCTCTGGGTAGGCTAGTTAGCTTTATTCTACTCCATTATTTGTCAGCAATAGTTCCAATCATTAACCAGAGATGTTAAAAAGGTGAATAAATGTAAATTCATCAAAATGCATGAGCTGAGGAGCTAAAGCATTGTCTTCTACTAACTTTTCTAATTAGGCACCTCAGTAAATGACAGAAAGAACAGGAAAATGGAACAAGATAAAATTTAGAAATGAGGAAACATGTGCCTCTTTGGATAATATAAATTTGGAATATCCACACCAAAAGAGTGATTCTAATAGATGAGAAAATTTTGGCAAACAAATATATCTTGACCAACAGAGACTGGCATTGTTATTAGAAGAACCACTGGTGAGTGTGTCACATATTATGGATGGTTAAAGACAATTTAGTCAACCACAGAAAATCTGAGATATTTCTGTTATTTGTGTATAAAGCCAGAGACAAAGGGCAGTGTGGATCTCACTTTTTCCTAGGGGTCCTCTAGAGTACTGCAGGTTTTCAGTTATAGTCAGGCTTGAGATTTAAATCTTAAATGCTTACTTTGTAGAAAGCATTGGGTTAATCCTGACATAGAAAAAGCTCAGGAAGATGACCTTCCTCTGTCAAAGGGCTCCATCTAATGGATGCAACAGCTGACTTGTTTTTTCCTGAGACTGGCTGAACTGAGCCCTGACCTGGACCTTTTACAGTCAGGAGAGATGAGGAACCATTAAGGAGTGGTCTAGAATCAAGACTCGAGGTTTTGTCCCGGCTTACACATCACAGAGTGTTTGGTCTATTCACTGTTCTCAGTGTAACACGTTTGCTTCACTCATTGAGCTAAACAGTCGGAATGGTTGATTGGATCTTGTCCCTCATTAGTGAAGAAAACCAAAATGACGTCACTGTCTGGCAGACGCATTTGATCAGACCAATAGGAGCTTGGGATGCTCTACCACAGGTTGGGCACAACTAGCCCATGTGAACCCCTGGGAAAGGTATCTCTCATTTCCTTTGAACTGCTTCAATTCTTCCTTGTCCATAGAGGAGGCACACCAGTCTGGGCGATCCCGTGCCAGCGTCTCCCATGCTGTACTATCGACTCTAAGGTTTTTGAAAACCTTCAGGGTATCCCTGTATCACACTTCTTCTGCCCCCCCCCCCCTTGTGAGCGCTTGCCCTGTGGGAGTTCTCCATAAAACGGTCTTTTTTGGCAAGTGTAGGTCTGGCATTTTAACACCGCGTCCAGCCCGTGGTGGTTCAGCTCTCTGTAGTAATGTTGGCATGCCAGGCAGTTTAGCTCCAGAAAGGACCTCAGGGTCTGGTGTCGTCTCCTGCCAGGCGCCTAAGACAATTTATGTGATTCAGCTTCTTGGCATGGCAGCTGGCAGACTGGACATCGAAGGGCTAAACTCCATCCTTTCCCCTTCTCTGGAAGAAAAAATGGGCATTTCCAAGGGAAATGACCAGATTTGTAGCTTTTTCGGCTCAGTTTCCATAACTGGAAAATGAGAACCACCTCTGGGGATGGTTACTCAGTCCCTAGGACTTACACTTTCCTCCTTTGCATATTCCCAAGGGCCACTCGAGGTAACCAGTGCGATGGGGGGGGGGTCCGCAGCCACCCCGAGATCCGAGATCGGGAGGGTCAGCCCATCCGGGTGGGCACAAAAGGCTGACACTGCCCCCCCCCCCGCCCCCCAGGGACTTGGGGAGGGAGGAGCCGGGCAGAGCCCTGCGCTCGGGGGGACTGGTGCCCACGGGCCGGCTCCGGCCCAGGTCCGACCCCAGGAGGAGGCAGAGCCGGGCCGAGCCGGGCGGGAGCAGCCCCCCAGCCCCCCGCCCCGGGCAGCTGCCTCCTTTGCCCTTCTCTTAGCTTTCCTCCAGTCCTTCTCTCAGTGGATGCTTCCAGTTCACCAGACTCGGGGCTGCAAAGGAGCCAGTCAGTTGAGACTTGCCTGCCCATGGCCACCCAAGTAGCCAAGCAGAGGCTTCCAGGCCAGGGTGCAAGTGCCACCGTGCCTCTCAATCTCCCTCCCCCTCCTCATCCCCCCTCCCCTCCCCCTCTCCCTCCCCTCTCCCTCCCTCCCCATCCTGTGCCTCTCTCCCTCTCCCCCCTTCTCTCCCCTCCCCTCTCCCTTCCCCCCCTCTCCCTTTCTCCCCCCTCTCCCTGCCCGCCCCCCCCCCCCGTTTCTTCCAAAGTCTACCCGATAATGCTGACACCAAGCTCTATCAGCCTAAAGCCAGAGGCTTCATTGCTTTCAGCACATGCCACTTACCTTGATGGGACAATTTTTATAATTGGAGACTGGATGTTTCCGAGCTTCCTCCTGCACCGTAGTGCATTGATCTGGTCACCAGAGACCAGAGTCTTATTTGTAACATTCCCTCAGATAATGTCACCAAAGGTAACTATGGCAACTGATTACCTTACTTTTTATTCATCTCCATTCCCTGATCTAGAGGAAATTTGCCCTTTCCTTACCAAAAAAGTCTTTTGAAATGATAATTTTCTGCTTCCTACTGAATTTCCAAGAGGTTTTTAGTGTTCTTTTATCTCCTAGCTATTAGTTCTTGACGATGAGCCCAGAAATATGACTTTCCTCCTCCAAAAAAAGGGATTAAATTATAGACTCTAATTCCTTCCCATTTTAAGATGAACAGAAATTAAACCAGTTTCTAAAGACTTCAGAACTCATGGACTGACCAATCATGGCTTCAGACGACTGAGAAGAAACTAACCTCCTCTTGGCTGAAAGACTAAGGATTGGAGATGCAAAATGAGCCACCCATGTTTAGATGAAGTCAATATAGGAATTTGTTTTGCTTAATTTTTGTATTATTTAAAATAAAAAAACCAGAATGATAGTAGGGTAATCGACAATACTTAAAGCAATCTGGCAAGTTCCTAAATTTCCACAAAGGGAACAAATTTAAAGAAACCGGAGCGTAAAGTGTATTAAAAAACTAATGGCTTTGACTAAAAACAATTAAAACAAATACCCTAAAAAAATTAAGGCTACATTTTGGTGCTTGTTCTGTAAAGGTAATAATTTAACCCAATGAAGACAATTCATGGGAAATGATTTTAAAATTATATTTATTTACTCTTTCTTTAGAAAATTAATTTGTATAGGGCAATGGTCAGAAAAATACTCTAAAAAGAATTCTTTACAGTATAGCCTTGCTAGAAGTGAAAATGTAGCAGGGGAAAGAAGTATGATATTCTGAATTTGTATACTAATTAGTTATAAAAAATTGGAGCAAAAAGATTTAATAGCAAAGAAATGTCAGTTAGAGCATGATCAAATTCTAAAGAAAATACAAAGAAAAACTCCTCTATTTCAAGTTGGAGGCACAATCACAAACATCTAAAAACTTCAGATTAGTCTGGAATATGGAAGGAATCTTGGCAATTATTGAGCCAATGAAAGAATTTGTAATTCTCTTTAAATGACAAAACAAATGAGAGAACATTTTTTGAAATGTGAAAATTCACATTCACATCATAGTCCAAGTTCACATAATGGATATATGAATATTGTGTTTTGAATAAATAGGAGTAGATATATTCCTAAGAAAAGAGGAATGCTAACTGCTAAATTAAGCAGACAATTGTACAAAGGGCTTGAAGTATATGGTCAAATGTTTTTAGTAGGAATGAAGATGCAAATAGAAAAGAAAATAAGAGTTGTGTTAATGGAAGAAAAATTCAAAATGATTCTTGTTTTTCATTAAAAAATATTACTTTTCCATCTTCAAGTTTATGGACTAATGGTAAGAATAAGGAAGAAATATTATTTCTCTTTTGACTTAAGGTCATAGTCATAGAATTGAGAGGGAGTTTATCCAGTTTAATCTCCCAATCAATACAGGAATTACTTATAAAATATTCCTAGTAAGTGGCCAGTCAGTCTTAGTTCAAACAATTTCATTGAAAAGGAGCTTAGTATCTCAAATGGAAGCCCATTCCTTTAAAATTAAAAAACAACACTAAATCAGTCAAAATCTGCTTCTGTGAAACTTTCCCCCTTTCTTCCTGGTTCTCCTGCCTTCTGGAAATATATAAAATAAGTCTTTTTTTCTTCAGCAGCCCATAAGATATTTGAAAATGGTATTTTCCCTTATAAATCTTTTCTGTTCAGGTCCTTTTGACTTTTCATTTATGACATGATTTCCATACTTATTACCAGTCTCCTGGTTTTCCCTGGATAGGCTCCAGTTATGAGGGTCCCTCCTAAAATAGAGGACCCAGAATTAATTATATAGCATTCCAGTGTATAATACAGTGGAACAGTTTATTCTGTGCACTTCACTTTTATTAAAGAAGCCTAAGATGATATTTACTCTTGTTTTGGCAGTTATGTTTACACACACCCACATCTACACACAATGTTTCACATTGAGCTTACAAGCTACTAAAAATTTAAATTTTTCCACATGAACTTCTGTTCAGCTAAGTGAATATCCTTACTTTCTATTTTTGCCATTCATTTTTGAACATAAGCAAGGATTTTTATCTTTATCACTAAAATTTCTTCTTCTTAGTTTTAACTCATTATCTTAGCCTATCCAAGAAATTTTTAGATCCCAATTCTATTATCTAACATATTAGTCATTGCTGCTAGTTTCATTTTTAATTTTTCTTCTTAGAATGCTGTTCATTAAAAAGTGGTGATGAAAAAATGTGAAAGGAAAGGACTTCAGGAAATCACATTTCATGCTGTTTATATGAGCAATGACTATTTCAATAATACTGTAGTTATGATCTTTACGCTTTTAAAAATAAAGCATTGACATGCTGATGCATTTATACAATTTCCCAGTTGGGGTGGTAATTCAGCTCAGCATAAGGCAAAAAAAAAAAAAAACCCAACCTGATAAAAAGATTTAAATTAAAAAACTGATAAGAAGGTTTAAATTAAAACTTTTCTTCTAAAAGCTTACTGTGTATAATATGTAGCCACATGTTACACTGCTGGTTTTTCCTCCTGATCTCTTTTCTGTGTTTCTGTTTCAAATCACCTCTCCTTTTCTCATCCTTGATTCAGTTTGTGAACTCTTCCTTTCTTAAAACCATACCATTAAAATGACTATTTCTTGTATATATGATATGTAAATTACACCCAGAAGAAAACAAATTAAAGCCTTATTTAACCAGAAAGTTTAGGGAAGCCCTAGTTCAGGTTACTTGGGCTTTCTGGCTATTGATATATGTCTTTTATTCTTGATCTCGGGGAGGTGATGCTATGACATGCAAGTGAATTGGATTTAAGAGAGGGGGTGCTGTACAAAGTCACCAGCCTCCTTTTCTCCTCCAGAGCCTGGATCCAGTGGCCAGATATGGACCATGATGACTGGAGATGTCCCTGGAAGCAAGGGGAAATAGACTTGATAAAATACCATCTTTAACAAGTCTCAGATTAACTGAGACAATGTCCATTCTGGTCATGAAATGACCTAATCTCAGGATCAAAAGGAAGCATATCTGAACAAAAAATCATCATGGAAGCACAGCCTCTGCTGGAAGACTTCCAGGAGAAGCCTCCCAAGTGTGCCGCTGGAAACCCATTATACTTTTGAGTAGCCCAAATTATTAGGAAGGTCTTTCTTGGGGTAGCTAGGTGACACAGTGGATAGAGCACCAGCCCTGGAGTCAGGAGGACCTGAATTCAAATCCAACCCCAGACACTTAATTTACTTAGCTATGTGACCTTGGGACAATTACCTTACTGAAAAAACAAAAAAAAAAAAAAGGAAGCTATTCCTTATATCATGACTCAATTTGCTTGAGTCTTTTCACTTTTTTGCCACTAGTTTGGGGTTCCAATTCTGCTTTCGTTGCATACTAGCTGTGTGACTGTGGACAAGTCACTTAATCTCTTATTTCCTCTCAACTCTCTAAGACTTTAAATCACAGAATATTTGCCAATCTGACCACCAGTCCTCCTTTCAGTCTAGTATTTACAACCACCTCCTATGGAGAAAAGACCAGTTATCCCCACCAAATGCCAATTCAGTTGCCAGTCAGAGGATAGTGAAGCCAACCTGGTTGAAGCAATAAGACCCATCACTTTGATTGCCATCTATCCTCAAGACAAGCCAGGATTCCTGAACCTAAGAGCCTGAGGAATAGTAATGCTTCCCACTATTTTTTTGGCTTCTGGGGCCAAAGAAAACAGGTATAACCTTTTTTCCATGTGATATTTTGGTCCAGACCTGTGATTTCATCAGTGTAAAGAACTTTAGGTAAGGGAATTCTTAGTGAGGAAATCCTCTCTACCAATACAAATGAAGGAAGGAAGAAGGAAGGAAGGAAGGAAGGAAGGAAGGAAGGAAGGAAGGAAGGAAGGAAGGAAGGAAGGAAGGAAGGAAGGAAGGAAGGAAGGAAGGAAGGAAGGAAGGAGGGAAGGAAGGAGGGAAGGAAAGAAGGAAACTGAGTATGCTTAGTTCCTTCAGTGGATCGTTAATTGTGTAATCATGAGGTCCTTTACCATATTACCTTTTTCTGGGCTCTCTCTAATTTATCAACAAATTCTCTTCCTAAGATGTGTCTCCCAGGACTGAATTCCTAACTCCAGATGCTATGGATCAGAGCTGGGTTTGAAAGAGAACAGGAGAGGATGAAGAACAAATGTCCCAATTTTAAAAAGAGCTGAGATTGGAATTCTGCAGCTTGTTCATCAGAGAGCTGAATTTGGGCTCCAGGAAAATTCTGAATGCATTATTGAATAGCTAACTGAAGAATAATTAGGCTCTTAAGTTGCACTCACAAGCTCTACCATGACTATCAAAAACATGCTAGAAAAAATGACATTTACTATTTTTATCAATGTTCATTTTACCTAGGTTGGAGGGACATTCCACACTCTTCCACCTCAACTATGTAACTAACAAAATGACGCACACCCTCACCCTGCTAGTTCATTCAAAAATGCCTTTTTGATTGAGTGGGAGAATCAGTCAAACACTTAAAGGTATAAATTATGTGTACATAATTCCTACATACAACCATTGACTTCATCAAAGATGTAAATGAGGTTCAAATTGAATTAAAACAGATAAAAAGTACAGAGATGTCTGAAGGGTTGCTTCCTAGGGTTTTAGACAAAACATCAAACCAATATGGAATCTGGGTGATCCAATCACAGCAGAGTCTATTGATAGAGCAGCTTAGAAAGGAATCATCTGGAGGAAGAGGGGGATGGAAAATCTCCATCTTTCTCAGATACCCCCCACTAGAGAATGGAATTATGATCTTCAAAAAGTCAGATGATTTGAACTTAACTTTGACATCTTTGACATCTCCATCATGTCTTCTGATCAATAATGGCTACTTATATAGCATTTGCTTTGGGAGCTGAGGGCATTATTAGAATACATTAAGAAACACAACCCCAGAATTCTACAAAAACCACTCTTTTTTTTGGTAAGAGCAGTGGGGTTAGTTAAGTGACTTGCCCAAGATCATACAGCTAGATAATCATTTAAGTGTCTGAGGCCAAATTTGAACAGTAAGCTACACAACCAGTGGGGAGCTCCGATGAAGATGACACAAGGGGAGAAATGGATTTCTATCCAACAAGAAGACACATATGCTTTCTAATCTTGAGCCTAATTACTCATGAACTACATACTTCTAGGAGAGAGTCTCAGACCTTTAGGGGATATTTTGTCCTACCATTCTTATATCACTTTAGTAAATACACCTTTCTAAAAGTTAATTGATTTTGACTAAATGATAATTAACAGGGAGCATACTGAATGGGGCGCTCAGTGATAGTATTAGAACCCCCCCCCCCAAACTTTCAGGGTTACCTCAGAACCCCTAAGGAAAGAAAGGTCATTCATTCTATAGTGACTCAGATTATCAGTGGAAGTTGGAGGAAGTAGCCCCAGAGAGGGGCACTACATCTAGATCTTAGCAAAAACATCTGACAATGTCTCCCATGCTATTCATGCATAAGTTGGAGAGATATGGGAAAGAAGATGATGTAGTTAGTTGGATTTAAAATTAGTTGTATGCCAGGACGCCTTAGAAAGATAACTAATGGGGGCAGCTAGGTGGTGTAGTGGGGGGGCAGCTAGGTGGCGTAGTGAATAAAGCACCAGCCCTTGGAGTTCAGGAGTTACCTGGGGTTCAAATCCAGTCTCAGACACTTAATAATTACCTAGCTGTGTGGCCTTGGGCAAGCCACTTAACCCCATTTGCCTTGCAAAAATAAAAAAAAGAGGTAACTAATGATTTGATGGTAATTTGAAGAACTGTCTTTAATGGAGTTCCTCTAATGTTAAGTGTTCAGTTCTGTGCTATTTAACTTTTTTTTAATCATTGACTTGGATAATGGAATAGATTACAAATTATTAAATATGCCAGTGACACAAAGCTAAGTTGGGGACTTTAGCTAATATATTGAATGACAGAATCAGGATCCCTCAAAATTCTAACAATTTAGAATACTGGGCCAAATTTAATAAAATGTAATTGAATGAGTAAAAATATGAAGAATTACATTTGTTTCATGAAATCAACTTCACATATACCAGAGAGGAAAGCATGATTAAATAAAACTTGTCTTAAAAAACATCTGAGGATTTTAGTGGACTGAAAACTTAATATGAGTCAATACTGTGATATGTATAGTAACCAAAAAAGTCAGCATGGTCATAGGCAGCATTGAGAGAGACATAAACTGACTCCTTGGAGGTCAGAGTACTATTTTATTTTGCTGTGGTCAGACACTATCTAAATAATGAATTCAGTTCTGGGAATCCTATTTAAGAATGGCATTGATGATCTAAAGAGGATTGAGAGGAGGGAAACCAGAATAGAGAAAGGCTTGGATATCAAGCCAAATGAGAATGATTCAAAGAAATAGGATGTTTAGACTGAAGAGTTTGAGGTGGTATGAATCTACTGTGACATGGTAAGCTATCTTTAAGTATTTGAAGATATGTCATGTTAAAAAGGAAATAAACTTTTATTCTTGACTCAAGGGGGAGAAAATAGAGGAAATTATTGAAAGTTGAAAAGAGGTACATTTAGGCATGATATAAGGAAGAGGTTTTTTTTTAATAATTAGAACTTAATAATTAAGGAATTACTTCAGGAAGCCATGAATTCCCTTTGCTGGAGATCTTTAAGCAAAGGCTGGATGTCAATTTGTTAAATACTCTGTAGAACAATTTTATGTTCAGATATAGTTTGAATTAGATGTTCTATGATAGCCCCTCCAAAACCTGTTGTGCTTTGATTAGACAACTCAATCATATTATCCTAGGCAGATCTATTAGAATTTTAGGGTGATAATGTTGAATATCAATTATGGTGGTTCCCTACCACAACTATCCCTACAGGGGATTGAGCTAAGCATATGCACATGTTCTAGAATTTGTTTTTATCAACAAAATCCTTTCTATATGTTTCTTTTTTTTGTCACTGGCATCTTTCTGTTAAAGATGCTACATTATTGAAGCATACTTTATTTTTCTTGTTATTTTTAAGTCTGTTTTTTTAATATGGAAATATGTTTTGCATGACTACCCATATATAATCTATATCAAATTGTTTGTATTCTCAAGGAAGGAGAGGAAAAGAAAGGAGAGAATTTAAAATTTTAAAAAACAAATGTTAAAAATTTTGGTTTACATATAATTGAAGAAATATAAGTATATCAATAAATAAATATGGGCTGCATATAGGCCCTTTTAAAATTCTTCTTAGAGATTTGATTACAAGTCTTTTTTATTTATTTTTTTATTCTCATTTTGTACAAATTTTTTTTACATTAATAAAATATTCTTGTTTACAAGTAAACAAAATACCCCTCCCCCCCATGAATATAGATAGAGTAGCTTGGGCGAAAAAAGTAAAGGGGAGAGAGAAAAAAATAAAATTAAAAAAATAGTAATAATTGTAGGTGTGGCCAGGTGGCACAATGGACAAAGCACCAGCCCTGGAGCCAGGAGCACCCGAGCCCATATCCAGCCTGGTAAACCCAACAATCACCCAGCCGTGTGACATGCAAACCAACCAATCCCCACTGCCCTGCAGAAACCAAAAAGAAGAAAAAAAAAGACCCAAAATAAAATACAATAGTAATAATAGTAGGGGTGGCTGGGTGGCAGACAGAGCATTGGCCCCTGAGCCAGGAGTACCCGGGTCCAAATCCGGCCCCAGACACCCAAAGATCACCCCACTATGTGGCCCCAGGCAGGCCACTCAGCCCCACTTGCCCAGCACCCTCCCTCAAATAATAATAACAAAAAATGTGCTTCAGTCTTTGTTCCAACACCAACAATTCTGTCACGAGTGGATCACATTCTTTATGATAAGTCCATCACAAAAGTTACTTCCATATTTTTCCAAAGTTGCCATTGCTGATCACAACTCCCTCCTTTCTTATTTCTCCACTATCATGTACTCTATTTTCTCTCTCCTTTCACTCTGACTCTGCTGTAGGGTCGCTGAGTGGCGCAGCAGACAGATCCCTGGTCCTGGGGCCAAGAAGCCCTGAGTCCCCATACCACCCCTTAGGCTCAGAATCCACCTGGCCCTATGGTCCTGGGCAGGCCTTCCAATCCCAGCCCCTTGCAAGAAGTAAAAAAGAAAGTGTGTTATATCTGACCACTGTCCCCCCATGGTCCATCCTCTCCTCCTTTATTCACATCCCCACCCTTCCCCCTGCTCCCCCCTCCTTCTTACTCCAGATGCCTATACCCCCACTGAGTATATATGCTGTTTCCTCTCCTAGCCATCTCTGATGAGAGCAAAGGTTCCCTCATTCCCCCTTGCCTCCCCCCTTCCATATCATTGCAATAGCTCATTGAAATAAAAAAAATCTTATTATGTGAAATATCTTGGACTATTCCCCCTCTCCTTTTTCTTTCTCCCATTCCATTTCCCTTTTTTTTCTATTGACTCCATTTTTACACCATATTTTATCTTCGAATTCAGCTTTCTCCTGTGTGTTTCAACTACAAAAGCTCCCTCTACCTGCTCTATTAACTGAGAAGGTTCATATGAGTATTATCAGTGTCATTTTTCTATGCAGGAATACATGCAGTTCATCCTCATTAAGTCCCTTATATTTCCCCCCCCTCTCCTCCAATCTCCATGCTTCACCTGAGTCCTGTACCTGAAGATCAAACCTTCTGTTCAGCTCTGGCCATTCCAAAAGGAACATTTGAAATTCCCCTGGTTCATTGAAAGTCCATCTTTTTCCCTGGAAGAGGACATTCAGCCTTGCTGGGTAGTTCATTCTTGGCTGCATTCTAAGCTCTTTTGCCTTCTGGTATATTGTATTCCAAGCCCTACGAGCTTCTGCAGCTCCACGATATTTGAACTGTGTCCTTCTGGCTGCTTGTAATATTTTCTCTTTGACTTGGGAATTCTGGAACTTGGCTATAATATTCCTAGGGGTTGGTTTTTTGGGATCTCTTTCTCGGGGGGATCGGTGGATTCTCTCCATTTCTATTTTTGTCCTCTGCTTCTAGAATATCAGGGCAATTTTCCTGTAGTAGTTCTTTGAAAATGATGTCAAGGATCTTTTCCTGATCATGACTTTCAGGTATTCCAATAATTTTTAAATTATCTTTCCTAAGTCTGTTTTCCATATCAGTTGTTTTTTCAATGAGATATTTCACATTTTCTTCTAATTTTTCATTTTTTTTTGTTTTGAAGTATTGATTCCTGTTTTCTGGTAAATTCATCAATCTCCCTGAATTCTATTCTTTGTCTGAAGGATCTGTTCTCCTCAGAGAGTTTTCTTATCTCTTTTCCCATCTGGCCAATTTTGCTTTTTAAAGCATTCTTCTCCTCAATAACTTTTTGAACTGTTTTATCCATTTGACCTAAGCTGGTTTTTATCATGCTATTTTCTTCAGCATTTTTTTGTATTTCCTTGACTAAGCTGCTGACTTCATTTTCATGTTTTTCCTGCATCACTCTCCTTTCTTTTCCTAGTTTTTCTTCCAACTCCCTCATTTGATTTTCAAAGTCTTTTTTGAGCTCTGTCATAGCCTGAGCCCAATTTCTGTTTTTCTTGTAGTCTTTAGATGCAGGAGCTTGTGCTTCCTCATCTTCAGACTATTTTGATCCTTCTTGGGCTCATTTGCAAAATATTTCTCAATAGTCTTCCTTTTGCTTCTCTGCTTGCTCATTTTCCCAGCCTGGGCCTGGTTTTGGGGTGCTTCCTGAGCTTTTGGGACACTCCCACAAGGGTCTCAGTGTGTGAGGCTCTGTCCTCCCTCCTGGTCTGTGAATGACCATAAGCGCCCCCCTCTGCCACGGGGCTGAGCTAGGGGGACCCTGCTGTTCTATGGGGGGGGGGGGCCTAGACTGCGATCAGGATATGAATGTGGTCAGAGCCCCAGAGTCCTGTTCCAGAGGCAGAGGACAGAGCTCTGCAATCTCTCTTCACTCCCCTCCCTCAGCTCAATGGGCCCATGCCCTGGGGGCTCCTGCTTACCAGCTCCACCTGCTTCTGTTTCTGGCTCTGGGCTGCAGAAAGACCAAGCTGCTCCCTGTGTGCCCCGAGGGCTGGGCTCCATGTGCTCACTCTGGCAGAGGTCCCCCGCTGTTCCCCCACTTTGTGCCCAGTGCTCCCCGGGGTGTAACTCAGGAGACTCCCCCGCTGCTGTGAGCCACGGTTCCCAGCGCCCTGGGGCTGCCTCCAGGAGGCTGAAGTTCTTTGGCTCTGGTGGGCCGCCCCCGGGGAGCAGAGCCTTTCTGCTCTTTTCCAGGTTACCTTGAGTAGGAGAACTGCCTCACTGGGTCCCTTTGTGGGTTCTGTCTCTAGAAAATTTAGTTAGAGTCCTTAGCTTATGAATTTTATCAGAGTTCCTAAGGCTCGATCCCTTCTTGTTGCCATCTTGGCTCTGCCCCCCTTGATTACAAGTCTTGCAAATATTTTCTAAGAGTAAAAACTATGCCTTGCTGCAGTAATCATGAAAAAATTTATTATCATTTCATATGACTGAAAAAAGAAACAAGAAATTAGTGTAGGGATGAGCTTCATCTGCTGTGAAACACATTGCTTTCATAGAGGAAAGTACTGGACAAGAGAAGATGTGAATTTTCGTGTGACTTTTACTTTTTTTAGAAAATAGAAATGCTTGACTATCAACAGGCTTTTGTAAACAACTCGTTTGCAATGAAACTTTTTGATCACAAAGTTTCCCTTTTAATTCTTTTTATTCTCATATAAATGAGGAATTGAGTGCTTTGGGTGAAGAAGTAGGTTCACTGGGATAACTTTATTTGGAAGAAAAGTTTTCATTCTAAAAAAAGGATTCACTTCTTACTTTGTAAAATATACCTTACTGATGTCTTTCATTTTTGAACCAGTTATTTCCTACTTGTACCCCTCTCCAGATTGTACTCTTCCTTGTATCAAAGAAAATAATTAATCAAAAAATCCAAATCTGAAATAGTGTATGATAATGTATGCCATATTTTATTCTAGTAGTCCTTGATTTGTCTATCATGAAGGAGGTTTCATTTAATAACTGTCTTGTAGGGTTTTCATTGATTTTTTCTATTATTCAGAGTTCAAGTAGTAAACTTTGAGGGATCTGTTCATTAATACTGTTCTAGTTGCTATATGTATAAGTACATATATATGTGTGTGTGCATATGTAACTATGTGAATATACATATATGGGTATATATCCATGTGTGTATAGTTTTCTTAGTTCTCTTGATTTTACTCTGCATCAGTTCATTCAGATTTTTTCCCATTTCTCTAAATTTCTATATGTTTGTTTTTTGTCATTGGCATCTTTCTGTTAAATATGGGTTACATAGTCATCATTTCTTTTTTTGCACAATATTTTGGAATAGTATAGTATAGCACAGCACAGTGTAGCATAGAATAGCATGGCACAGTATGACATAGTAAGCATAGCACAGCATGGCATGGCATGGCATAGCATAGAATAGCATAGCACGGTTTAGTATAGTAAGCTTATCATAGCATAGCATAGCATGGTATGGCATGATATAGCATGTCATAGAATGGTATATTATGATACAGCACAGTATAGCATGGCATGGCAAAACATGGCATAGCATAGCATGGGAAAGCATAGCATAATATAACATAGCATAACATAGCATAGCATAGCAGAACAGTGCATAGTATAATATAATATAGTATAGTACAGCACAGTGCAGCATAGGATAGCATAGAATAACATAGTATAGCACAGTATAGCATAGTATAGTATAGTACAGTACAGTATAGCATAGCAAAGCATAGAATAGTGAAGATAAAAGCCACAGATTCCAGCCTCGTCCTAGGTATATAGTCTTGGAGGTTCCAGATAGAAGCCCGCAGATTTTTTCAGGTTGAAACTAGGCAAATGTTCCTTCAATTAGTTCATTTATATAAAACATTCTTAACCCATTCAGGGTAAAATGTGTACAATAAACCACAGAAGGCACTACAGTTCTGAGTTACTGACTTTGGCAAAATTCCCAGCAAAGTGGAATGTCAAAATCAAGCATTGACAAGCAGTACACTAGCTCCTCCTGGTGGCCAAGGTTGGTAACACTTACCAAAACAATTTTCTGTCTTGGTCTCCCCAACACTTAGCAAGGTGCTCATATGTAGGAGATGCTTAAGAAATTCTTATTGATTTTATTTTTGATTCATTAATATTTTTGAGAAATATTAAATTTTCTATTTTTGAAATCAACTTTCTTGTGCTAGTTCTTTACAAGTATTTATAGACATTTTGAATAATGAAATCTAACACTTTCAAGATGCTTTAAGTTTTGGGAAGCATCTTATAACTTAGTTTACACTGTACATATTTCAATTAATCTATTTGTAGTCTGATGACCTGTAATAACAAATCAACAACTCCTATGTAGTGCCAACATCCTGTAGAGGGATGATTCTCATTGTTATATGGAGGTCTCTAGAATAACTAATAAGGCATTCCTTCCAATAGAAGGTCTGATGTCCAGCTCCCCTGCTCCTTCCTGAGTGGAGGGCTACTCCTCTTATGGAAAGAGTCATAAAATAGCTTTTCAAATCCCATCTTCTGAAATGGAGGATATAAGAATCCCTTTCCAGGCCTGCATAAGCAGCAAACTTATGGAAATATTAATAAGCATGTTTGTAAACTTAATTCTGTTTCTTATTTCTTGATCCATCTAACCATTATTTGATGGAGTTTAACATATGCTTAATTTAATTACTCTTTAAGGTCAAATTCACAGAGTTTGTCAGATCTTAAAGAGAAAAAAAGTTGAAGAACTGGTAGAAAAATGCATCATTTTCACAAATAATGTATTTTATATTTTTTACATGTAGTTTTAAGATTTTCAATGTGTTCATCTCCTTTGGGTCTTACAAAAAATCCTGGGAGACAAACACTACTACAATTTTCCCAATTTTATAGATGGGAAACTGAAACTCAAAAAGTTCCATGACTTGTCTGTTGTTGTTCTGCTAATAATGAAGTTAAACAGTCTACTTCATACATATATATATATATATGTATATATATACATATATATATGTATATACTGTTGATACTCTTAAGATGTCATCAATTCTTGCGTAGTTTGAAAGAAAGGCTAGGGGCTAACCTGAGTATGATGGGTAGACTCTAAAAAACAAAATTGAGTAGAGAGAGGAGCAATTAGCTCACAAGAATGAGGCTTGAAAGGGAGAACTGATAAAGAAGTAGATGGGAGTGGAGAACTGGTAGTACTAGAACTTCACACTCACTAGAACTGTGTTAAAGAAGGACTTTGAAAAGGAGGTATAGATTAAGATTTAGGAGGTTGAGGGGAAAGGATAAGGAAGAGATTCTTTTAGGGATGGTAAAATAGGTGAATAAGGGGAGAAAATAAGGGAGCATACTTAGAAGAATGGGTAGATTAGGGGATAGGAGGGAAAAATAATGGTTAGAAGTAAATTAGGATAGGGTGAACAGAATTGGATAAATATTGAAGAAACATAAGATGGAAGGAAATGCATGACTAGTCATTATAATTTGAAATGCAAATGGGGTGAATTCACCCATAAAACAAAAAGGGCTAATAGAATGGATTAAAAATTAGAATCAGATAATATGTTATTTACAAGGAATGTAATTAAAAATGAGAGGTACACAGAGTTCAAATAAAGAGCTGGAATAGAATTTATGCTTCAGCTAATATAAAAAAGGCAGGAATAGTAAAATGATTTCAGAATAAGTTGAAATTAAAATAGATCTAATTCACAAGATAAATAGGAACCCTATACTTTGTGACACTAATTGTTCAATATTATTTTTAAAATGCTTGTAATAGCAATAAGAAGAAAATGAAACTGAAGGAATTAGAATAAGAAATGGGATGATAAACTATATCTTTTTTGCAGATGATATATGATATATTTGGAAAATCTTACAGATTGAACTAAAAAGTTGGTTGAAACAATGAATGATTTTAGAAAAAATAGTAGAATATAAAGTAAACCCCCATACATCAGCAGCACTTTTAGATATCGCTAATCCAACCCAGAAAGAAGAGACAGAAAAAGATATGACATTTAAAATATTTAAAGAAAGTGTAAAATCTCTGAGAATATACCTGCCAAAACAGACTCAGGAACGAGATGAACATAATTAAAACAACTATTTATACAAATAAAGTTAGATTTAAGTATTTAGAGAAAAATCAATTGTCCATGGGTAGGCAGGGCCAATATAATGAAAATGGCAATTTTGCCTAAACTTATTTATATATTAAATTCTATTTAAATTAAATTACTAAGGGGCGGCTAGGTGGTACAGTGGAAAAGAGCAGCAGCTCTGGAGTCAGGAGTACCTGAGTTCAAATCCGGCTTCAGACACCTAATAATTACCTAGCTGTGTGGCCTTGGGCAAGCCACTTAACCCCATTTGCCTTGCAAAAAACCTAAAAAAAAATTAAATTACTAAAAAGTCATTTTACTGAGTTAGAGAAAAATAACAATTCATTTGGTTCTCTCTCTTTTTTAAGGCAATGGGTTAAGGACTTGCCCAAGGTCATACAGCTAAGTATTAGGTGCCTCAAGTCAGATTTAAATTCTGGTCCATCCTGACTCCATGACCAGTGCTCCATCCACTGTACCACCTAGTTGTCCCTATAATAATAATTCAGTTGGAAGAACGAAAGATCAAGTCTTCCAAAGGAACTAATGAAAAAAATATAAAGGAAGGAGGTTTAGCAGTATCAAATCTTACCTACAAGACAGCAATTAGTCCAAATTATCTGGTATCGGCTAAGAAATAGAAAGGTAAATCAGTGAAACAATGAAAACATACAATTTACAACAGCAAATGACTATGGTTAGCCTGTTTTTCACAAATGTAAACACTTAAGTTTTGGGGATAAGAATTCATTTTTTGGTAAAATTGTTAGAAAGTTGGAAAGCAGTCTGGAAGAAATTGGGCATAGACAAGTATCTTATACCATTTACCAAGATAAGTCAAAATATATACATGCCTTAGATATAAAGAAAGAGATTATAGGAAATTTGAAAAATGTGGGACATAATACCTATCAAACTTATGGATAGAAAAACAACTTATGAATAAACAAGAAATAGAATGCAGTGTAAAGTGTAAAATGGATAATTTTGATGACATCAAATTAAAAAAGTTTATTATGGTAAAAATGACTCAGTCACTCAAAGTTGTTCTTAAACAATATTGTTGTTATTGTTATTGTATTTATTTTCTTTTTGCTCTTCATTATATATAGCCAAGATCAGAAGGAAAACAGAAAATTGAGAAGGGGGATTTTATAGCCAGTTTCATAGAAAAAAATCCTCCTATCTCAAATATATAAGGAACTTTGTAAAATCTACCAGAATACAAGTCATTCCCAAACGATAGCGGGTCAAAGGATATGAACAGGGAGTTTCCCAATGAAGAAATACAAATAATTTATAGTCATATGAAAAAAATGCTCAAAATCATTATTGATTAGAGAAATACAAATCAAAACAACCTTGATATGTCATTTTTATAATTAACCATTTGGCTAAAATGATGGGAGGGGAAAGTGACAAATGTTGTAGAGGTTCTGGAAAAATTAGGATAATAATTCACTGTTGGTAGAACTGTGAACTGATCTCACCATTCTGGAGAGCAATCTAGAATTATGCTCAAAGAATGATGAAACTGCCTTTACTGTTTGACACAGCATTGTCACTACTTGGACTATTTCCAAAGATAATTGGGGGGAAAGGGAAATAATCTACATAAAATATCTACCTCTATCTCTATCTCTATCTCTGTCTATCTCTATCTCTATCTCTCTCTGTCTCTGTCTCTTTATCTCTTCATCTCTATCTCTATATATCTATCTCTATCTATCTATCTAAGTATTTATAGCAGCTCTCTTTGTGGTGGCAAAGAACTGGAAATTGCAAGAATGCCTGTCAATTGAGGAATAGTTAAACAAGTTGTGGTATATGATTGTAATGGAATGTGTTATAAGAAATCATGAGATTAATAATCTTGGAAAAACATGGATCTATTTACAAGAAAAAATGAAGAGCAAAAGGAAAACAAATACAATAATAACAATATTGCTTAAGAAAAACTTTGAGTGACTAAATCATTTTTACTATGATAAATAACCAAACCAACTACAAAGGAATTAGGAAGGAAGATACCAACTAGAACCAGAGAAAGAATGGATAAATAGAAGTATATATATATATATATATGTGTGTGTGTGTGTGTGTGTGTGTGTATACATATATATACATACTTCTATTTATCCATTCTTTCTCTGGATCTCTGGATTGTATATATATACATACATACATACATATATAGAATGATTTCACATTCACATATCCATTTGTATCTAATAGTAGCCATCTCTAGGATGAGGAGGGGGAAAATAAGAAAAAAGGGGAAATAAAAGAAAGTTGCATTACTTTGTTATATATATTTAAAAGAAATAGCCAATTGTATACAATAGATTTGCAGTTTCATGTGTCATCTTTTTTCTATTCCTTTATGTTATGGAAATATTTATTTTATTTCTTAAGTTCAGAATAAAAAAATTAAAAAGACATGGTTAGCTCATACATAAAAAATGTAGTAATGATCACAGAGACAAAACAAATTAATCCCAGGGATGGGATTTCTGAAATGGAAAATGCATAGATGGGGAGGGACAGACCAACGATAAAACTGGAGGCAATAGGAGAAAAAAGATTTGCCAAATTTTCAGTAACAAACTCTTTGTTCAATCCATGACAAAGGAACTGCCTCATTTTGATTCTCACATCACAACTCCCACAACCCTGCATGAGGAAATAGAAAATTCACTATAGAAAACAAAAATGAAAGGGGGAATTGGGTCAAAACAATTATACCCAGAAGAGGTTCGTTCTAAGGATGACACAAATTTAAGGGCTTAAAAGGGATTGGTTCTCAAAATATTTGAAAGAAAAGGGGATGCAAAATCCTTAAGGGGAGGAATCTTATGACCTTCCAAGTTTTTTTTTTTTAAAGTCATTTTTATTGTTTTTAGGTCCTGGCAGTCCCTTTCCCAAACCCATCCTTTATCCATGGTGTGAAACTACAAGTAGGGTATGTTTTTTGAAGTAAGGAGCCATTTTTTTTTTGGTTACCTGACAAATTCAACTGATCAATCATTAATCAAACTGAAATCATTTATTAAATACCTGTTGTATGCCAGTCACTAAGCTAAGATATAGAGATACAAAGACAAAACGAAACAAACATGTTAAATATACAGACACCTCATTTAATGCACTTCACAGATACAGCCTCAGTTTTGGGGGGGAGTTCACTTTTTTTTACAAATTGAAGGTTTGTGTGGGTCTCATTTTTTCAACAGCATGTACTCACATCACATCTATCTCACATTTTAGTCATTCTCTAAATATTTTAAACTTTTTCATTCTTATATCTTTGATGTCATTATTTTAATTGCTTTGGGACACTATGAATCTCTTTCATATAAGACAGCAAATTTATTGATTTAAGCCAGATTATCCCACCTAGTAGCAAGAACTTCATAGAGTCTTCTTTGAAAACTCTTGTTTCCAAATACAGAAAAATAAATCTTAATTCAGAACTTTTAGAAGCACTATATAACTTTCCTTGTATGCAAGGATACAATGACTGTTCCACCAACTGGCTTCCCTGCTTTGAGACACAACATTATAGAAATTAGATCAATGGTCTCTAAGTGTTTAAGTGAAGGAAAGAACCAATCAATGCAGCAAACATCATTGTGATCTTATTTTAAGAAATTGTCACAGTCACCCTAGTGCTCAGCAACCATCACCCTGATCAATCCACCAGCAGGTGATGATGAGCATTTCTTTAGAAATATTTTTAAATTAAGGCATATAAATAAATACATATAATATGGTTATGATGCTATTCATGTGACTCATTTTATTGTAGTAGTCTTGAATAAAACTGGCAGTATCTCTAAGATATATTCCTGTTGGGGCGGCTAGGTGGCACAGTGGATAGAGCACCAGCCCTGGAGTCAGGAGTACCTGAGTTCAAATTCGGCCTCAGACACTTAATAATTACCTAGCTGTGTGACCTTGGGCAAGCCACTTAACCCCATTGCCTTGCAAAAACTAAAAAAAAAAGATATATTCCTGTGTACAAAAATACAAAATAAATTCAAGATAGTAAAGGAGGGGCTGAGGATGGACTAGTATCCAGGGGAACAGGAAAAGCTTCATTTAGGACACAATTTCTGAATCTGGGCCTTGAAGGAAATTCAAGATTCTAAAATACAGGGGTAAGGAAGATATACATCCCAGGATATTTTTATATTAAGGACCAGTTCCTGAAAAAACACAGTGACAGAAATGGTGCATCCTGTGAGGAAAGGTAAAATGACTCATATGACTGGGGGTAAATCGCATGAGAAGGTATAATGTCAAAGGCTAGAAAGGAAGGCTAGAGCGAGGCTTTAAATCACAAATAGAAGGGGTTACATGTGATCCTAGAGGAATAGGAGCCACTTTAATTTAAAGGGCCAGAGAGAGACACAGTGAAACCTAGGCTTCAGGAAGGTCACTTTGGCAATGTGTTAAAGGGCAGATTGTGGAGAGGAGAGATTGAGGAAAGGAAAGCAATATGAAGTCAGTTTAGGAACCCAATATTGAGATCCTGGAAGAGAAGGAAAGGGGAAAGAATTTAAAGTATGAAGGAAGGTAGAATTAAGAAGACCCTGCAGATGACATGGAAAATTGCAGGCACTTGATAAGACTTTGTCGAATTGAATTAAACCAGATTATTCCACCTGGTAGCAATAACTTCATAAAATCTTCTTTGGAAACTCTTGTTTCTAAATCCAGAAAAAATGATTCTTAGTTTGGAACTTTTAGAAGCGCTATATAACTTTCCTTTTATGCAAGGATAGAGATATAGACCTGGAGTCAGGAAGACCTGAGTTCAAATCCAGCCGTATCTATTCACTAGCTCTAATCTGTTTTTTCTTCAGTTTGCTTGACAATAAAATGAGGACAAAAATAGAACTTTCCTCCCCAAAGAAGTTGTGAGGATCAAATGAGACAAATCACTTAGCACTTAAATACTCCTTCCATCCATTCATTCTCATTTTAGATTGTCATAGTGTATGGTGTGTGGTTTTAAAAATTTTTATTAATGCCTACAAAGTCAAAAGCCCATTGGGAGCTTTTTATCACAAGAGTCTCACAGTCTTCCTTCCTTCCTCTGATAAGGTCCCTTAACATATGCTTCTTCTTCCTCACCTCAGCCTCTGAGAATCCCTGGCCTCCTTCAAGATCCACCTCATGAGGGGCCTTCTTGAGGATGCCTTTCCCCAAAGGTTAGCTCCCATCCATTCTGTACTTACCTTACAGATTCTGCACATCTATGTTCATATTTTTTCTTTTATTAGAATGTAACCTCCTTGGAAGAAGAGATAGTTTTTGCTTTCTTTGTTTTTAACATTGGTACTTGACCTGTTAGCTATAAGTGTGTAATAAATACAAGAGAGTGATAGTTTGTTCCCAGAGCGCCCATATAGCAGGGCCATTCATTGTCAGTGATTTCATTTTTCTAGATCAGTCTCAGTTTCCATGTGAGGTCTGGAGGTTAAAAAAAAACAACTTTACCAAAACTTTATCAGTTCTGAGCTTCTTTGATTACCTCCAGTTACTTTGGGGGCAGTTTTTCTTAATTTAATAAATTACTCAGCATTCATGAAGTGTTCTAGAGTATGTGCTAGATAGGGTGCTAGGGCTGGGGATTTCTATAAGGAACTTAGTGAGAAAACTTCCAGATCTTCCCCTAGTCTCTAATTACCAACTTGAGATCATCAGAAATCCTGGTCTTTTGGTATCATGATCCTCTTGGCTTTCTGCTGATACCTACAAGAGCCCTATGCAGAATAACGAATTTACATGCATAAAAATCACATACATAGGTTTGCAAAGGAAAGAAATTATAATGAAATAGTAAATTTTTGTTAAAAAAGAAAACAAAACAAAAATAGGGGCAGCTAGGTGGCACAGTGGATAGAGCACTGGCCCTGGAGTCAGGAGGACTATAGTTCAAATCTGTCTTCAGACACTTACTAATTGCCTAGCTGTGTGACCTTGGGCAAGTCACTTTAACCCCAATGTCTTAAAGAAATAAAAAATTAAAAAAACAAGAACATAGACTCCAGGTTAAGCAACAGTGACATTATTTGAACACTTTCTTTTTATAGATGGGAAAATTGAGACACCCCCCCAAAAAAAAAAAAGAGAAATGACTTAAGATAACAAAGATCTAGATCTGGAAGGGATCTCTAAGACCACTAAGCCCTCCTCTCCTTGTTTTATAAACAAGAAACAAAGGGCTAGCTTGGGTTAAGCTTGGGTTATCCCCAAGGTTAAAAGGGGACATCTTAGCTTTTTCAATTGGGGTTTTGCTTCCATGGCATATTCAACATTCTTTCTGCCTCTCCTCTAGGGTTAAATGATTAGCAAGTTGGGCAATACTCACTTTTACCTCTCCAGGCTGACCTTTGGCAGTTATGGGTAGAAGATACCATAGAAACTTGGCAGGTGGCAAGAAGCAAGCCTGCAAACTTGGGGAAAATAACCTGTAATTAGGGCTTCTATAGTTATGACATTCTAATGTTAACAAAGTGTTTTAGGAACATGATCTCAGTTGGTCCTCACAGCAAACGTGGGAGAGAGTTATTTTCCAGTCTCTGCCCACTCCAGTCTATCTTCCACTCTACTACCAATGTGATCTTAACTACAGGTCTGACTATATCAACATCCCCCCTCCATCCCCCATATAGTAAACTGCACTGTCTTCCCATTGCCTCCAGAACCAAAAATCAAGTTCTCTGCCTTTTAAAGCCCTATGTAACCAGACCCCCTTCCTGCATTTCTAATCTTCTTGCACCACTCTGTCTTTCACTATTTGGCGATCCAGTGATCCTGGCCTCTTTTTTGTTCCATGAACGAAATACTTCATCTCCTACTTCAAACATTTTCACTGAGTGAACCAATGCCAGAAATCTTATCCCTCCTCATCTTCACTTCCTCACTTCCCTCAAGATGAAGTAAAAAATCCTACACTCTCCAAGAAGTCTTTCAAAAATGTTTGTGCCTTCCCTCTTCTGATTACCTTCATTTTATACATGGCTACATATGTATGCATCAATACTATAATAGTTATACAACTCTGAATATGGCATAAAGCTATTTACATGTGTACATAAACATAGAGACGGATGTGTGTATGTTCATATATGAGTATATATAATCTGTTTACTCTGTTATTAAATCATTATTTGCATATTGTGCCCTCCCTGATATGTGAACATCTTGAGAATAAAGATTCTTTTCTAATTTCTTTCTGATTAATACACTAACTTTGTGAATACTTAATAAAGCTTTTTTTTTTAGGTTTTTGCAAGGCAAATGGAGTTAAGTGGCTTGCCCAAAGCCACACAGCCAGGTAATTATTAAGTGTCTGAGACCGGATTTGAACCCAGGTACTCCTGACTCCAAGGCTGGTGCTTTATCCACTACACCACCTAGCCGCCCCTAATAAAGCTTTCAATTGTGATTTTTAGGAACACGAAACCCTTAAATTTGAAGGTGATGTCTAGTTAAGCAGTTTAACTGCATTTGAAACCACTGAGGTCAAATTTATCTTCCACTTCATCAGGTAAGAAGGTTTGGGGGTAACTGTTGGGAGGTGGAAAAAAGGAAACTCTAGAAATGGAGAAAAATGGAAAAAAAAACAAAAAAGGGGGGGCAGCTAGGTGGTGCAATGGATAGAGGACTGGCCCTGGAGTCAGGAGGATCTGAGTTCAAATACAGCCTCAGACACTTAATATTTACTTATCTGGGTGACCTTGGGCACCTCTGTGCAAGTTGATTACTAAATTTTTAAAGTGATCATGTATACTTTGGAAATCAGCAGTTCCTACAAATCAGGGCTTAATCCTATTGTCTTGTAAAAAAGGGGGTGGGGGGAGAAATGGAGAAAGTGACCTAGAATAATGGCAGCAGAATGGATAAAAGGTGGGTCCACATCTAAGCTGGATCTCCCAGCTGGTCTGAGCGACCTTTAATGTTCCATCAGACTAGTTGTGAGAGCCGGCCTGGATCAGGCTGCTTTCTCTGCGGTGAAAGGCGTGTGATAACATCCCCAACATTCTCTAAGGCTCAAAGGAGCTACTTGTGAAGGGAATCTTGGGGACAAGGGAGGTGAGGAAGCATGGACTCTGATAAGAGAGAATCTGGTTTCAAGCCCTGTCTCTGATCCTAAAATCCTAAAATCCGCCCAGAGGCCTTGGGCAAACCACTTTGCTTCTCTAGGTCTCATTGTCTTTATTTTTTAAAATTCTGGGTGGAAGGAGATTAGATCTCCCAGGTTCCCTTCAGTTCTACATCTATATACCTATGGGAATCACTCAATTCACTACAATATAAATATCAACTATTATAGAATTACAAATCATTTTACACCCATGATTCCATTTGTTTTTCCCAACACAAGTTTGCCTATCTCCTAATGACCTAATGGAGGAAGAGAACCTTAGAAGTCATCTAAAGTCAACCACTTCATTTTACAAATGAAGGAACTAAGGCTTGAATAATTTGTGTGGCTTGCCCAAGATCCCTGAGTTAGAGAAGATGACAGGGCCCTCACTGAGACCAGCTCCTTGGTCTCCAAGTCCTCTCCCATTCTTTCCTGAACTAAAAGAGAGTGTGTAGAATTGGTAAACTGAGGCTGAGATGCATTTACAGGGTGTACTGCAGCGGTATCTCCCCTTAGGTTCTGTCCCTACCTCCTCCATCTCCTTAACTCCAGGGTGTTGAGTGCTAGAGAGCCATGAAGTCACAACTCTTTCACATATTGCCCCAGCCCCTTGCAGCCCAGAACTGGGAGGAGGAGCATGAGAAGTAAGACATAAATCACCCCGGAGAGTAGGCTCAGGACCCAGAGGTATCTAAGGTCTTCCAGGAGCAGCAAGAGGTTCTTTACCAAAGTAGCCATGCTCCTAGTGCCACCGAGGGGTTGGTGGCTACTATTGTTGGTGCCCCTGCTCTATGGAACCTATGCAGAGGGCAGACTCAAGAATATGCTCCATAACAGCTATCCCAAAGTGACAGATCATCCTGACCAGCAATGGCTTTGGCAAAAACTGCACATTTTGACCCAAAGTCCAAGAAATTCTGGAAACAGGTCATGGAAATTGGGGAAAAAAAAAAAAGAAAAATAGCCTGGGTGATAACATGTAAAGGTATAAGTTTACAGTCATTCATTTACTGGATCTAGGTTTAAGGGAGCAAGCTGGTTGCTAAATTTTTAAAGTGATCATTTATACTTTGGAAATCAGCAGTTCCTACAAATCAGGGCTTGGTTTATTGCTTTTTGGTTGACTAGTCATAAAGTGTGAATAATACACATAAAATTAAATGTGTGTCCAGCATAGTTTTTCTCCCCAGAGATTCTGGTTGTTAACTATTTACTAGCACACCTCATTATTACTCTATAAACATTGTTTTAGCCCAACAGGAATTCAGGAAAATGCGGCTGGACCCCTGGAGAGAGGCAGGATAATTTGGGAACCACTGGGAGGGTCAGCACCTTCTCTTGTTGAATATGACATTAGATCTGAACCTTGATGGTAACTAGGGGTGCTAAGGGACCTAGGTGAGGAGGCATTTGAGAAAGCCTGTGAAAGGCAGGTGGAAGACAGATGAGAGCAAGAAGGCTAGCTTGTCAAGACTGCTAACTCTTTGGAGGCAGGTTGAGGAGCCAATAACTTTCTTAGACTCACAGAACATATGGTATGTGTCAGAGGTGCAACATGAAGCTTGGTTTTCCTGATTCACTGGTGGGATTAGGGTGGAGAGACTGTAGGGGAGAAAGAGAGTGAGAGAAACAGAGATAGAGACAGAGACAGAGAAACAGAGAGAGAGAGACAGGCAGAGAGACAAAGACAGAGAGAGAGAGAGAGAGACAGACAGAGAGACAAGTCACAAGAGAGAGAGAGAGAGAGAGAGAGAGAGAGAGAGAGAGAGAGAGAGAGAGTCAAGGACAGTCAGAGACAGAGAGAGAATCCAAGATCCATTTGCTGCATGGGTTAGACTACTCCACTTTAAAGCTCTCACTGTATTTACTCACACTGTGGTCACTGATCACAGGTTTTCAGGTGGAAGGGGTCCACACTTAGTAAGAGCACTGGCACTGTGCTAAGCACGGGGACCAGAGGTCATCTATTCTTTGATTTTAAGAGGGAGTATTCACAGGGTTGGCGATGGGGGGTTTCTAAACCAGTCTTGTGGGAAATAAAATGAAATCTGGTTCTCCAGCTCTCCTCCACTTTACAAAGAAGGAAAATACTTGCTTTACTCACTCTTCTCATAGTGTAGTTGTGGGGACTCAATGAATACCTACAAAGTAGCTGACATTTCTGTGGTTCCTTTTCAACCTAAAAGTCCTTCACATATATGAATTCATATCAGTTATGAGGTCTGGATGACTGGCATTACTATTCTTGTCTTGACTGATTAGGAAACTAAAACTGTGATATTTGTACCCAAGGATTCCTAATTGTAATCCAACCCTATCTATAAAGTTGTATTGTTTCTTGAAATAAAACTCTTAATATATACAAATGTCAACTATCTTCATATCATCCAGGTATATGGACAAAGGGGGAAAAGTAATATTTATAGTGTGATATATATAACCTATCTAGACCTAAGACAAGTCAATCAATTTCTCTGAGTTTGTTGACTCGTCTGTAAAATAATACAAGGGGGCAGAGAGGAATAAACTTATTGAAAAACTACTATGGTAGCTACAATCTGAAAGCAAAGTTCAGCTTTACCATTGAGAATCTTAATTCATTGAGCTATTAGCTGGTATTGTGTATCTACAGCTGAGGATCCAAATTAGAAAGAGATATAGATGACAGATGATTGAGAGAAATATACATATATATATATATATATATATATAGAGAGAGAGAGAGAGAGAGAGAGATATGCACATATACATGATGATGAAGTTTATCCTTTGTTTTTTCTTTTTTTATTAAAGATATTATTTGAGTTTTACAATTTTCTCCCAATCTTGCTTTCCTCCCCCCACCCCCACCCCACAGATAGCACTCCATCAGTCTTTACTTTGTTCCCATGTTGTACCTTGTTCCAAATTGGGTGTGATGAGAGAGAAATCATATCCTTAAAGAGAACAGAATTCTCAGAGGTAACCAGATCAGACAATAAGATATCTGGTTTTTTTCCCCAAATTAAAGGGAATAGTCCTTGTACTTTGTTAAAACTCCACAGCTCCTTATCTGGATACAGATGGTACTCTCCTTTGCAGACAGTCCAAACTTGTTCCCAATTGTTGCACTGATGGAATGAGCAAGTCCTTCAAGGTTGAACATCACTCCCATGTTGCTGTTAGGGTGTAACTGGTTCTGCTCATCTCACTCAGCATCAGTTCATGCAAATCCCTCCAGGTTTCCCTGAAATCCCGTCCCTCCTGGTTTCTAATAGAACACTATTGTTCCATGACATACATATACCACAGTTTGTTAAGCCATTCCCCAATTGAAAGACATTTACTGGATTTCCAATTCTTTGCCACCACAAACAGGGCTGCTATAAATATTTTTGTACAAGTAATGTTTTTACCCTTTTTCCTCATCTCTTCAGGGTATAGACCCAGTAGTGGTACTGCTGGGTCAAAGGGTATGCACATTTTGTTGCCCTTTGGGCATAGTTCCAAATAGCTCTCCAGAAGGGTTGGATGAGTTCACAGCTCCACCAACAGTGTAATAGTGTCCCAGAATTCCCACATCCCTTCCAACAAAGATCATTATCCTTCCTGGTCATATTGGCCAATCTGAGAGGTGTGAGGTGGTACCTCAGAGAAGCTTTAATTTGCATTTCTCTAATAATTAATGATTTAGAGCATTTTTTCATATGGCTATGGATTGCTTTGATCTCCTCATCTGTAAATTGCCTTTGCATATCCTTTGACCATTTGTCAATTGGGGAATGGGTTTTTGTTTTAAAAATATGACTCAGTTCTCTGTATATTTTAGAAATGAGTCCTTTGTCAGAATCATTAATTGTAAAGATTGTTTCCCAATTTACTACTTTTCTTTTGATCTTGATTACATTGGTTTTATCTGTGCAAAAGCTTTTTTAATTTAATGTAATCGAAATCATCTAATTGGTTTTTGCTGATGTTCTCCAACTCTTCCTTAGTCATAAACTGTTCCCCTTTCCATAGATCTGACAGGTAGACTAGTCCTTGATCTTCTAATTTGCTTATAGTATTGTTTTTTATGTCTATGTCCTGTAACCATTTGGATCTTATCTTGGTAAAGGGTGTGAGGTGTTGGTCTAATCTAAGTTTCTTCCATACTAACTTCCAATTATCGCAGCAGTTTTTATCAAAGAGGGTGTTTTTATCCCAGTGGCCGGACTCTTTGGGTTTATCAAACAGCAGATTACTATACTCCTCTCCTGCTGTTACACCTAGTCTATTCCACTGGTCCACCACTCTATTTCTTAGCCAATACCAAACAGTTTTGATGACTGATGCTTTATAATATAATTTTAGATCGGGTAGTGCTAAGCCACCTTCGTTTGCATTTTTTTTCATTAAGCTCCTGACAATTCTTTACTTTTTATTTCTCCATATGAATTTACTTACAATTTTTTCTAACTCATTAAAGTAATTTTTTTGGAATTTTGATTGGTAGGTCACTAAACAGATAGTTTAGTTTTGGTCGAATTGTAATTTTTATATTAGCTCTCCCTATCCATGAGCAGTTGATATTTGCCCAGTTATTTAAATCTGATTTAATTTGTGTGAGAAGTGTTTTATAATTGTTTTCAAAAAGATTCTGAGTCTGTCTTGGCAAATAGACTCCCAAGTATTTTACACTGTCTGAGGTTACTTTGAATGGGATTTCTCTTTCTCGCTCTTCCTTCTATTTCTTCCTGACATATATAGAACAGTTGAGGATTTATGAGGGTTTATTTTATAACCTGCAACTTTACTAAAATTGCTAATTGTTTCCAGTAGTTTTTTTAGATGATTTCTTGGGATTCTCTAGGTAGACCATCATGTCATCTGCAAAGAGTGAGAGTTTTGTCTCTTCCTTCCCAATTCTAATTCCTTCAATTTCTTTTTCTTCTCTAATTGCTAATGCTAACATTTCTAACACAATATTGAATAGTAGTTGTGATAATGGGCACCCTTGTTTGACCCCTGATCTTATTGGGAATGCCTCTAGCCTCCCCCATTGAATATAATGCTTGTTGATGGTTTCAGATAGATACTGCTAATTATTTTAAGGAACAGTCCATTTATTCCTACACTGTCTAGTGTTCTTAATAGGAATGGATGCTGTATTTTGTCAAAAGCTTTTTCAGCATCTATTGATATGATCATATGATTTCTGATAGGTTTGTTATTGATATAATTGAGTATACTAACAGTTTTCCTAATATTGAACCAACCCTGCATTCCTGGAATAAATCCTACTTGATCATAATGTATTATCCTAGTGATGACTTGTTGTAGTCATTTTGCTAATATTTTATTTAGGATTTTTGCATCTATATTCATCAGGGAAATAGGTCTATAATTTTTTTCTCTGCTTTAACTCTTCCTGGTTTAGGTAACAGTACCATATTGGTTTCATAGAAAGAGTTAGGCAGAGTTCCATCTTTCCATATTTTTCCAAAGAGTTTATATAGGATTGGAACCAATTGTTCCTTAAATGTTTGGTAGAATTCATTTGTGAATCCATCAGGCCCTGGAGATTTTTTTTTAGGGAGTTCAATAATGGCTTGTTGAATTTCTTTTTCTGATATAGGGTTTTTTAAGTATTTAATCTCTTGTTCATTTAACCTGGGCAACTTATATTTTTGTAAATATTCATCCATTTCACTTAGATTATCAAATTTATTGGCATAGAGTTGGGCAAAATAATTTTGAATTATTACTTTAATTTCCTCCTCATTGGTGGTGAGTTCACCTTTTTCATTTATAATACTAGCAATTTGGTTTTCTTCTTCCTTTTTTTTAATCAAATTGACCAGAGGTTTATCAATTTTATTGGTTTTTTCATAATACCAACTTTTGGTTTTATTTATTAATTTAATAGTTTTTTTGCTTTCAATTTTATTAATTTATCCTTTAATTTTTAAAATTTCTAATTTGGTATTTGATTGGGGATTTTTGATTTGTTCTTTCTCTAATTTTTTTAGTTGCATGTTTAGTTCATTGATTTCCTCTTTCTCCAATTTATTCATATAAGCATTTAGAGCTATAATATATCCCCTGAGAGTTGCTTTGAATGAATCCCATAGGTTTTGGTATGTTGTTTCACTATTGTCATTATCTATGATAAAATGGTTAATTCTTTCTATAATTTGTTTTTTGGCCCACTCATTTTTTAAAATGAGGTTATTCAGTTTCCAATTTGCTCTGGGTCTATATCTCCTTGGCCCAGTATTGCATATGACTTTTATTGCATTGTGATCTGAGAAAGATGTATTCACTATTTCTGCCTTTCTGCAGTTGATCATTAGGTTTTTATGTCCTAGTACACAGTCAACTTTTGTATAAGTTCCATGTACTGCAGAGAAAAAGGTATATTCCTTTCTATCCCCATTCAGTTTCCTCCATAAATCTACCATATCTAATTTTTCTAACAATCTATTTACCTCACTAATTTCTTTCTTGTTTGTTTTATGATTTGATTTATCTAGATCTGATAGCGGGAGGTTGAGGTCTCCTACTAGTAGAGTTTTGCTGTCTATGTCTTCCTGTAATTCTTTCAGCTTCTCCTCTAAGAATTTGGGTGCTGTCCCACTGGGTGCATATATATTCAATATTAAAATGACTTTATTGTCTATGGTACCTTTTAGGAGGATAAAGTTTCCTTCCTTATCTCTTTTAATGCTATCTATTTTTGCTGCTGCTTTGTCTGAGATGAGGATTGCTACCCCTGCTTTTTTTTACTTCAGCTGAAGCAAAATATATTTTGCTCCAACCTTTTACCTTTACTCTATATGTATCTCTCTGCATCAAATGAGTTTCTTGTAAGCAGCATATTGTAGGATTCTGGTTTTTAATCCACTCTATTTGTTTATGTTTTATGGGAGAGTTCATCCCATTCACATTCAAAGTTATGATTACTAATTCTTTATTGCCCTCTGTGCTATCTTCCCTCTGTTTGTATTTTTCCCCCTTTCCCCCCTGTTATTCATATTCCCCAGTATTTTGTTTTTGAATACCACCCCCTTCAGTATGTTTGTCCTCCTATATCACACACTCCCCTTTCTTTCCCCTTTCCCTTTTTCCCTTTTCCCTTCCCTTCCTTTTGTTATTTCCCCTTATTTCCCCCACTCCCCTTCCCTTTCTCCATCCCCCCCTCCCCTTTTCCCCTTTTAATACTTGAAAGGTTAGATGTTTTATAAGTTAACTGAGTATGTGTAGGTTGACTTTAAGCCAAGTCTGATGAGAAGAAGATTCAGGTGTTTCTCCTCTGCTCCCTTCTTCCCCTCTATTACCATAGGTTTTTTGTACCTCTTAGTATAATGAGATTTGTCCCATTCAATCCCCTCCCTCCTCCCGTCTCTTTCCTATCCCCCTTTTTAGGGAGGTAGTGTATTTTTTTTAGATCATTCTATCTAGATCATAGAAAATTCTGAGTCTCTGTCCCTTCTAGTTCAGTATATTCTATTGGATAGAGTCAAAATTCCTGAGAGTTATTAGAGTCTTTCTCCCAAGTGGGGTTAAAGCCAGTTACATCCCATTAGATAGCAGTCTCATGGATAGGTCATGGATGTCCATCATTTCTGGCTAGGTGTATTCTCTCTGTTAGAGTTACATTTCTCAGGATTTATGGAGTCTCTACCCCCCCCCCCCCGCCCCCATGCTGGAATATAGCCAGTTTCAATTTACTGCCCCCCCCCTTCTTTTACCTTTTCATGTGTCTCTTGAACCTCCTGTTTGATATCCAAATTTTCTTTTTAGCTCTGGTCTTTTCATCAGAAATTTTTGAAACTCTTCCATTTTGTTAAATGTCCATCTTTTTCCCTGGAAGAGAAGGCTCAGCTTTGCAGGAAAGTAGATTCTTGGCTGCATTCCAAGCTCCTGTGCTCTTCAAAATATCTCATTCCAGGCCCTTCGATCCCTTAAAGTTGATGCAGCCAGGTCCTGTGTGATCCTTACTGTGGCTCCTTGATATTTAAATTGCTTCTTTCTGGCTGCTTGCAGGATTTTCTCTTTTATCTGATAGTTTTGCAGTTTGGCCACAACATTCCTTGGTGTTTTCATTTTAGGATCTTTTGCTGGTGGGGATCGATGTACTCTTTCAATAACTACTTTGCCCTGCGATTCCAGGATATCAGGGAAGTTTTCCATCACTAGATCCTGTAATATTAAGTCCAGGATTTTTTTCTCTTCAATGTTTTCAGGAAGTCCTATAATTTTCAGATTGCCCCTCCTTGATCTATTCTTGAGGTCAGTAGTTTTGTTGATGAGGTATTTTACATTTGCTTCTATTTTTTTCTATTTTTTGATTTTGTTTAACTGACTCTTGCTGTCTCATGGAGTCATTAGTTTCTGTAGACTCTGTTCTTTTTGGGGGGGAGGAGTTTTCTTCATTAACCTTTTGCAACTCCTTTTCCAACTGGTCAATTCTACTTTTGAAAGAGCTTTCCATTTGACCAATTGAGGTTTTGAGAGAATTAATTCTTTTTGCATTTGCTCATTTGAGGATCTGAGAGATTTATTCTCCTTTTGTGTTTGTCCAATTGTACTTTCTAAGGTTTTTTTTTTTCTTGTTGCAAGGTATTAATTGTCTCTCCCAAATTTTTAAGCTCCTTCCTTATTTCTTCAAGGAAGTCTTTCTGTGCTGGAGACCAGATTGTATTCTCCTCAGAGGTTCCAGGTCTTATTGAGTTGGGGTCTTTCCCTTCCAGGAATTTTTCTATGGATCCACCTTTCCGGTGACCCTTCTTCATTATGCTAAGACCTTGAGGGGGGGGGGGGGCTGGTTCACCTGGGCTTGGGATCGCTAAAGGCTCTACTGATTGCAGTTTCTCTGGCTGGCCAGTAGGAGGTGCTGGTTGCCCTCTCTGGAGTGTCTGTGACCTTGGTTGGGAGGCCTTCTCCCTTTGCCCAAAGGGAGGAGTTGGAACTATTGAATTCTTTTGCCTTCAATCAATGGTGGGCTTTACCCTGGCTTGAGGTTATTACTCAGCTGGGCTGGTTCTTCTGCTCACACACCTGGGCCTGAGGCAGAAGTAGTTTGCATTTGTTTGAGAGGAGACCTCTGTGCAATGGAGACGTGGGCTCAGAGTTTCTCAGACCCGAGGAGCCCAGGGATGGTGTCTGCAGCTCTCCTGCATCAGACCTCTCCCCACAGCCCCTTCCCCAAGCTCCAGGGGGACAGCACCAACACCAGCGCCTCTGCTTCCCCGCGGACCCAAGCCCCTTTCGTCCAGCCACAGTGCTGATCCAGCAGGTCTGGCTCTCGGGCCCTCAGACTCCTGGTTCCAATTCAGCTGTTGATCTGGCTCATCTGGGGCTAATCTTCCCTCGGAGCTCAGACTCACCTGCCGGTACTCAGCCAAGGCTGCTGCAGGAGACAAATCCTGAGGTAAATTTTCCTCTCCTGCCTTTTCTTTCTGGGTTTCCTGGTTTGGAATTCTTTTAAGAGGTTTGCTTCATGTGATAGATGGGGAAGAGATCAGGAGACTTTAGAATTGTGCCTGTCTTCTCTCCACCATCTTGGCCGGACTTGTCCTTCGTTTTTGAGGACCACGATGTCAGAGAGGTTGATGCCATGACAAGCAAGTGAATTAGATTGGAGTGAGAAGGGCTGTACTAAGTCATGAGCCTTACTTTCTCCTCCAGAGCCATCTGGGTCTGGTGGAGAGCTAGG
Organism: Macrotis lagotis; assembly: GCF_037893015.1. Classification (NCBI taxonomy): domain Eukaryota; kingdom Metazoa; phylum Chordata; class Mammalia; order Peramelemorphia; family Peramelidae; genus Macrotis; species Macrotis lagotis. The sequence goes on from NC_133663.1 coordinate 62,205,368, forward strand.
TGGTACAGTGGACAAAACACCAGGGCATGTATGTATATTGGCTATATGAATAGATAAACAAGTATGTATCTATATGTTCATATAATATATATATATAATATATAACACACATACTAATATCGTACTAATATCTCTACTGATTGAGAGAAAAGAAGTTCAGTAACTTGCTTAAGGTCTAGTTAAAAAAAGACAAATGAAAGATTACATCATAAGACAGTAATTATTTCAATATTTTGTTGACTAAGGTGGCCTTAAGCAAAGGATGACCCATTTCTAGCTTAAGTCTCTTTATCTGTAAAATGAACTTGGAAAAATGGTTTCCATAATATTTTCCAATACTAACTGATCTGGAAATCTGCTAGTGTGGGAGGGCAGTGGTTTGACCTCCCAATGACTGGTGAATAGATTGGAATCAGTGAGCTACCTTCTACTGAAATGCTTCACAGAACCAGAAAGAGAGGGGAAAATCTGTTTCCAGTTTCCTTCACAATCCTAGGATCTGACATGGAAGCCTTAGAAGTTATCTCATCTCTGGAAACTTAGTCCGGATACACAACCCCATAATGTTTTTAAATGCATAAAATCAAATGCAGATGACTACAAGGGAAAACAATTACTCTAAGATGAAATTATCAAAATATTTTTAAAAAATCAATTCTACTTTAAGATGCCACTTTAAGAATCTAGTTGAACCCATAGTTGGCCAAAACATTTCTCTATGACTTTACAAGTGACTGTCCAGGCTCCTTTTGTAGATACCACCTATGAGTAATTCTAATTCTTAAGGATGCTTTTCCTAATATGCCGCCAAATTTTTCTTCACTATATTTTCCAACAATTATTCTTAACTGTGCATTCTGGGGCCAAAACATTATGATTTATTCCAGTTCTATGAAAATTGAGTTCCTCTTATATGCCAGGATATGGGAACAGAAATCAACCTCATGGACCAGGCACTGGAAAAAGCCATTAATAAACATCATTTCATTTTCTTCTTAAGACACTATTATCAGTTATTTCTTTTATCATTGAGAAAACTGAGGTTAAGTAACTTGCCCAGGGTCAGCTAGCTCGTTGTGATCTGCTCTGGCCACTATACCACCCAGCTACTTCCCAGAGTCATCCTTCTTTCACCATAGCTCTTGACATCTTTTAACATTCAGTTCAAGCTCTGCCTTCTCCCTGAAGCATTTCCTGAACAGTTTCTATTCCTCTCCCTCTCTAAATTGCCTTTCTTGTATTTTGGCCTTATTCTGTACATAGGTGTATGTATACATATCTCTTGATAGAATGGCAGCCCCTTGAGGGCAAGCACTGCTTTACTTGTCTTTGTATTACAAGCACCTAGCAGTGTCTGGAACATAGAAGATGTTCAATAAGATTTGTTATTTGGCTGCACCCCTCTTAAGTCTTCTCTGAGCTAAACACCCCTAGTTCGTTAATCAATCCAAGGCTGACATTGGTTTCCAGGCCTCTCTCAACTTCAGCGACCCTCTTGGACTGCTCCAACTTGTCCAGTCCCTTCCTAAAATGAGCAAATCTGAAAACTGAGCAGAGTAGGCTAGAAGGGATCTGAGGGGGGCAGCAGAGTCCAGCAGACCCATCTCTTGTTCTGAATGCTGAGTCTGTTCATCCATCACCACATCACATTAGTTTACTTGGTTGATTTTTGGTTTACAGTTCAAGAACATTCCCAAATTACAGGATCTGAAATTTCCTAATGTTGTGAAAAACACTTCAAGACATTCATGTTATTCTCTATGCCTTGAGTTAACTTATTTTCATTTCCTATTGCTTTAGTTAATCTCTTGGAAAGCAGAAATGATAATACTTAAAGTCTTGAGATTGGAGTGGGATATGGGATCCTTCTGGAAAAAAAAATTTTTGGCTGATATTGTTACTGGGAAAAAAACTCTCTCAGGGTATCACTTTCACATTCACTTTCATTCTAAAGACCAAGGAATTGTAAGTTTAGGGAGGAAAGAGAGTTTAGAATTTTACCTAATCCATTTCATTTATTTTTACAGATGAAGAGCCAAGAGGCCCAGTGATTCTGTGATTATTTCCGATAACCTGAATACTTTGCAGGTTGCCTCCCTTATTAGACTGTGAGCTTCCTATGGGCAGGGACTGCTTTCCCTTTCTTTGCATTTCTAGTGCTTCGCACAGGACCTGCTTATGGTAGGTGCTTAATAAAGGTCTTGTTGACTTGATAGGAATTGTCACAATAGCTTGTATGTCACAGACAATAAAAATTCATTGAATGAATTTTGAGACTGTTGGGGTGGGGGTGTGCACAGTGGCTAGAGTTAACCTTGGAGTCTAGAAGACCTAGTTTGAAAGATGGAAAAATTCTACCTCATATAACTTTACTAGTTGTGTGACCCTGGGCAAGTCTCTTAACCTTTCTCAGACTCAGCTTCCTCATCTGCAAAATAATATTAGCTCCTATTTCTCAAGATTAATGAAATAAAATATGTAAAATGTTTTTGCATGCCTTAAAGCAATGTATAAATGCTTGCTATTAAATGAAATTCCTTGTTGTCTATATAGATGTAATATCTTAAATTATGATCCTGGACTGATCCCAGGGAGGAAAGATCATTAATTACTTAATTTTAAGCATGTAATTAAGGCCAGCACGGTTTGGTGGAAAGAACACTGGCATAGGATTCTCCTCTAATAGTTCAAGTAAGGACAAGCTTCTGAGCTTCATTTTCCTCATCTGTCAGTGCTCTGATGGATCTATGATCTCATTGTCACTCTCTCCATAGGATCAAATAGCATCATAATCATGACTTTTCTATATAATTTTCCTCTATATCTTGCTATCACTCTTTCAAAGGAGATCCCCTCTATTTATCCAACATGTTTGAGGCTAAGGAGAAATACTAACACCCTCTTTAGGAATTTTTGTAAACTTTAAAGTGCCATATAAATCTGAGTTACTTTCAATTATCATCACCATCATCACCATCATCATCATCATCATCATTTTTACATGATTTTCTTACTGTTATATGAATTGGTGCCAGAGATCAAATTGTTATAAGTGTCGGTGACTACGTGTAGACATTAGCCTATCAAAAACCCTGATCTTGATGTACACCCAGAAAGAACTTGAAAGACTAAACTGGCCTCTTTGCTATTTCCTGAGCTTGGCATTCCATCTCCTACTTCTTCCTTACTCTTGTATAGGCCATCTCATCTGCCTATAAAGGCATTTTCTTCTCACCCCCACTTCTTAGAATCTGTAGTGCCAAAATATTTTGTAGATCCTCTGTTTTCTAGAGCTAAGGCCCAGCAAGCAGACTGTGCCCTGAGTTTGACTTCCAAAGAATTCTTTGAGCTCTGGAATGATGTCATGGTCTGACAACATATAAGGGATTTAACTCCCTGTATTTCCAAGGGTTGCCCATCACATGTTAACAATCCTGTTCCTGCCACAGAGTCCATAGGATGACCATAACCCCCAAGATTGAGATAATGACTGTTTATGGGACCCAAGAACTCCTGTACTGTTCCTAAAAATGCTAATCCTGAGAAATTGTCTCAAGACCTAAGTATAATTGTGCTGAGGGGTCAACCCTTTTCGTGTAGATAAGTGACCCTAGTCTTAGCAGCATTAAACCCCTACTTCAAGGTGGGGGGAGGGAGGAGGAGAGGAGGGGAGGGGGGCTTCCACCTGTTCATTGCTCTGAAATTAATTCAAATTCTGTTTGTGTCCTGACTGTCCTGTCTCTAGCCTGCTCTGCAGAGGCCAGTTCCAATCTGGGTGATAATAGCATATGTCAAAGTTCAATTTCTACTACATTGGCTATTGCAGGCTTTCCTGATCTCTTCTTAGGTAATATTTCTCTCTTCTCAAATTACTTTGAATTTACTCATCTGTTTACTTGAGTATTCCCCAGGCTCAGGTAAAGAGCTGTTCATCTTTTGTCAATATGAAAGGCACTTAATAAGTTTTATTTTTTGTTTGTTTGTTTGCTTTGGTTTTTTCAAGGCAATGAGGTTAATTGACTTGCCCAAAGTCACATAGCTAAATAAGAATTAAGTATCTGAGGTCAGATTTGAACTCAGATCATTCTGACTCCAGAACCAGGACTCTATCCACTGAGTCACTTGGCTGCCTCAATAAGTATTATTAAAGTGAAGAGAAAGTGAGTTTTAAGAGTTGCTAACAATGAAATGTATTTTAAAATCTACTCTTCATTTTGCTATGGTTGTTCTTATCATTTTCAGTTAAAAACTTGACTTACGAGGTGACATCTTTAGTTGGGAAATTTTGTTCAACTGGCATACTTGACCCTCCAGGTGCAGCTTTTGTGCCAGGTCATTGCCACAATTTCAAGTAGACTTGAGAACCACTCATACTGATATGCTTATCTATTGAGCAGGAAGATGTTACTCTTTGCTTAGAAATAAAACAATCTTAAATTCACTTGCTTTCTCTCTACAGAGGTTTTTTGTCAACGGTGACCCAGTTTTCTTAGAGCTTGGAGGAGAAGAATCTGCTGTTCCTACATGGACAACTGGAACTTTCTTGTCGAGATATGCTCAAAGAATGGGAGCCTTTTATGTTTTGCTGGCGCATAGTTATTACGGTAAAAGCCAACCAACCAAGTTCAGTTGTCATCAGAATTCATATTACTATCACGGCTTCTCTGCCTTCTTCTGAACTTCTTTTCTTCCTTTTAATATTCTTACAAAGTTACACCAGCTAAACATACACTTGATTTTAAACTATTTCAATATTTGACCACCTAAATTGACAACAAAAGAAGACTAAAGAATTAGTAAGTACCTACTATCTGCCAGACACTTTGATAAGTGCTAGGGATACAACAGGAAAAAAGACAGTCACTGCCCCCAAGAAATTTACAATCTAATGAGGGGAAGACAAAAGCGTAAAAGGAGGATAAAAGGAGAAGGGCACCAGAGGGCACCCACTTGATGGGAAGGATGGGGATGGGAAAGATAAAGGTGGAGCCAAAACAAAGCAAGCAGCTAGTGGGAAATGAAGAGTTTCCACTAATTCTAAGATTTAGAAAGGAATTTTTTTGCTTTGCCCTCCATCCTCCAGTCATTGGAGTAGAGACAACTGAGGGTACTCTTGAAGTGCCTTCCAGGACCTTTCACTAGTTGTGTCTTCCTTCCATAAATATTTTAGATTATATGTGATCCTAGAAGTATGATGCTTGGTAGGTAATTTCAAGATTAGACCTCTATGTGAGGAAGTGAGACAGTCTTAAAACCAGAACCACAATTATAGGTAGTTTTTATATAGCACTTTATAAGGGGCAATATGTTAGCTCATTTGATCCTCTCAATAGTCCTGGGCAAGGAAGAAAGTGCTGCCAGCACTTGGTACAAATTTCTTCCTATCACCTCCTCCACAACCAAACCCAACTGGCCTATGTTCCAGTCTTCACACTGGCTATTCTTCTGTCTCCATTTATACCTGTCTATATCTACTGCCATTGCAGAACCAAGGCCTGAATCTAGCCTTTTCTCATCTCCACCTTGTAGAATCCCTCATTTCCTCTAGAAATCAGTTTAAGCTCCTATATGAGACCTTCTCTGATCCTTGATTCTGAGAGTGGGAGAATGTACCCCTCTCCCAACTACCAGAAACCAATTACCTACTATTGACCATACATCTATTTTGGATTTAGTTGTGTTTACAATGTGCAATGGCACCCAGGACTTCGCTCCAACTTTCCATTCACAGAGAGTGGGAGTTCCTTGAGATCCATGATTTTGTGGTGGTGGGGGGTTGTCCATATGCCTAGTGTCTATCATGTAGCAGAAACTAAATAGGTGCTTGTGGACCAGTGTTGAGTGAATGATGTGATACTGCCTTCTCACATTCTTCTTTCTTTTCTTTTTTTTTAGATTTTTCAATGCAATGGGGTTAAGTGGCTTGCCCAAGGCCACACAGCTATGTAATTATTAAGTGTCTGAGGTCGGATTTGAACCCAGGTACTCCTGACTCCAAGGCTGGTGCTCTATTCACTGAGCCACCTAGCCGCCCCTCTTTTCTTTTCTTTAAAAAAAATTTTTTTTTTAGATTTTTCCAAGGCAGTGGGGCTAAGTGGCTTGCCCAAGGTCACACAGCTAGGTAATTATTAAGTGTCTGAGGCCAGATTTGAACTCAGGTACTCCTGACTCCAGGGCCGGTGCTCTATCCATTGTACCACCTAGCCACCTCCTTTATTTTCTTTTTAATAAGTTCTCTACTGAAATCAGATGTTTCCTTCTGTCTCCTTCTTGTGTTTATGCATCATCCCCATCAGAACATTTCTCTGAGATTTGTAATGATCCTTTCAAGGTTTAACAGGAATGACAATTGAGCATTGCCACATTAAAAAAATGTTGACCTTCAATTGTGTTGTTATCAAACATTATTCTAGTCTGCTTTAATTTTACAGTATCTCATTTGTGCTTCAATTTGCAGGAATACTTCTAGACAATCTTCTCTTCCTAAGCAGCAGGCAAGCCTTGAAAGATGTTGTTTACTTCCAGAAATTTCTTATAAATAAATCAAGACTCTTTAGAAACAAATGGGTTGTTCTGGCGGGTTCTTACTCAAGATCTCTTGTTGCCTGGTTGAGAATGGAATATCTAACAATGTTTCATTCAGCAGTAGCCTGTAGTGCACCTATCTATGCAAAGGCTAATTTTTTGGGTGAGTTTATAGAAAGTAGTTAATAAATTTGGAACTATCTGTGGGTGCTAGACTTCCATGAGATAGCTGAAATTCTTTGTGAAGTTCCTCTGGGAGCTAAAGACCTAAGCTAAGACCAATTTAGACAGTTATCTGCAACTGTTGGGTGGATTTCTAAGGGGTTGAAGATTGTAGTAAAACCTAGATTGTTCATTTTTAACAGGAAAAAAAATCATGATTTCTGTACCTTTATTGGAAATGGAAATATCTCCTTAAGAAATTTTTTTGGTAGGCAATTTTTTTAAAATTTCAGAGTCACTTTTTAATTATCCTTCCTACAATTACTACTGCTATTATTTTGAAGTAAGTTATATGTAATGAAAACTTTGCAAAATATATCTGTAGTTAGAGGCCCAATGCTCTCAAAATAGCTGTGTTCCCTCTAATTCTTTTAAATTCTCATAATCTGAACTTAAATTTGCTCCTCCATTAACTTCCTGGTAGTCTTTCTTTTGGTTTGTTTTCAATTCTTTAATTTCTCTGTGTTAAAAAGTCACAAAAATAATGTTCAATATTAGGATTAATGCATTTAGTCAACTTTCTCCATATTTGAGAATAACTGGAAGTTGTCAAAATCTCTTGTTTAAATACGGTCATTCTGAGTGTGTAGATGCTATGGGAAATGCTTCCCAGGTTCTGTTGTAGATGAAGAACACCATATTAACATTTCAAGAGATTTTAGGTAAGTGATTTGGTTTATTAGCAGAATGATGGAGGATAGGAAAATGACTTCAACATTAAAGAAACTGTTTATGGGGTGGAGAATTCTATTAAATTTGCTGTTAGATTGCTCACTTTGTGGAATGATGTAATCAAGGCTTTCTATGTACACAGAATAGGTAATTATTCCTATGAGGTCCTTTGAGGACCTCATTCCTATGAGGTACCGTACTTCACTCACTCAAAATTATTGGCTGTGGTCTCCTTGCATATTTCTGTCTTTCAGTCTCTTTTTTACATAAAAACCATTGCTTGAAAAAACATTATTTATAATATCCCTAGAAAAGATAATATTTTAAGAACCTTTAAGCACTGAGTTGGATTAATTTGTTGGATATTTATGTATCACTAAATATTTATTGATATCTTTTTTCCTCTCACCTTTATTCTATCCTTTGTGACTGCCTCTGTCCTTTGTTTGACCAAGAATCCCCCCCACCAAGCCAGAGCTATGAAAGGTATCCAATTCTGAATCTTTTTTAAGGTGTAATCTTTAATATTCAGGTCACATATCCATTTTTTAGCTTATTGAGGCACTTGTAGAACTTACCAGATACTAAGAAAGCAGGCAGAAGGTCTAGAACTTCCAAATTCATTTACCTGGGGTAAAGAAGAGAGGAAAAATGATAGGGTAGCTATTGACTTGGTGGGTGAGAAGGGATAAAACATGAAAGAAATTCAGAGGTCAATATAATGAGCCATTTTAGAACTAGATTTCATTGTCCATTCCTGAGATAACAGTGGATTCTAAGACACCAGAGCAATAAAGAGGGCACCAGGCCCCAATAGTTATCATGTCTCTCTAGTTGGTTATTCCATTTCTCTAGAAGTTAAACCATGACTATACACTCTTGAAATGGGAAGTGCTGAAAGGATCAGAGCACTGTTGGGAAAATAGTAAAAGAGAGAGAGACTGAGGAAGCAGGAGAACAGATCTGGAGTCAAGAAGCCCAGAATTGAATGTCCTTCTTTTGGACACATACTATTTCTGTGAACTGGTGCAAATCCCTGAACTTGTCAAATCTTTTTTAATTTATGAAAGAGGGATAGTATCAGTTCCTACATCACAGGGGAGTGGTGAGAATCAAGCTAGAAAATGTCTGTAAATTGTTTTGCACGATCTTAAAGCATTGCATACCTGTGAGCCCTTATGAACAAAGAAGTGATAAGAGGTTTTGGTTTGGGTTTTGTTTATTTGTTATTGTAACCTAACAGGGGGAAGACCCTTCATGGAACTCATTCAGGTAATTGCCCACAAGTTACAGAGATTGGATTTGAGTGCAGGAGATTTAAAAATTTGTTTCACAGCAGATCATATTTTGTGAGGAAGAGTTCTTCCAGAATTTTGTCTGGGCATTCAGAGCAGCTTTCCTTGCAACTACTCCAATTCTCTGTTCTGGCTGCTCCTCATACCACAAATATATTTGAAGCATCATAGATTTAGAGATGTCTTCAGAGGATAACAGTTGCAATCTCCCAATTTTACAGATAAGGAAACTGAGGCCCAGAGAAGCTAAATGACTTTCTTATGTAGAAAGCATCAGAGGTAGGTTTTGAACTTTTTATGTTTTAAAGATCAGAGATAAGAGGTTTTTTTGTTTTGTTTTTTTTAGTTTTTGCAAGGCAATGAGGTTAAGTGGCTTGCCCAAGGCCACATAGCTAGGTAATTAAGTGTCAGGTCACATTTGAACTCAGGTACTCCTGACTCTAGGGCCGGTGCTCTATCCATTGCGCCACCTAGCTGCCCCACCCCACCCCGCAGAGATAAGTTTTAAACCTTCTTACATAAATTTTTAAGTAGGTTTTGAGCCTAGATCCCCTGATCTCTTCTTACATGCTCCATCCCTCCATCTTTATCTTTCTTGCCTCTGCCTAGCATAGTGTTTTCTACAGAGTGGGTATTTAATAAATGCATTTTGGTTTGGCTGTGCTTGCTTGAAAAGGAAGAGAAAATCTCCAGTGCTGGTTCAGTTATGGATGCATAAACTGCATCTGTTCTGTTCTTTGTCGACATCCTGGTTAGTATCTAGGAATGTTAGTAAATGGAGCAGTAGGGGGTGCCATCCCCTTGAATTTCAAATCCTAGGTGACCAGAGGATTCATGTAGTTCACAATTTTGAAGGAAGTTTTCTGTGTCAGTCCTCTGAGAATGACATGAATGTTAACAATATTTGGCAACGATTAAATCAATGTAAGGTTATCAGATTCCTAAATCATCTTCTCCCTCTTATAGAGTCTCCTTCTATTTCTCCCCATAGTATATACTATACTACACTATACTACACTATACTATACTATACTATACTATACTATACTATACTATACTATACTATACTATACTGTGCCATGCCGTGCCGTGCCATGCCGTGCCGTACCGTACCGTACCGTACCGTACCGTACCGTACCGTACCGTACCGTACCGTACCATACCATACCATACCGTACTATACTATACTATACTATACTATACTATACTATACTATACTATACTATACTATACTATACTATACTATACTATAGTATCTAATAAAGAGGAAGAATTGACTTTGGAGTGTGAGAAGCTGGATTTGAATCCTGTCTTCAGCACCATACATACTGTCATGTAACTTCTGGAGTTCAATATATTTTTTTTTATCCTTGGAGATTAGGCCAGCGGACTTCAAAGATCTCTTGCAATTCTGAACCTAAATTTCTGGGAACTGGTACTCTTTAGTTAAAATCAGGAGCAATGGAGAAAATATGATTAGCTAAGACAATCAGTCTCTAGTGCTGAAAAGGTAACTACAAATGATGTTCTGCTTACAGAAATTCCTGGAAGCAGCATATGTTTCCTAGGAAGAGATTCTTGAGGAGGCTGCCTTAAAACTATGTCTTAAGCCATTAGGGTCATAAGATTTAGCATTAGAGGTCAGCTTTTTCATTTTACATAGGAGGAAATCAAGATCTTGAGAAGCTAATGTCTTTCCCAAGGTGACTCAGGGTGTAGTGGTAGAGCTAGGATTCTCCCTGTGGAGTTCCCTAAGAAGAACTAAGTCCTCCCTGAATCTTATATTTCCTGTAGTTTCTCATTTTTACTATTTTAGTGCTCTAAAGTTTGTATTTTCCAGTCATCTGGGGTTTTCTTGGAAAAAATCCTGGAGTAATTTACCATTTCCTTTTTTTTCCACCTCATTTTACAGATAAGAAAACTATGGCAAAGAGGGTAAGTGACTTATCTTAGGCTACATTTTATAAGTATCTGAGGCCAGATTTGAAGTTACAGAGATGAGTCTTCCTGACTCCAGGCCTGTCTCTCTGTGCTCTGCTACAGCATAGAATCATAGCCTGTTAGAAGAAGCAAAGATGACAACAACAACCCCAACTAATATTTATATCATGCTCTGAGGTTAACAAACCACTCTACATCCACATCTCCGTTCATCTTCACAGTACCCCATGAGGGAGATATGATTTTATCTCCATTTTGCAGATGAAAATATGAAGCTAAAAGAACTTTAGTGACTTGCAAAGAGTCACACTGTTAAGAAGGGTCTAAATGAAGGATTTGAACACAAGTCTTTCTGATATCGTGTGTACTTTGTAGATGAGGAAAGTGAAGTCCAGAAATATTGTTTGTGGTCACAGTCTGAACCCAAGCTTCCTGAATTCTAATTCATAGGCTTGCCAGGCCTTGCCACAGTCCAATGTTTAAAAGGTGCCTTTGACTTATTGTCCCCTAAGTGTTGGTGAGCCATCCATGTTACCAGTGGCTGGGTCACCATGGGTAAATCATTTAACTTCTATTTCTCTTCTTCCTCATCTGGAAAACACCTGGAAGGCCTGCCTCACTCAAAGGATGTCTAGGAGGCTCCAAGGAAAAATGTCTACAAGGTTCTTTGCAAACTTTAAAGTGAAACAGTGTCACATGTTATTATCTAGTAATAATAACAAAAAGTTAGTCTTTATGTAGCCCATTGAGATATGGAACAATGTTTATTTTATTTATTTATTTATTTTTAGTTTTTGCAAGGCAATGGGGTTAAGTGACTTGCTCAAGGCCACACCACTAGGTAATTATTAAGTGTCTGAGGCCAGATTTGAACTCAGGTACTCCTGACTCCAGGGCTGGTGCTCTATCCACTACGCCACCTAGCTGCCCCCGGAACAATGTTTAAAGGGTTAACCTTGACCTCAGGAAGACCTAGGTTCTGATGCACATTAACTGTGTAACCACGGACAAGTGCCCTGGCCTCTCAGTGACCAGGAGGTTCTCTGAGAGTTTAAGGTCTGCAGCTTCAGTGGAAGGACTTCCACACTGGGAATTCCCTATTCCAGTGAAATTCAAGTCTGGACCAAGAAACAAACCAACAAAAAGATGATTGCAGATCAACTGAATTTTTTTCAGAAAATAAAAAAACAGGTATTAATCAGAAAACTTTATTTCAAATAATCAAAATTTATTCACTTTATGCCATTCCTTTTAGAATGGTAAGAACATGTGAAAGCATAGATATCTCATCCTTGAGGGCAAGCAGTTTCTTTCAAAGAGTTTCCTTTCTTCATAACCTAAACAGTGTCTGACACATGCATAGGAAATGCTTGAGAGTGAAATAAAAATAATGGTAAATGGTTCCTGTCAAAGCTTTAAGCCAGTCAATTATGTTTTTAAAGAAATGACATACTTAGTGTTCATGGGATATGAAATTCTGCCATTTCCTTCATGTAGAATAAGAAATTTTTTGGAGGAATTTAAGTGGTTTTCTCTTGCACCGTTTCAATTGTCTGACTCTCCAAGACCCCATCTGAGTTGTTGTTTTGTTTTGTTTTTTGGCAAAGATACTGAATTGATTTGCCTTTTCTTTCTTCAGTTCATTTTTACAGAAGAGGCAACCCAGGCAAAGAGATTAAGTGAAATGCCTAGGGCCACACAACTAGAAAGTGTCTGAGACCAGATTTGAACATGTCTCCCTGACTCCAGACCTGGCCCCCTTTCACTCTGTTAGCCACTTACCCAAAATTTAAGTGTTAGATTGATGATGATGATGATAACACACTAATGCTGACCCTTTAAACTTGGGTCAGAGGTACTCAGTCTGAACTGTAAAGGCAGGAAAAAATCAGACTCCGTTCAGCCCCATCCTTAGCAGTTTCTCTGTCTGAAGAAGGCCAGAACATCAACCTCTGGTAAAGCCTCCAGCTGCTGGAGCCTTCCCTACAAGGTTCCCTTTCCAGTGCCTTGTATAAGCTTCTTTATCTACATTTTCTCTCTACAATTAGAATTGTCATTTTATTGAAGGCAGGGATGAGTTTGGCTTTTCTTTGCAATCCAAAGCTTAGTAGAGTCCCTGGAACATTGTAAATGCCAAATGAATGCTGGTTGACTGATGCTTTTGGAAACATTATTTCTTCCTTTTGCATGCATGTGTTTTGGATTTTACATATTTTCTGGATTGATTAGATTAGATAATAAGGGGGGAAAAAAGAACCTATATGTTTAAAAATATTTATAGCAGCTCTCTTTATGGTGGTAAAATACTGGAAACCAATGATGCCGATCAATTGGGAAATGACTCAACAAGTTGTAGTATATGATTGTGATAGAATGTCACTGTACTATAAGAAATCATGATTTCAATGATTTTAGAAAAACAAGAAAGACTTGCACAAAATAATGAGCAAAATGTGAATTCAGAGAAAAATTAAAAGAGCAATTAAACACAAAAACTTAGTGGAAGGTTGAAAACTGACAAAATGAGATTTCAGGAATTCAAAAAGCAGACAAGTGAGAATCCACAGACTTTTTGGGAATCTTGAAAGGTAGGAAGACTTGGGTGGTAAATAAGATTCCTGACAATGTCTGAGACCCAAAGAGAAGTAGTGATGAGTATTGACAACTATGCATGGCATTTTGAGAAACAGTCACCATTTTTAAACATGGTTTCAATTCTATGAGTAAAATTTCTATTAAAAAATAATCAATTCAGAAAAATCATTGTCAAACTTGTATTTCGTAGATTTCATGAAAGTTGATAAACTCCAAGTTAACATGGGAAATTCAATTTCTTTTTGTAATCCTTATATGTTGGTGACCATTCATAAATGTGGAATAATATGCTCACAACAGTTTCCCTAAAACTATGATTTAAGAACCAGTTGCATATTTATACTTATCAATGATCTATAGCTATAAAGGACCTTAATCTCGTTTAAACCTCTTCTGTTACATAAGGGGAACCTGACACCCAGAGAGATTGTCTTTTCCAAAATCACACAGGTACCAATCAGCAGAGCTAATATTCAAAAAGTGGTTTACACTGTGCTTCACTTTGAAAATCTCTTTTTTTTGGTCTCAGTTTTCTCATTTGTGAAATGAGGGTTTTGGACTCTCTAATATCCCATCTAGGCTTTGATCAGCTATATTTTTAATATAAAACCAATGGCGTGAATGTAACATTTCTACAATAATGCAAACATTTTAAAGTTATTTAATAGACATTTTCCACCCAATGTAATTCATATTAGGATTATAATGTAAAGTGGCATCCCAAAAATTAGTTCTTCCCCAGATTATATAATAATTCAAGTATTTACTCAGAAGAGAAAATATCCTATTTCATAGAAATTATAGTAGAAAACATTGCTGATAGTTTTGAACATTTAACTTTTTGTAAAACTTTTGAGTTCCACATTTTTCTTTTTCTATTTTTTATAGATTTATATGTATATATATACATACATAAAGACACATATATATTTCAATTACATGCAAAGGTAGTTTTTTGACATTCATCTACTTGCAAGTTTATGAGTTCCACATTTTTCTACCACCCTTCTTTCCTCCCCAACCCCCCATGGCAATGAACAATCTGGTTAAGTTTTACACGTACAATGCTGTTTAATATATTTCCATATTAGCGATGTTGTAAAAGAGGAATCAGAACTAAAGTGGGGGGGGAAACCATAAAAAAGAAAAAACATTAAAGATATTTTTAAAGAAATATTTTATTTTGAGTTTTACAATTTTTCCTCCATTCTTGCTTCCCACCCCCACCCCCCCACAGAAGGCAGTCTGTTAGTGTTTACATTGGTTCCATGTTATACATTGCTCTAAGTTGAATGTGATGAGAGAGAAATCATATCCTTAAGGAGGAAAAATAAAGTATAAGAGATAGCACAATTACATAATAAGATAGTGGGTTTTTTTTTTTTAATTCAAGGTAGTAGTCTTTGGTCTTTGTTCAAATTCCACAATTCCTTCTCTGGATATAGATGGTATGCTCTATTCCAGATACCCCAAAATTGTGCCTGATTTGTTGCACTGATGAAATGAACAAGTTATTTAATGTTGATCATTGCCCCCATGTTGCTGTTAGAGTGTATGGTGTTTTTCTGGTTCTGCTCATCTCACTCAGCATCAGTTCAGGCAAATCCTTCCAGGCTTCCCTCAATTCCCATCCCTCCTGGTTTCTAATAGAACAATAGTGTTCCATGACATACATATACCACAGTTTGTTAAGCCATTCCCCAATTGAAGGACATTCACTTAATTTCCCACATAAAAGATTTTTAAAAAAAATTAACAGGGCAGCTAGATGGTGCAGTGGATAGAGCACCAGCCCTGGAGTCAGGAGTACCTGAGTTCAAATCTGGCCTCAGACCCTTAATAATTACCTAGATGTGGGACCTTGGGCAATTCATTTACCCCATTGCCTTGCAAAAAAAAATGACAGAAAATTCTTTGTTCTCCATTCAGACTCAATAATTTGATTTGTTTTTCTGGACATGGATGTTCACTGAACTGCTGAGAAAATTATTTAGTAATCATTCTGCATCTAGTGTCTTCCACTTTAGGATTGCAA
The DNA here is from genome assembly GCF_037893015.1 of Macrotis lagotis. NCBI lineage: Eukaryota > Metazoa > Chordata > Mammalia > Peramelemorphia > Peramelidae > Macrotis > Macrotis lagotis. The sequence goes on from NC_133663.1 coordinate 62,220,653, forward strand.
TGCAATGTGCTATCTCAAAAGTTAGTATAGTATTTGTCTGCTTCCTTTGCCACAAATTATGTAAAAATGTAAGTATTGATTCAGAAATGAAAATATCCTTTTTTCTTGGAAACTCTAATAAACAGGATTTCTTATCTTGTTCAATACAGCAGAGAGGCTTTTGAATCAGCTAAGTGAAAAGAAAATGTTATACCAAATAGGTAAATAATTGTGTTATAAAGAGCAAGAGAGAATGGAATTAAATTTGTGCAAATAGGAGCGATATATTTTCTTTTAAAAGTAAACTTTTACTTTTAAAAGTAAACTAATATATGTTTGCAATCCTGAAAACCACTATTATAATGGAATTGATCCAGACTCAAGGACGAGGGCATGCCTGCCAACAAATTATCTTCTATACTTTATAGTCAAATCTTATTTCTTTTTCTTGCCCATCTTTTACAAAAGAAAGAGAGGAGAGAGGGAGAGATGAAGAGAAGAAGAGAAAAATACTTGCCAAATATGGCACAGAGGGTTCACAGTCTATCAAAGACTAATTTATCTCCCTGGAACATGTCTTCAGAAACTCCCCCAAAACGGTTTCAAATGGTTGTTTTAGAATTAAATACTTGACCTGAATTTAAATATATCCTAGTCCTTTTCCCTTTAGTAAAAAATTCACTCCAAGTGATTTCTCTTCCTAAGCAACCTCTATAATAGCAATTATATACAGATAATGGAAAATAATTCAATTTTAGTCTTCTGAGAGCTAATTGTAAGTGGAAGTTAACTTTTAAAACTTTTGAACTATCTCTGGGATTTAATAGAATAAAAAAATCCACCACATTTATCAGGCTGGCCTAGTTTGCCATAGACCATGTAAAGATGTTGAAATGAAAAAAAAATTAAAGAAGAAATTTTCATTTAAAAACTTTGGTACAACTGGAAGAAATAGCAAACCCTTGGAGAGAATGGAAAAATCAGCTTTCCTGAGAAATTGTAAGTCAGGTTGAATAACCATAAAGGCTGATATATTCAGCCTAACCCACAAGCAGCTCTTATCTTATTCATTCTCCCAAGGGTCAGGATGGCAAACTGTCTAGGAGAATGGGTCGAGTCAAGGTTATTTGCTACTGAAAATCAGAAACTTGACTTTTGGTGTGACTCCAGTGGGTGAGCTAAAGATGTGTGGAACATTCTTATCAAATTGTCCCAATGGCAAGCAGTCTGGGGTGTTTTGGTTTGTTTTGCCCCAGGCTGTTCTCCCTCAGAGATTAAAGTGAAATAATGACTAAGAGATACTACTCCCCGTTACAAAATCTTGCTAGAGTCCCAAGACAAGGGGAAAATTTCCTTAAGAAATAAAGCATCTTTAGTGTAAAATGTGTAAGAAACAGTCAGATTTCCTGCAAAATAGGTTATGATTATAAAATAAAGATCCTGAACTATCTTTGACAATCTGATAAAATCAATGGACTCCTCGGAATAGCACTTATAAATGTACCAAATAAAAAATATAGGATTACAAATGAAACCAATTATGTCGAAATTCAGTTTCTAAACTTTTTTTTTAAAGATGTCTTAAACGTCTACTTCTCAATGGAAATTCCTATATAGTTTATAAAGACAAAAATACCATACAAATTCAATCTTACCAATTTAGTTATCTTCCTTCTATTTTCCACTAGAATTCCAAATCTCCTTCTCAGATACCATCTTCTCAACATTCTGTTCATTCCCTAAGTCCATTGTTCTCTTCTCTATCCCCTGCCTTCAATGATAAGAGCAGTGAGTAAAATCCAAATTGTGTTCCTATAATCTTTATTTCCTTGCCCCAAAATTTCATAACCTTTCATGCTTTTCTTTTTGGAGTCTTTTTCTCTCATTCTTTTTTCTGATTCTCCTTGATCCTTATGGAACCAACTCCTGCTTCAACTTTCAATCATCTTTCACAAAAAGTCTTCATAAAGGAAAATCTGGTCCTGTAGAATATTCTCCTTCACCATTTTCTCAACTTCTTCCAAATTTCTCCTTCCCAAACCCAAATCCTTTTTCACAAATCCCAAAACTGCCAAATCACCTATATACTTTTCTTTTCTTTTCTTTGTTTAATGCAAGCCCTTCCCTCTTTTCTCAATATTGACTTCAGTCTCCTATAGAAGTTGAAAGTTTAATTCTGAAGAAATAGATGCTCAATAAATGTTTGATCATCTAGATACTTCTCTCTAACAAACACCCAATTAAGTACTAAAATGCCAAAAAAAAAATCCCACTCTTTACCAAACCTGATGGACTTTTCCTACCTCAGATCCACACCGAATTCCAGACCCATAGCACTTAACAAATGTTGGCTGAATTACTGAATTGAAGGAGGAAAATTAATTTGATTTTAGTTTTTCACAGATGAAAAAGTGATTCAAACATTGATTTCAAGACCAAGTAACATGAATATGAGAGTTGACTTCATCACTTCATTGACTTCAAGAATGGATTTCCCATGGTTTTACTTTTTTGCTTTTCTGCTCTAACCCTCCCCTTACACAATCTCTGGCTTCCTTTAAGACTCACATGAAGGGTCAATGCCTCAAGAGGCCTTTCTAAGGGTCAACCAGGTTACTAATGGTACTTTGCTTTATAAGGATATCTTCCATCTAATTTTATGTACTGATATATATAGATATATATATATATATATATATATATATATATATATATATACTCTTTCAAATTCAAATTTAAGTTCCTTGAATTCAGAAATTATTTTTACATTTTTCTTAGGTTTTTTTGCAAGGCAAATGAGGTTAAGTGGCTTGCCCAAGGCCACACAGCTAGGTAATTATTAAGTGTCTGAGACCAGATTTGAACCCAGGTACTCCTGACTCCAGGGCCAGTGCTTTATCCACTGCACCACCTAGCCGCCCTATTTTTACATTTTTTTAATCCAAAAGTACCTATCTTCAAAATGCTTATTGGTTAATCGTTGAATTTGTAATATGAGTAATAAGAATAGAAATAAAAGCAAAATTCATATATACCTAATATTGGGATTATAGTTTAGTTTCCTCCTATTTTTTATTTTGTTTATTTTTTGGAACCAAATAAATTATAATTTTGATCAAAAGGTGATGGCATCTGATATTACTATTAATTATTTCTGCCAAGTAATGACTGCTGGGTCACTTGGGACATATATGAGAGATATGTATTTTTTTTATTAAGAATATTGAAGCCAGTCAAATCAAGTGCTGGAATGCAAACTATGAAAAATTCATATCAATTATGAGGAACCCTAAATGGGATAGAAAAGCTGCAGAAGGATGTAAGGCATGCTCTGATATATTTCTAATACCTATGTTCTAATAATAATATTCAAAAAGATCTGAATTTATTTTACTTCACTGGATTACAGGATCATAGACTTAAAAAAAACTAAAATGGATTTTAAAGGCCATTGAGTCTGACAATGCTTATTTACGAATGAGGAAACTGGTGCAAAGAAATTAGGTGGCTTACCCATGGTCACCCAGCTAGTAAGTATCTGAGACAGCATTGAACCCAGGTCTTCCTACTCCAAGTCCAAAAGTCTATATACTCTGTCAAGATATGCTATGATGCAATTTCCTAGGTGGCTGTTAATTTGTATTATATTAGATACAAACATCAAGGTAATTTGAATTAGAATTAATGAAGATATAGAAATGTTTCTTTGGAAATGAAGCAATTGAAGTAATTGTGAAAGTAAAAGTGGGAGAGACGGAGCCAAGGGCCGGGCAGGGAGGCCAGGGTCGCCGGGGTCACCCAGGGCCTCCATGCCTTACGCCAACCAGCCCACAGTTTGGATCACCGAGCTCATGGACAAGAACATCAAGTTCATCATCGAGAACATGGATCTGGCAGTGGCCAACTCCATCTGCAGAGTCTTTATCACTGAGGTACCCATCATTGCCATAGACTGGGTCCAAATTGATGCCAAGTCTTCAGTGCTGCATGATGAGTTCATTGCCCACAGGCTTGGATTAATCCCTCTTACAAGTGATGACATTGTAGACAAACTGCAATACTCCAGGGACTGTACACGTGAAGAATTTTGTCCAGAGTGCTCAGTAGAGTTTACATTTGATGTCCGTTGTAATGAAGACCAGACTTGCCATGTCACATCTCGGGATCTCACTTCTAATACCCCCAGTCATTCCAGTGACATCCCACAGTAGAGACAATGACCTCAAAGACTATGTGGAACAGGATGACATCCTCATTGTCAAACTCTGGAAGGGCCAGGAGCTGAGACTATGAGCCTATGCTAAAAAGGGCTTTGGCAAGGAGCATGCCAAATGGAACCCTACAGCTGGAGTTGCCTTTGAGTATGACCCAGATAACACCTTGAGGCATACAGTCTACCCAAAGCCTGAAGAATGGCCAAAGAGTGAATATTCTGAGATTGATGAGGATGAAGCCCAGGCTCCCTATGACCCCAATGGCAAACCAGAGAGGTTTTTGCAAGGCAAACGGGTGTGGCTTGCCCAAGGCCACACAGCTAGGTTCTACTATAATGTGGAGTCTTGTGGTTCTCTTTGCCCTGAAACCATTGTCCTCTCTGCTTTGTCTGGTTTGAAGAAGTTGAGTGACCTCCAGACCCAGCTAACCCATGAGATCCAGAGTGATGTCCTGACTATAAACTAGGAGCAGTGATTTTTATCAGAATTGTGACTCAAGGATAAGGGATGGACTTTGAACCTGAGCTTCTGAGTGTTTCTAGAAAGTAGATTAAAATTTGTTCAAAGTTCTGGCTAGGGAGGCTAGGTGGCGTTCAAATGTGGTCTCAGACACTTAATAATTACCTAGCTGTGTGGCCTTGGCCAAGCCACTTAACTCCACTTGCCTCACAGAAACCTAAACCTCCCCCCCAAGTTCTGGCTAGCACAACTCATCTTCTAACCCTTTTGCCAGTTTGGAATGTAATTAGCCCATGAAGATATCATGGGAAGAAGTGGGAAGCTTTACTCCCCACATCCTGGTCTCCTTAAGTTTGTCTGTTCCTTTAATATGAACAGAAAAGAAAAAAACCTTTTTCCCCTGGGGAATCAGCAAAGATTTTGGAGGATGAGGTGAGAAGATATATCTATTAAGTCCTTATTATAAAAACCTTAAGGCTCTATTGGGCCTTAATACATTATCTCTACAACAGCGGGGTAAACATGGCAGGGAAACTTCTCTTAATGATTGTAGACCCAATCTTCCAGTGAGCTATTTATTCAGTTGCTGGAGTTTGAACCTTTATCGAGTCGTGGTTTCTCCAAGGCTTGCTTTGGCATGTTCCATTAATTTCTTAGCAGATTCCAAGTTATACCCACTGTCTTCCCAATCCTGAATTCCTCTAACTAGGTTGGTCTCCTAGTTGAGAAAAGAAAGAAAGCATCCTTCAATGTCTTTTTTTTTTGCAAAGCAATGGGGTTAAGTGGTTTGCCCAAGGCCACACAGCTAGGTAATTATGAAGTGTCTGAGGCCAGATTTGAACCCAGGTACTCCTGACTCCAAGGCTGGTGCTTTATCCGCTATGCCACTTAACCTCCCCTGATGTCTTTTTGATGAAGGTTGGATTAGCCCTGACCTTATGCTATAGCCTCCAAAGGAAAGTACTTCATCAGAGAGTGATTGGGTGACAAATCAAAAAAGCAAATCAGATAATAAGGGTCCTTTATTGATGAGCAGGTTTTTTAAAAAAAATCGTTTTTGGCAATAAACAGCACATAATTTTCAGTCCTAAAAAAAAAAAGAAAGAAAGTAAAAGTGAAGCAACTGGAGTAATACTGAAATGGAAAATAATGAAGAAGAGCAGGGATAATATCCATCTTCAATGGAGCAAATAAAATCATGGACTTTTTTTTTTTAGTTGTCCAGAGGTATTTGGGTAAAGTTACTTGGCCACGGCCACACAGAAAATTAAAGCAAACACAAGGAGAACCCTTCCCCCCAGCGTCCATCAGTTGACTCATGATCTAATACTTTTGGCAAAGAGTTACTACAAAGGTTTAATTGCCAAATTGGCATAGGGGAGGGTCAAAAAAACCTTGGTTCAAGTCCCACCTCTGACCCAGGTTGGTTGTGTGACCTTGAGCAAATTAAATTCTCAGGACTCTAGGATACTAAGACTATAAAATTCACATGTAAGTGTTTTTCTTGTAGGGATCTTCTGACATCAATGAAATCATACTTTTCCCAAAGAAACAATCAAGTATTTGGAAGTTGATGAAGACATCTTTGACTTGATAAAATAATACAAGAAGAAGCTAATTCTTGTAATGGGGAGGGTCAACTAGGTTTAAAAAAGGAGAGAAGCAGAGAAAAAAGAAGGCTCAGATGCTTCAGCTATTATTTGTCAAAGCCTAGATGAATAACACTGTAAGTTTTTACTAATGAGGCAGCAATTTTACCAACAATGACCAAAAAGATAAAAAAAAAAATCAAAAATGGTTTTCAATGAATAGGAGGAAACAAGTAGTTGTGAATTGATTTAGGCTGAGATGAGGGTGAAAAAATGCCCTTCCGATAACTTAAAACATTGGCCTGGAAGGAGTTTAGGGGATTCAAAGGATAAAGTTAAGACCCTCACTCCTAAGAGTCATTCAAAGTTTGAGCAAAGATTAGCTTCCCTATTACAGAGGATGATGAGCAGAGAACCTAGGACTGAGTCCTAGGGAAGGATTACACACAGTTAACGGGGAGAGGAAAGAGGAACCAGCAAATGAGAGGAACTAAGAAAGCATAATTAGAAAAGAAAAATTTTTTTTGCTGTAAATTTTATTAAATTTAAATTTCCTACACAGCTAACATTGTACTTAAGAGTTCACATTTTTATTTGTACTTCTCTTTTGTGAAGTTCTTTGTATCCTGAAATTTCCATAGGATTGTAGATTTAGAACAAGGGACCTCTGAGGCAATCTAGTCCAACCCCCTTTTTTAAAAGATTAATTAGGGGTGGCTAGGTGGCATAGTGGATAGAGCACCACCGGCCCTGGAGTTAGGAGGACCTGAGTTCAAATCCAGCCTCAGACACTTAATAATTACCTGGCTGTGTGGCCTTGGGCAAGCCACTTAACCCCATTGCCTTGCAAAAAAACAAAAAAAAAAAACCTAAAAAAAAAAAGATGAATTAGTTAGCATTGCTTAGCCGATTTGCTTAAGGACTTAAACAGATTTCAGAGACAAAAGCATGGAATTTTCAAGGAAATGGAAAGAGCTTATTGTTATTTTAAATGGTCCACAAATAAAAAAGATTAAAAACAAAACCAGAATTTTGTGGAGAGTCTCTATTACTTATAGCTGTTATATCTTAACCTTCATCCTGAGGCCATGGCTTCTTAGTTATCAGACTTATTTTATTAATTGAGAGTCTGTTATCAGTAAAGTGATTTCAATGACATCTTCACCAGAATTTCTGCTGCAGAAGGCTTTGCCTGCTTTTCTCCCATCAACTAGTTTGAAATTTCCACTTATTAAAGATAATTTGAAGACCAGCAACCCTATCTGAAGTCTACATTGTTCAAATAGTAAATTCCTAGATATCTTGAAGAATTTGCTTGCTGACAGATTCCTGATGGAACTAATGATATAGATTATTACTATTGGATGGGATGTTAGAAATCATCTGGTTCAGCTCCCTTCATTTTGAAGATGAGGAAACAGACTAAGAGATTAAGACACTTTCTCAGGGTCAGGCAGGTAAAAAAGCAGAAGAGCCAAGATTTGAGGTCAGATCCCCTGAATTAAAATCTAGAATCTGCATGAAAAAGTTGGAGAAACAAACCTGTCATTCTAGTAAGACAGTAGTGTTCTTATACAATACTTTCTCTTTCAATACAATTTTTTCAAAAACACACTAAAATACTTTTATTAGCAATAAGATGATTTCACTAAATTAATATTTTGTTTTCTAATTAGACAATGGCTTTATCAGCCTTGCACAGAATTTGGATTCTTCCGGACCTCAGATCCAAAACATCAGCCAATCTTAGAAATACCTCTGAGATAAAGTATCTGCCACCTAAAATATTGCTACAACTTATAACTGCTGACTATTTGGGATTGAAATGTAGGATTCTATCATCTACTCTAATTGCTATAGAATTATATAATTTAAATAAGATAGTGAAGGCTGAATGCTTTCAGATGGAGGCTTTCCAGTTCAAGGTCATGCAACAAGAAATAAGAAAGGGGTAGCTATCTCAAAAAGAGCTGCCTTCATGACAAGGAACTTTTACAATTCAAAAGACTAAGTTAGAGCAGGTACATAGCCATCTTTGCCTTAACTTTTTTTTTTTTTTTTAGTTTTTGCAAGGCAATGGGGTTAAGTGGCTTGCCCAAGGCCACACAGTTAGGTAATTATTAAGTGTCTGAGGCCGGATTTTAACTCAGTTTTTCCTGACTCTAGGGCCACTTCTCTATCCACTGTGCCACCTAGCTGCTCTCTGCCTCAATTTTTAAAGAGAATTGAATATTAGAAGAATAATTATTCTGTAACCTTCCTAATGATGACACTAGGCAAATAACTGAAATATTATATAGCATTTGATTCTTCCAGAATATTTTAAATGTTTTCACATTTGATCCCTAAAGGGTCCTAAGGGTAGATTCACAAATAGATTCTGTAGTATCAAATCTTAAACTATATTGTTTAGGTGAGAGCATTTTTAAGTTTCTTTTAAATGAAAATATTCATGAATAATAAAACCTATGTAGCTAAGAACAGAAGGAATGCAGAAAATCTGGGGAAAAACTTTCATAGTCAATCTCTAATAAATTGTGATTGGATTGGAATATTGTCATAGTGTAGGAAATGATGAGTTGGTTGATTTAGAAAAACATGGAAAACCTTGGACTTATGAAGAAAGATGCTATCCACCTTCAGAGAAATAGATAATAGGTGGAAATAAGTAGAATATTGTCTTACACATATGTGTATGAGTTTATATGTATATATTTATATATATGTAAATATATCTATATTCATGCTTAAATGTAGCCTTCTTAAGGGGAAGAAAAAATAAAGTAAAAGTACACAGCAGAAAGAAAGCAAAGAAAGGCTGGGCAGCTTTGAAAACAATGTGTAGTGTTTATTATATAGTTTTTCTTGAAATGGAAATTTATTGTTTTATATTGAAATTTTTATGATCTGCTATATACATAGCAATGTTTTTTCTTTTCTCATTTTGTATTTAAATCTAAAATTTTTAAAAATTCACATACACTTACACATAAAACACCAAGAGCCCTGTAAGGTAGATAATTATAGCAATTTATTATAATTATACACACATACACATAGAAATACATGCAAACATATACACTCACAAATGGAAATATCCCATAAATATCCCATGCATATATATATATATATTTATAATATGACAATTTTTGAGAGTAGGAGGAGCTATATCAAATTTCTATGCAGTAAGATGAAAGTACAAGAAATAATTATATTATTAGCATTTTCAAGGCAGAAGGAACCTTAGAAACCCCTAATTTTACATAAGGAAACTGATACCCAGAGAAGACCGATTTGCCCTTGTTGACCCAGCCATAGATGATGAGTACCATTGGTTTTACCTAGGTACACCTAGTAATGATAGAATCTGAGAATGCAATATAAATGTGATAGATGTTTGTTAACCAAATGAGATTTCCTCATATCTAAAATGCACAACATCATATCACTGCATATTTAAAACCAATTAATTTCTTCATAATTTTTTCACAGCCATGTACATGTTGAATTGATTGTTGTACATTATAAATTATACATTTTATTGCTAGCACTCTTGGCTTCTCAAATATCTCGGATCGGATATCTGATCCTGAGGGATGAGGTAAAATTTTAGTTCTATTTTAGATAATTTAAAGAATGAAACAGAAACGGGATCAATGGCTTTGAATAAATGTTAGTGTTAGAATTGATATTGTTGAGAAAAGGAACAAAGAATTGAAACAGAGGAATAAGGGTCTCTTTCCTGGAAAGTAGATTGTACTGATTTCCTCAATATAATTTACAGTTTTAGAAACTTATTTACTTGATTAAGAAAACCTTTTAGTTCTCTTTGTTCTAGAGTTTTAGTGATGTTACTTGTCCAACAGTCAGAGAAGCTACAGAGGAAGCATTTGTTGACAAGGGAAAGAGTATGCTTTAGCAAAGAGAAGCAGCATATTCAATTCATTAACCATGAGAGGCTGATTCCAATGGTCAAAGTAACTCAGTCTGTGATAAGAGGCAGATAACTTTATTTTTGGTTCAAAGCCATTGTAATAAAAATAGCTACAAAAAGGTAATGTCATAATACTGCCCTTTCTGAAGAGCTGAGAGCCATTCAGCCCTTTTAAAGACGCTGCATTTTAGGGAGGAATCATTAAAAATAGTCACTCTGCATACCCTCTTCTTTTATTCCCTGCCTTTCTCTCTTTGCAGCTATTTTATTAATCAATATGAACAAGTATTTGGCTTGACATTCAACCTTGATTCACTGCTTGAATCTGTTAAGAAAACCAACAAAAATACTCAGAATTGGAAGAAGAGTCCTATTCCCCAATGGCGATCTGGATCCTTGGCATGCATTAAACATCAATTCTAGAATTAGAAAAAGGTTAGTAGAGATGTTCATTGAAAGTACATACTTTTAGGGGTGGCTAGGTGTCACAGTGGTTAGAGCACCGGCCCTGGAGTCAGGAGTACCTGAGTTCAAATTCAGCCTCAGACATTTAATAATTAGCTAGCTGTGTGGCCTTGGGCAAGTCACTTAACCCCATTGCCTTGCAAAAAAAAACCTAAAAAAATAAGAAAGCAGGTACTTTTAGAGGATCCAGGACCATAATGAAAATCAAAATGGGGTCTTAGAATAGGAGTTTTTAAACTCTTGGATTCTCTGGTGAAGCCTATTGGCTTTTCTAAATAATGTTTTTAAATTCATAAAATAAAGTCAATTAGATCAAAATATACATATGCACATATGTGTGTATAATAAATAGGCACATATACATATTTTAATGAGTTCACAAACCACCCAGTTTAAAAATCTCTATATTAGAATCAGTATAACATAAAGGGGTAGAACACTGCACTTGGGAGTCAGAAAGAACTGGGTTCACACCTCACCTCACATCTCAACTAAATGATCTGAGTTCCAGTTCACTCATCTGCAAAATGGGAATAATAATGATACCTATTTCAAAAGTTTGTTGTGAAGACCAAATGGTATAATGTGTGTTAAGCACTTGATAAAAAGTACAATATAAATTCTTGCTGTTTAGAAAAGAGATATGTGAGCAAGCAATAATATTTGATTGATCTGATTCTATGCTCCTCAGAAAATAATGGATCATCAGATTTTCATCTAAAATAAAACAATGGAGATGATAAATAGCACCATAAAATGGAGAGAACAGTTAGAATCAATCAGTGGTTTTCCTTTAAGCATTTAATATGGCTGCCAGTAATCAAATGAGAGGAAGTAGATTGATTTTGATATGAATACTGGTATTCAAACTAAAAGTAGCTATTTCAAGCAGGCTTAAATGTTGAGAAATAAAAGTGTCCATTATTCACCCTGTACCCTCTCAGTTTTTAGAGTAATGAATTTGTATTGGGATCTATGATCTTTATGATCTACTGCTCCCAAAAGAATTTTCCTGGATGGGGATTTAATAAAGTGAGTTTTAAGCTGGATGTGATCTATTTTTATCCTTGTTAAATTTTCCTGTGTTCTCTTTACAAAAATTAAAATCTGCTGCTTATTACGTTAATGTGATATTTCTCAAAGCTATCACCATGGTTTGTGAACTCAGAGTGCATTGAATTCATGTGACTTGGTTGATGAAAATTCAGACTTATAACAATGCAATTCTGGTGTTTTTTAATTCTGATTTATTAAATAATAGAAAAAAATTCCAAGGAGACAGGCTTTTAACAATGTCATTAAAAATACTGCCTGTTGAGCATGGAGAGATTCAAATGCTAACTACTGTTGATTCCTCAAAGACGTTTGTCTTAAATTTCTTCATCTGTAAAATAACCAGGATTAGGAAATGGCAAATCACACCAATCTCTTTATCAAGAAAACTCCAAATCATAGGGTCAATTCAGAAGGCTTACATAAGAAGACTGACTCTACTTTTTTATATATTCTAGTGTGTTGGGGTTGGTGGTTTTTTGGCTTGTTTCTCCCTTTCAGAGTATCATTTATTTACAAAGTACTAACAGGAAGGTATAAAAGAGTTAAGAGGCCAATGGCTCCAGTTCTCAAGGATCTTACAATATTTCTGGAGGAGACCACAGTTTACTTGTTTATTCATGTTTCTGTTAGGTTAACTGCATGAACCTGTTTGAACCACACAAATAGACCCAAGTTAACAGATGATTTGTTTACACCTGGAATGAGATAAACTGCAATGTTTCATAGGTATTTATTGTAAGCATTTTAACAGAAAAATAATTCATGCATTTTGTGAACTGTTGAATATAAAAGTAAATAGTTTTAAAGTTTAATTAATTTTAAATGCCTACTTTTTTATTGGGCATAAATTCAGATTACATGTAGTATATTAAGGACAAATTTAAACTCGTTTTTAAGAAAGGCATTATCATTTATTTTGAGTTTTTCTTGGTAAAGATACTGGTGCCATTTCTTTATCCAGCTTATTTTACAGATGAAGAAACAGGGTTAAATGACTCGCCCAGGGTCACCCAACTAGCAGGTGTCTGTTGAACTCATGAAGATGAATTTCACTAACTCTTGGCCTGGTACTCTATTCACTGTGCCATCCAACTGCCCTCTGCCAAGTTAGTGATTGACAATTCAAGGTCACTAGATCCATAGATGGTACAATTGATCAGCTTCTCCCATTATGGTATAGATACCATTCCAAAAATCTCTTATCACAGCAACATCTAATAAGCTGCCATCATGATATAATCAATATGCAACTGCTTTTAAAATAAACCATTGAAAGATGCACATTTAGAATAATTCTATTCCTTGAACTAAGTGGATAGTGGATCAGCAGTAGAAGAAAATTCTGGGAAAATTCTAAGCTCTGATTGAACCCTAGGGTTACCTAGTTGTTGGCATAAGCTAACTATCATGGTTTTTAGCCAAGTGGTTTTAAACTTTAAAAACTTTATTACTGACTTCGAGTTTTGAAGATACAAGTGCCACAAATCAGATTTTTTAATAAAGAACTTTTTTTCTTCTGCTTTTCTTAATGGAAATCAAATCACCATATTACTAGAAATGAATCCCAAAATCGATTCATGAGGGAAAGGAATTCAGAGTCCAAGTTAGCAATATTTTTTTTTCCTTTCTGACTTCAGGGACTTCAGGGACATGTGACTTCAGGGACAAGAGAATGTGACTTCAGGGACAAGAATATATAAAAATTCATCTTTTTTATTCTTTATAATATTGTTCTGACTATTATTGTCAAATCTAGGAACTTCCCCAAGAAGAGCAGGGACAAGAATATACAGGGATTCATTTCTTTGTCCTTTATAGTACTCTTCTGAATATTATTATCAAATCTAGAAGCTTCCCCAGGAAGGGCTGGATTAGCAATTTGAACTTCCTTATTGGTCTCAGAGACATAGAAACTTCAACCATTTCTCAATATAAAATACAGGTCCATCAACTTCTCTTTGGGAATTCATTAAATTAATATAGCATGAGATTGATTGGAGAAGGGAACTCAAAGAAGAAGAAATAGTGTTTACATTAATGTGTTTCATATTCTCAAGTCAGGTGTTTTTAATATTTAAAGAATAAATAAGGTTTTGGTGAAATCTCAAGTAATAAAGGATTTTCTACTCCTGCTGATCTCCCTAAATGTTCTTGGACTTCCTGACCACATTCTTTCTTTTAGTGTCTATTTATGAATCAATAATATCAAGAATAAAGTTTTATAGTTATAAGATAATGTTTTTAGGACCTAAAATGAATTCTTTCTATACTAGGAAAATCTTTTGTCTTTTTTAAAAGTAATAATATATTATAAATGGTCAAAGGATATAAACAGTTTTTGGATGAAAAAAAGAAAGCTATGTATAGTCATATGAAAAAAATACTTTAAATCATTTTAAATTTGAGAATTGTAAAGTAAAATTACCTCACACCTATCAGAGTAGATAATAAGACCAAAAAAAAGGAAAATGTTGGATGTTGGAAGGAATGTGGGAAAACTGGGACACTGATGAACTCTTGGTGGAGTTTTAAACCGATCCTTTCTGGAGAGCAATTTGGAAATATACCCCAAAGAGCTATAAATCTGTGCCTACCCTTTGATCTAGCAATACCACTGCTAGAACTATATCCCAAAGGCAACCAAAAAAAGAAAGGAAACACAACCCATTGGTTCAAAAATATTTATATTTTTGATGGTGATTAAGAATTGGAAATCAAAGGAAGGTCCATCAGTTAGGGAATAGCTAAACAAGCTGTGATATATAGTTGTAATGACATATTATTATGCTATAAGAAATGAAGAGCAGGATGATTTCAGAAAAACCTGGAAAGACATACATGATTTGATGCAGAGTAAAGTGAAGAGAACCAGGAGAATATTGTACACAGTAAGCGCAATACTGTTCAAAGAAGAACTGTAAATGACTTATTAGTTATTCCCAGTAATACAATGATCCAAGACAATCCCAAAGGACTAATCATCAATCATAATATCTGCCTCCAGATAAAGAACTAATTTTGTTGAATGTAGATCGAAACTTACTATTTTTCACTATCTTTTTTCTTTTGAATTTCTTTTACAAAATGACTAATATGCAAATATTTTGCATCACTGTACATATATGACTATCTGTTTAAATCTTTATTGATTCAGGGAGGGGAGAAGAAAGGGAGGGAGGAAGAGATAGAATTTAAAACTTTAAATGCTTTTAAAATGGGAGGGGGGGTAAATAACAGCATCAAAATACTGCGAAGTTCATTATAATTACTCTCTTCCATTTAGAATTAGGAAGAAGGGATGCCCAAATAGTAGGAAAGGAAAATTTTCATTGGAGTCTTTTGAAGGTTAAACCAGAAGTGTTACAGCTTTCTGATTTTACAGATGTGGACACTGAAGCCTACAGAGATTAATGACCTACCCATAGTCATAAGGAGGAGATCCAGAATTAGAAATTCCACTACTAAATTCAGCATTCTTTCCCTTAGGCCATAGTGAATCTCATAAATAAGAGCTAGAAGGATTTTAAATACTGTTCAGAGACTTCAGACAAAATAAAAGTCATACTTTTCAAAGTTAAATGTAGCCCCTCAATAGAAAAAATTAAGAAGCAGGTTATTTAAAGCTCTCCTGTTTTCCCTTTTAGCATCTCTCTTCTCCCTTCTTGGAACCCTTCTTTCTCTACACCTTTGCCACTCCTACAAGAACTTGTTTCCAGATAATCCATAGACAAGATGTCAGCCAATAAAATCTAATTCCTTATCCCTTTCAAGGTATTTGCACATTTAAAAAAGTCCTAAAAGGTCCCCAAGACCCAGAGAATTTTAGGAGTCTTAATAGAAGTTTTTCTGGTGCCATCAAGTCATGTCAATGAATCAACAACATTCACTCTTGAAGCACCTAATAGGTGTTGGCCACCCTTGAATCTAGATGGATGGAACAAGGGATGACATATTTGTCTGAGGCAGAATTTGAACTCAGTTCTTCCTTACTCTAGGCCAAGTACTTTGTGTGCTATGGTGCCAACTGGTCCAGGTAGCTAAAAATAATGTTCACTAAAGCTCTGGGGAGTAGCAGTTAACTGCTTTTCCCTTCCCATGCCAACCCCCCCTAGCCCCAATCACACACTTTAGTTTCCATTGATTTGCAAAATTAGCTCATTGCTTTAGATGAAACACTAAATGACAGTAATACTGTGATATTTTTATCTTTCAGATAGTTCCCACTGTGAAGCATTACTTGCAAATACAATCAATGATCCACTTTCAAAGTCACTGGCCATCTTATCCTCAGCTTTCTGCTCTGGTGGCTACTATATGATGAAAGTGACAGATGGATTGATGGAATCCAAAGACTGGTCTCTGATTTCATGGCCAACAGGTAAAGATGAAGGGCAGAGGCAAAAGCATGGCCAAGAGAATCTGATTCCTACCTTAGATCTTAAAAACTATAAAATTATTTGTGTAAATGAGATTTTCCCCCTGCTCCTTCTCTTCCCCATCTACTAAAGGTTGTATTAAATTATTCTCATTTTCTCTAATTAAACTATTCTGAAAGATTTAGTGGTCTTTTAAGATCCAGGTGCCACATGTTTCTGTTGTAAGGTATTGACTCCTTACTCCCTGCCCCTGACCTTGGTCTGGTTTATACAATCTTTGGAGTCACATAAATTCCAGACTTCTCTAAAGGAAATCAGAACCAGCTTACATACTTCCCCCTTCATCCTCCATCCTCCACAAACTCTCCCCTTTCCTTTTTTGTTCTTTGGGACTCAAAGAATAAACTTTTGGCCCTTTCCATTGTATACTAAAAGGCCTCCAAAACAGCCCTGGGTCCTGGGTTGACTGAAGTCTGGGAGATGCTTTGGCACCACAAAATGTTGCAGCAAGTTCAAATGTAGCATTTAGATAGAAATTTTAGTGCAACCCCAAAATGGTTTCTTAGTATAACATGAACACTATAAGAGGCAGCAGTTTTCAGAACCTCAGATTTCATAGCTATTCTACACTTCTTTTTTAAAGTTCTATTGTTCTAACCACATTCATTTGACTTGCAGGATTGGGTGACAGTCATTTAAAATGCAATCATGTTAAACACTAGGTCCAATCAATTCAATCCACCTATAATCATTTATTAATCTGCTTTACATCACACATTGTGCTATGCCCTGAGGATGAAACAAAATGAAACAATCCCTACTCATTAAGCTCTTGGGTTGCTTTTGGAGCATTCTAATTAAGGATATGAATTTTACTCAGGTACTTTTTTATATGTATATAATAACTACTCAGAGATTTTCAAATTATCAGCTGGACCTATAATAGCTGTAACAGTATTGCAATCATAATAATTTCCTAAAGGAGGGGATGTTGATCCCTGGGGGTTGCAAGCACTAGTTGCCATCATGTTTCTGGATATGGATGACTGCCATGGAAGAGACTGGAGTCCCTAGCAAGCAGAGAGGTTGGACCTGGCTGTCATTGGCATCTCAGATATCCTCTAACATCCCCAATCTTTGCATTTCCTTCCGATGCTGCACTTTTGGAGAATGTAATCTGCAAATGTCTAGAGCAAACCACTGTGAACACTTAAATGAGGATATTAGTTGCCTTTGAAGTTCTGTGATTTTTTTTTAACTTAGAACATTTCCTATTCCAAATTGTATCAGTGCATATATAGGAGCAGAGGGTTTCTATGCAGGTGTTTCAGGAAGCAACCTTCACACCTGCTGGAGGAACCAGTGTACTGCAGACTAGGCCCAGGTTATTCTTGTTTGCAGAAACTCTTCAATTTTCCCTTCCATATTTTTCATCACAAAATTATATTTAAGTACTTGTCTATGACTAAGGTTTAGGGACTTTTGAGTTCCTACCTTCCAAATTGCAAATTAATTTTCTAAAGGCCATACCTATGATTGGTTTTCCACTTGAACATGTTATGTTTTCTTCCACAAACTTCTGTGGATTAAAGTATGTTTGATAAACTATGTCTAAAATTAAATTTAAAAATCATTAAATGGTGCTTTATTTAATTTTTGTGATTTCCTTTGCATGGAGACACAGCCCTGAAGCATTTCCTCTGAGATTCCATTCCATGCCACCTTATAAGATGTCCTTTGATACAGGCTGGCCCAGTAGAGGAGTTGACATTTCAGCATTGTAGGATTTTTCAAACCAGGGAACACATTTGGCACATGTTATCTTACAATGTGTGTTTACATGGCTTGTCAGACTCTCCCTGGTCCTCTTCCATCTTGGCTGGGGCATTGGTCTTGGCTTTGAGCCCAGTATAACTAGGTCTGAGCTAAAAATACACAAGTGACAGCTGGAATATGGCGGCTCTCTTCATCCACAGAGGCCAAGTCAAGGCATAAGGGAAGTCCTGGTATCAGCACTTCTGGGCTTTTTACATTTTTTTTAAATGTGGGACAAACAAACCCAGTATGTAGATACCTGGGAAACAATGGACTGACCAAAATCAACTTCCTCCATCCATGGACCACTCTCCTTCTACTTTACCTTAGCTTTCTGTAGCCAGGATTATGGAACCAGTTAGGCACTTTAAGCTCTTGGATGAAAAAGTGGATAGTAAATAAATAGTATATGAGAGAAAAATGGCTTTTTTTGTTAAAGCATATTCAAAATTAGATGTAAAATTTTATAGCTTAGGATATTTTAAATCTCTGGAAAAAATCATCAAATTGGGAAATCCTTCATGTCATGCTAATCCCATATAATAATAATGTCTCCAAGGATCAATTTTTGTTGTTTTCAAGTTAAACATTTTTATTTTGAAGCTTAATATGTGTTGTTTATATTGCCAAAGTGTTATACCCTTTAAATATCAAGAACTTATTTTATTCTCTAGGGAGATTTTTTTCTTATTATGCCATTTTTTTTCCTGAAATGGTCCCTCTCTGATTTCATAACTGGTATCAATGGCAAAAATAAGATTTGCTCTGTGTACATTCCAACTATGGAACATCCATGTCCCCTGTACTAAAGGGTGGCTATATTGTGCTTCCAGTCTATTCCAGGACATTTGGAAGCATGTTGGGGACTCCAGCAAACAGCTTTAGCATTAAACTTTTATTGTGCAGAGAATTCTGCTACATGATATTAGTTGACAGCAGGATCCATATACAAATAAACATATTATCAATTGATAAGGTGAAAGAGAGGTAGAAGCCAAGCCATAAAAATCTGACAAAATATGGATATTTCCTCCTTCGGGGTTTGAAGGGGGAGGTAGAGCAGAAGGAGGGAGGGACAAAAAAATTAGAGGTGGAGAAAGATGCCAGGGAAATGTCTAAGGAAAAGATGGCATTTGAATTGGATCTTAAAGTATAAGTAAAATTTCAACAGATGGAGAATGACCTGAGGGGACCTGGAGGGGAATAAACAAGGCCTTGGTCTGGTAAAGCCATTAAGAGATGGTCTTTTCTATTAACCTAATTTCATAAGTTTTCCATACAATTGATGAATCTAAAATGTCATTACCAACTGAGACTCTAAACTTAATAGGTGAGGCATAATTAAAGAACATCCTATTTTTTCAGGACATGTAATCAAGTTTCATAGTAATTTACATTGATAGATTTTTTCCCCCTTCTTTTCTTCCTTCTCATTTGATCTCCAAATTGCAAGATGTTCTTTTGCTTCTGTTCACATGAATCCAACATCAGGAAAAATTTCAGCTTCATTATTTTCTTCAAAAGGAGAAACTTCTCATTTTTACTTTACTAAAACTGTTTGACTCATTCAAGTCAGTATTTCAATTAGATTTTAAACAAAAGTTTTTAAATAAAAGATATGCAAATATCTCCTTATCCTCTAGCCCCAAAAGCATACCTAATTTAGGTTTCACAGAGCAGATATCAAGCATCTAAAAATATGGGTATATATTTAGAAAAATTTTACCCTGAAAGTCATCATAAGGAAAAAATTAAGTTGCTAAAAACATATTTTCTGAACTTTTTCAATGGTTGTCTCCTTAATTTGATCCAAGAAGAAAAAGTAGCAGATAGTATCTTGATGACAATGCAGCCCTTTCAGGCTTTGAAAGCTTTTTATACAGATTGTCTCATTTGTACCTGACAACAACCTTGTAAGTTACATACTGCAAAGATTTGTTTTTGATTTTTTGATTTTTTTGATTTAATATTTATTTATTCTCATTTTGTACAAATAATGTTTTTTATACATTAATAAAATATTCTTGTTTAAGAGTAAACAAAATACCTCCTCCCCCCAAAAAAAATATAGACTCGCTTGAGCGATAAAGTAAAGGGGAGAGAAAAAAATTAAAATTAAAATTAAAAAAATAATAGCAATAATTGTAGGTATGGCCAGGTGGCACAGAGGACTGAGCACCAGCCCTGGAGCCAGGAGCACCCGAGCCCATATCCTGCCCCATACACCCAATAATCACCCAGCTGTGTGACATGCAAGCCACCCCAACCCCACTGCCCTGCAAAAACCAAAAAGAAAAAAGAAAAAAAGACCCAAAATAAAATAAAATAGTAATAATAATAATAATAATAATAATGGTAGGGGTGGCTGGGTGGTGGACAGAGCACTGGCCCTTGAGCCAGAAGCACCCGAGTCCAAATCCAGCCTCCGACACCCAACAATCACCCAGCCCCAGGCAGGCCACCCAGCCCCATTTGCCCTGCAACCCTCCCCCAAATAATAATAATAATAATAATAATAATAATAATAATAATAATAATAATAATAATAATAAATGTGTTTCAGTCAGTGTTCCAACACCACCAGCTCTGTCAGGGGTGGATCACATTCTTTATGATAAGTCCATTAGAAAAGTTACTTATATTTTTCTACCATTGCCATTGCTGATCACAACTCCCTCCTTTTGTATTTCTCCACTACCCTGTACTATAATTTCTCACTCTTTTCACTGACTCTGCTGTAGGGTAGCTGAGTGGCACAGCAGACAGATCCCTAGATCTGGGGCCAAGAGGCCCCGAACTCCCATACCACCCTTTAGACCCAGCATCCACCTGGCCCTATGGTCCCAGACAGGCCATCCAATCCCAGCCCCTTGCAAGAAGTAAAAAAGAAAATGTGTTATATCAGACCACTCTCCCCCCATGGCCCATCCTCTCCTTCATCATTCACATCCCCGCCCCCTTCCTCCTGTCCCCCCTTCTTATTCCAGATGTCTATACCCCATTGAGTATATATGTTGTTTCCTCTCCTAATCACCTCTGATGACAGCGAAGATTGCCTCATTCCCCCTTGCCTTCCCCCCCTTCCATATCATTGCAATAGCTCATTGTAATAAAGAAAAATATTATTATATGAAATATCTTGGCCTATTCCCCCTCTCTTTTTTCTTTCTCCCATTACATTTCCCTTTTTTCTATTTACTCCATTTTTACACCATATTTTATCTTCAAATTCAGCTTTCTCCTGTGCTTCATCTATAAAAGCTAATTCTACCTGCTCTGTTAATTGAGAAGGTTCATATGAGTATTATCAGTGTCATTTTTCTATACAGGAATACATGCAGTTCATCCTCATTAAGTCCCTCATATTTTCCCCTTCTCCTCCACTCTCTGTGCTTCACCTGAGTCCTGTATTTGAAGATCAAACCTTCTGTTCAGATCTGGCCATTCCAACAGGAACATTTGAAATTCCCCTGGTTCATTGAAAGTCCATCTTTTTCCCTGGAAAAGAACATTCAGTTTTGCTGGGTAGTTGATTCTCAGTTGCATTCTAAGTTCTTTTGCCTTCTGGTATATTATATTCCAAGCCCTATGAGCTTTTAATGTAGTTGCTGCTAAGTCCTGTGAGATCCTGATTGCAGCTCCATGGTATTTGAATTGTGTCCTTCTGGCTGCTTGTAATATTTTCTCTTTGACTTGGGAGTTCTGGAACTTGGCTATAATATTCCTAGGGGTTGGTTTTTGGGGATCTCTTTCTTGGAGGGATTGGTGGATTCTTTCCATTTCTATTTTGCCCTCTACTTCTAGTATGTCAGGACAATTTTCCTGTAGTAATTCTTTGAAAATGATGTCAAGGCTCTTTTCCTGATCATGACTTTCAGGTATTCTGATAATTTTAAAATTATCTTTCCTAAATCTGTTTTCCATATCAGTTCTTTTTTCAATGAGATGTTTCACATTTTCTACTAATTTTTCATTCTTTTGGTTTTGAAGTATTGAGTCCTGATTTCTCGTAAATTCATCAATCTCCCTGAGTTCTATTCTTTGTCTGAAGGATTTGTTTTCCTCAGAGAGCTTTCTTATCTCTTTTTCCATCTGGCCAATTCTGCTTTGTAAAGCATTCTTCTCCTCAATAACTTTTTGAACTGTTTTATCCATTTGACCTAAACTGGTTTTTAGCATGCTATTTTCTTCAGCATTTTTTTGTATTTCCTTGACTAAGCTGCTGATTTCATTTTCATGTTTTTCCTGCATCTCTCTCATTTCTTTTCCCAGTTCTTCTTCTATCTCCCTCATTTGATTTTCAAAGTCTTTTTTTGAGCTCTGTCATAGCCTGAGCCCAATTTCTGTTGTTCCTGGAGTTTTTAGATTCAGGAGCTTATGCTTCCTCATCTTCAGACTGAGTGTTTTGATCCTTCTTGGGCTCACAGTCAAAATATTTCTCAATGGTGTTCCTCTTTTTTCTCTGCTTGCTCATTTTCCCATCCTGAACCTGGTTTTTGGGTGCTTCCTCAGCTTTTGGGACACTCCCACAAGGATCTCAGTGTGAGAGGCTCTGTTCTCCCTCCTGGTCTGTGAATGACCATAAATACCCCCCTCTGCCACAGGGCTGAGGTGGGAGGGGCCCTGCTGTTCTATGGGGAGGCCTAGACTGCGATTAGGATCTGAATGTGGTCAGAACCCCATTGTACTGTTCCAGGGACAGAGGACAGAGCTGGGCAGTCTCTCTCTCTGCTCCCTCCCTAGGCTCAATGGGCTCATGCCCTGGGGGCTCCTGCTTATGGGCTTCTGCTTCCTGTTCCTGGATCTAGGCTGCCAAAAGACCATGCTGCTGGCTGTGTGCCCTGAGGACTGAGCTTCATGTGCTCGCTCTGGCATAGGTTCCCCCCCACCCCGTTCCTCCAAGTTGTGCCTGGTGCTCTGGCAGACCACCCCTCTGGCAGGCCGCTCTTCCAACCCCAGGGAGCAGAGCCTTTCTGCTCTTTTCCAGGTTACCTTGAGTAGGAGAATTGCCTCACTGGGTCGCTTTGTGAGCTCTGTCTCTTGAAAATTTAGAGTCCTTAGTTTGTAAGTTTTATGAGATAGCACCTAAGAGACAATCCTCTCTTGTTGCCATCTTGGCTCCACCCCCTGTTTTTTTATTTTTTTTACAGATGAGGAAATTGAGGTTCAGAAAGGCTCTCCCTTGTCTAGAGGCATACACCTCATGAATACAGAGAAGGGTGTAGTAAGATTCAATTTTTCTGAATATTTCCAGGAAGTCTAGGACTGACAGCTATGCTCCAGAGAGGATGAAAAGGTATTTGAAGTAAAATTGAGCAAAGTGATAACTCTGTACTGTCTCTCCTGTTGGGTCTTGGGGTATCCTGGGGGATCAGAGATAACTTTCTTTAACAAAATTGACTTGAGTCTTCTGGTGCCAAGATGGCAAGGTGAAGAAGGAATTCCATGGAGTCTTCCCAAATTCCCCTCCAAACAACTTGAAAACTACTCAGAACTGATTGAAGAGTGGGCACACACTTACCAGATCAACAAGAGAGCTCTGTCTCCCATGGGGAGGGGAGGAGGTGGAGAATGGCAGCCAACACTGCAAGGGGCTGTTGGAAGGTTCTGAGCCCTGGGGCAATCCACCTGAGAGGTCCAGTTCCCTTGCAAGCTGGTTACAAGGGATATAAGCCACAAGTCCATGAGATTCCTATCCTTCTGGTTGTTTCACCCAGTACAGACCACCTGTGAGGCCCTGCCCCTGCAGCTGGCCAACAGGAAGGCCCCACCACTGAGATGGGCCAGCAGCAAGACCATGCCCCAAGTGCCACCCATCAGTTAGAGCCTGGCCCATGGCAGTGAAACCACACAGCCAGGAGGCCAATAGGAAGGTACCCCAGCCCAGAACAAGCCAGCAGAAAGGCCTGATCCTCCAGTGCAAGCCAGCAGCTAAACCCTGAAGACCAATGAATGCCAATGGTAAGACCCAAACTCCAGTCAGTGCTAGAAGCTAGGGATAGTACAGAAGCAGAGCCCTACGCAATGTACCAAATCACAAAATTGGCAGGAAAATGAACAAAAAACAAACAAACAAAAGAACTTGATTTTAAAAAGTTACTATGGTGACAGGGAAGTACAGGGCAAAAAATTAGAAGAGAATGATGGTGTCAAAATGACTATATATGAAGTGTCAAAGAAATAATGTAATTTTGTCTTAGGTCCAAAAAGTACTCCAAGAAGATCTTATAGAGAAGTAGAAGTAAAATGAAGATAAGAAATTAGAATAATACAAAAGAATCATGGAAAAAAAGAGTCAACAGCTTGGTAAAAGAAATCTCCAAATAGAAAAAGATATATAAAAATGCACTGAAGAAAATAAATCCTTAAAAAATAGAAATGACCAAATGGTACAAAAGGTACAAAAGCCCATCAAAGAAAATCATTCCTTAAAAATTAGAAGTAAACAAGTGGAAGTCATTGTCTCCATGAGACATTAAGATATGAAAAATCAAAAAAGAAAAAGAAAAGATGAAACTTCAAACTGGAATAACAACTGATCTGGAAAATAGATCCAAAAGAGATAATTTAAGAATTATTGGACTACCTGAAAGTCATCATCAAATAAAAAGTCCTGGATAGTATCTTTCAAGAAAAAAAATTTTTCAAGAAAAAAAGATAGTATCAAGGAAAAGAGATATCCTAAAACCAGAGGGCAAAATAAAAATTGAAAGAATCCACCAATCACCACCTGAAAGAGATCCCAAAATGGAAGTTTGCAGGAGCATCATAAACAAATTTCCAGAACTCCCAGATCAAGTAAAAAATATTTCAAGCAACCAGAAAGAAACAATTCAAATATTGTGGAGCCATAGTCAGCATTACACAGGATTTAGCAGCTTCCACATTAAAGAAACAGAGAGTGTGGAATGATATTCTGGATAATGCTAGCTATAGTAATAAGAGAAGAAAAAGAAATTAAAGGAATAAAAACAGTCAATAAAGAAGTAAAACTATCACTCTTTGCAAATGATATGATGGTATACTTTGAGAATTCTAGGGAATCTAAAAATTTCCTTAAATAATTAATAACTTTAGCAAGGTTGAAGGATACAAAAAAATACACATAAATCAGCTTTCCTATATATTACCAACAAAGCTAGAAGCAAGAGATGGAAAGAGAAATTTCATTTAAAATAACTGTAGCTCATAATAAAATACTTGGGAGTCTACCTGACAAGACAATGTCTTGTAAGAGTGTTACAAGTAACAGAGTTAAACACAAATAGAATCAGATCTAAACAGTTGGAAAAATAGCGTATGGGTAGGCCAAGTCAATATAATAAAAATGACAATTCTACATAAGTTAATCTGTTTATTCAGTCATACCAATTAAAATCAAATGTACACACAAAAAATCAAAAATCATTTTATAGAGCAAAAAATCATAAAATTAATCTGGAAGAACAAAAGATCAAGAATATCAAGGAAATCAATTTTTAAAATGTGAAGGAAGATGGTCTAGTCATACCAGAGCTCAAACTGTATTATAAAGAGGTAATTATCAGAACAATCTGATATAACTAAGAAACTGAGTGATAGATTAGGGGAATAGATTAGACACATATTATATTATAGTAAATGACCAAAGCAACCTAGTATATGATCAACCCAAAACTGCTAGGAAAACCAGAATACTAAATGGAAGAAATTAGGTAAAGACCAATATGTCACACTACATACCCAAGGTAAGGCTGAAATGGGTTGATAATTTATAGATAGTGATAACAAGTAAATTAAGAGATCAGGAGAGTTTACCTGTCATATTTATGGCTAAAGGAAGAATTTAGAGCCAAAAAAATATAAAAGAGCATTTAAAAATATAAAACAGATAATTTTTATTAAGAAGGTTTTGTACCAAAAAAAAACACCAATACAATCAAAATTAGAGAGAAAGAAGAATTTTGGGGGAGGGGGAGTGAACTTGCAGCAAGCATCTCTGAAAAAGGTCTTATTTCTCAAATATATAGAGAACTGACTCAAATTTATGAGAATATAAATCATTCCCCAATTGAACAGTTTCTATAGTCACATAAAAATACAATAAATCATTATGATTAGAGAAATGCAAATTAAAACAACTCTGAGGTATCATTTCATATCTATCAGATTGGCTAATATGACAAAAAAAAGGGAAAATGATAAATTTTGGAGGGAATGTAGAAAAACAGGGTAGTTAATATACTGTTGGTGGAGTTGTAAACTGATCCAACCATACTAGAGAGCAATTTGGAACTAAGCCCAAAGGGCTCTTTGATTCAGTAATATCACTGCTAGGTCTATATTCCAAAGAGATTTTTATAGGGGACTTACTTATACAAAAATAATTATAGTAGCTCTTTTTGTGGCGGCAAAGGAGGAAATAAGGGGAGACACTATATGATTGTGATGGAATATTATTGTGCTATAAGAAATGGCAAGCAAGGGGGCAGCTAGGTGGCACAGAGGGGACAGCTAGGTGGCACAGTGGATAGAGCACCAGCCCTGGAGTCAGGAGTACCTGAGTTCAAATCCGTCCTCAGACACTTAATAATTACCTAGCTGTGTGGCCTTGGGCAAGCCACTTAACCCCATTGCCTTGCAAAAATCTAAAAATTAAAAAAAAAAAGAAATGACAAGCAAGATGATTTCAGAATAACTTGCAACTGATGCAAAGTGAAGTGAACAGAACCAGGAGAACATTGTACCTAGTAACAGCAATATTATGTATGAAGAATTAACTATTCTTGGCAATACAATGATCCAAGGCAATTCTTAAAGAAAAAACGTTATCCACTTCCAGAGAAAGAATTGATATTGTCTGAATACATACTGGATGATACTATTTTTCATTCATTCATTCATTCATTCATTCATTTTTTTGTTTGTTTGAATCTTATATAAAATGATTAAAAGGACATGTTTTACATAATTGCACATGTACAACCTCTATCAGATTGCTTACCATCTGGAGGGGTGAGGAAGGAAGAGCTAAAATTTGGAATGAAAAACTTCATTTTAAATGTTAAAAATTTTTTTAAATATGTGATTTGGAAGGAAAAATATCATTAAAATAATAAATAAATAAAAGTCAAAGAATATTGCCTTGAGACATCATTCTGATGTTCCCGGTACTTTTAGCTGCCATTTATTAGCACCTCAGTTCCACTTAATTTTCATTGATTATCTTTTGAAGTAATATTTATTTCACCTGTGGGCATACTGTCCCCTAAATCATCTTGGTTCCTAGGGAGAGTGGATTCATATTTAATATAATCTCTACATAGCCTACCATTCATACCACCAAATTCATTTCAAAATGTGGCATGATTGTGGTGGTGGTGGGGTGCTAATTCTTCATTTCTGCTGTGGTTGTACTGGGTTATGTCTGAAATTTTGCTTCTCACCTCCTGGTTTCTGTTAAATGCCAGCATCTAGCCCCCAGACCTACTTTACCTCACTTTCCTGACCTTTTGAATTTCACAGGATCATAGCCTTCCCCAATCTCTTTCACCTAATGTAGAAAGAACCAAGGCAAAGAGGAAGAGAACAGAGACCCATGATCATGCCCATAGCTTAGCCTCAAATTGAGAGGACCTTCCTTCTTATATCAGAGGTAACAAATACACAGCCAGCACGCATGGCTCATTGCACTCCTCGAGGGGGGACCCCAACTAAATTAAAATGAAATTGGGAAATATTTACCAAAATCAATAAAAATTTAATAAAACACAGATAATATTACATTTTAAGACTAAGCCACTCTGTGAACTGAAGGGATCCTAATGTACAGTTGAGAGGTTCCCATTTGTATTTTAATTTAATGCTACTACTTTACATCACTGTATCTTTTTCTTTAGCAACAACCAAGTCGAAGATGGTTAATCCCAAAAGCCAGGTTTGGCTGGATCAGTTCCACTTTGGGAAGCAGGTAGAACATTTCTGTTCCTCTCATCATGCTTTTCAAGAAACAGGCCCCCAACCTCTTCCATGTGTGAAACTGATCCCCAATTCAATAAGCCGCCTTCTTTTGTCTGATTTTCTAGTGGAAGGATTGAAAACAGGTTAACAAAGGGCATTAACTGGACCAGAGGGTAGAGAATCAATAAAACATATAGAATTTCTGACCTGGGAACTAAACTTATCAATGCCAAATTTTCCTGAAAATTGGCTCATTAATTAACTCATTCTTGAGAATTGTAAACATTTTTTGACATTTATTTTCATTTCATATAGGCAGTGCTAAAACTTTTTCTTTTTTATTCTTATAAAATAGTGTATAATGAAAACATTTACTGCCATATCTTTCCATTTTCCTCTTTCCCACTCCCCAATATTACAAAATTAAGATTGCTTCCAGTGTAAATAATGACTGAAGTTGCTAAGTAAAGAAACCATTTTGAGTAATTTACAGTGGGATTTGAATGAGTCTTCAGGCTATAGGCCAATAACAGGAACTGGTGTTTTGACCAACTTTGTTTTCCATGGATGTATTTATAGGGTATAACATCATTATGAAATGGAAAGTTGTGAGAGTAGAGAGGGAAAATGTGGAGAAATCTTAGCTGGGATACTCTAAAGGAAACCATAAATTGTAGATTTAGAACTAGAAAGAGTTTTAGAGTCATCTAATCCAGCTCTATCTTTTTAAAGTTAAGAAAAATTCCAGAGAAAGAAATTATTTCCTCACCTAAATAGTAAACACCAGAGCCAGGATTAGAACTTTGGTTCTTTAAAATGCAAATCCAAGATTCTTACTATCTTCGGTTGTTTACAAACACTGAGTTGTTACTGCATGGCACATTCCCTCTTTCTCCCAGTTTTTATCTGTGAGGTCAAAGAGAATTCTTGTCCTTGTTCAGATAACAGCTCTTCAACTTCTTGGAGACGGCTACTGTACATCACCCTAAATCTTCTCTCCACACTTTTAGTTCCTTCAAGTGATCCTCATATTGGATGGACTTCACCAAACTAACTGTCCTCTCCTATACACCCTCTAGACTATGAATAACCACAAGTGAGATTTTCACACCCAGAAATAAATCCATTAGCAGGACAGAGGACCCTGCGACTATCACCTCTATATTCTCAGATGTGTTGCCACTCTCGATTTAGATCACTTTGCTTTCTTGGCTGCTATATCAGTCATATTGAGATTATAGTGCACCAAAATCCCCAAGACAACTGTCCTATAGGCATGCCTTCTCTGATGTTTGCCAGCAAGCCTAATATCTATTATTACTCCACTATCCCTAAGTATTTCAAATAACCTTTGATTTCATGTATCCATGTTCTCTATTATTCCTTGCCTTAGAACTTGGTTTCCATGACTATGGATAAACCAAGGCAGCTGGTGACTGTTCTTCTGATAATGAGCTTCTTTCAAACCAGATCATCTGAAAATGGAATCCTTCTATCATTGAGCCCCTACTTGAAGCCTTTCTAGTCTTATAGGACTGGTCAGAGTTTGTGTTTCACTGCTGTGTTTCTTTAAGTGGTGGAGGTCCCCTGGCTCACAGGCTCTGGAATAGAAGATACTATCTCACAGATGCTGCCCTAATATCTCCATGAAACTGTTCTTCCTTCACTATTTGCCTGCTAAACATTTTCACCAGAGTGAATCAAACAATAAGAACAGGGTTCAGAACAAGAGTTTTACTTCACTTCTATAAGGAACACCTGAATGAGGAAGCTGCCCCTACCCATACAGGCCAGCATCTCCTCTGCAACCCACCTAGAGCCCTAAGAGGACAGACACTTTGCCCAGGATTGTAGCTAACATGTGTTAAGAGACAGGGACTGAACCTAGATCTTTCTGGCTTTCAAGCTATTTCTCTGTCCACTGTGCCAGGACTTCCCAAAGGTATCACAAACTCAGTATATTGAAAATGAAACTCATTATGTTTGTCTGAAAAAAACTCATTTCTTCCTATTTCAAATTTCCCCCATTTCTTCTGAGAATTCTACATCCCTTCCTTTGGAAATTCCTTTATACCTAATTAGCATTACTTCCTTATGTCTCTTGGTCATTCGTGAGCTCCCTGAGAGCAGGGACTGTTTTCCATTTTTTTGAAGTCCCAGTACCAGTTATAAGGGCCATGCATAAAGTAAGTGTAAAGTAAATGTTTGTTTAATAAAACTGAACTGAATTGAATTCAGTGAGCTGAAAGAAAACAATGGCATATACCTAACTTTATCCAAGATATCCAGATTGCCTGTTATTTTAGTCTTTGCACTTTCTTTGTCTTCTCTCTGTGGTCCTTAATTTCTATGTTTTTCATGCTGTAAAAATACAAATAATTGAAAAAAACATAGCATTTTACAGATGAAGGAACTAAGACTCATAGAGGGGATGAGACTTGCAAAAATTAAGCTAGCAAGTGGCCAATTCAGGATTCAAACCCAGGCCTTTGGACTCCAAGGCTCTGCATTTACTACACTGGCTCTCCAAATATTTCAAGTTGATGTTATATTAAGTATCATATCAAGTGGTCATCAACCCTTTGTGCACATTTTCTTAAGCTTCCTCTCAGAAATCCTTCAGGAAAGAGCAGGTCTGTGAAGAATGTTGGGAGAGAATTGATGTCCAAGTAGAGGAGATGGTAGAATTTAGTTAGTAAAACAATTAATTTTGCAGCTGGCTCTTAAAAGAGATTTGCCTGCCTTCCCCCTCGCCCCCATAAGATCCGTAAATCTCTCTTTAACTTCAGCCCACAATTACAGATCATTTGCTTTAGAGAAATAAGATTTGGAATGAAGGTTTCAATGCATTAATTGCTTCAGTGTTTTTAAGAGCTAGCCTCTTATTCCAGCTCCATATCCAATTAACTTAGGGCCATTTTCCCAGAGTTGCTTGGTCAATCAATCCTTCCAGAAAGATGTAGTATAGCCTCACAATTGTTATAGGAAAAGACCTAACCAGAAATACTACTTCCTAAGACTTAGTTGATGGGGATGAGGGGATAAGTCAAGAGGAAAGTTTCTTACTTTTAAAATTCCACCAGGGATAAATGGGTACAGTAGTTGGTCAAGAGAGAGACCAAAACTTGTGAGAGAAAGGGTATGTTGAAAGAAGTGGAGGACCCTGTAAAGCCTGGGTCTCCTGTGTGACAGGTTGGTATCCTAGGGAAAATTCCAAATTGTTCTTTTTAAGCTAGGACTCTCATTGAACACCGTGGTGGATTAGCAGCAGTTTTGTCATTGCTATTCTGAGCACTCATTATGCAATCCTAATTACTTTCAAAAGTTGAAAGTCTAGATTCAAGGTGAATGGCTATACAAGAGGCAAGGGAAAATTTGGGTGGCATCCTGTCCTGGGAGCCTCTTGCAAAAGAAAAGACTTTTTAGAGGAAATCTAAAAGGGAGAACTTTTGAATATTTGACTAGCCTCACTAAGGAATCTTTTTTGAGTTAATAGGAAATACAACAGAAATTTGTTTACTCTGACTGTGGGACCAGGGCTGTGGGCTGAATGACTTGGGCTGTGCTTCAGAATTACCTCATTGATGTTGGCAATGATGCCCAGGTCAGGAGCTCACAAACGACCAGGACACATAAGGAAGTAGGTGCCAATTACGTATAAGGGAATTTCCAAAGGAAGGAATGTGGCATTCTCAGAAGAAATGGGGAAATCTGAAATAGGGAAGGAATGAGTTTTTTTCAGACAAACATAATGAGTTTCCTTTTCAATATACTGAGAATGTTGTCACTATTCTCCTTCCTCACAGCTCAGTCTGGATCCCGTTGCAATGGTCCTTGTGCCTAGCATTCTCCCTGGCCCTCCCTGCCTTTGTATTTATCTTCTTGTCTTTAATACAACACAAATCATTCCTGGAAAGGTGGATGCTATAATTAGAGGACTGTGATGGATTAAGGAGGCACGAATAAGGAAGTCTTCCCTCTGCCTTAAAAAAAAGAAAAAAAGAAGAAAAAGAAGAGAGCAAATCAGTGGCACTGTTTGATGGAGGATAAAGGGGGTGGATAAATGTGTGGGTGTATAAATGACTCAATATATCCTATTTTACTTCAACTCTGTGAAGCTCAGTTTTCTGCTCTATGGAATAAGGGATTGGAGTTGAGGATCTCTAAGCTCCTTTCCACTTCTAAAGAACTATGACTCAAAGTACTTTTGTTCACTGTTCATTTTTCTTGGGAAAATTCATCTAGCATGAATTTTTCTTGGCATTGTTATCAACTGGGGATTGAAGAAATGGCAGAGATTTCCCAGTTCCCATGTAGTAATTGATTTAAGTTCAAAAAAGATAAGTTGGTATAAGCAGGACATTTGGTTTGGGGATTTGTTTTTGTGATACATACTAACCTTGTGACTATGGACAGGTCTTCAAAGCTCCCAGTACCCCCACACAACTCACTAAGACTCAGTTTCAAACACGTTATGGATCTAGGCCAGAGAAGGAAGTTTCCTTGTTTGGAATATCCTAC
Source organism: Macrotis lagotis (assembly GCF_037893015.1). Lineage (NCBI taxonomy): Eukaryota > Metazoa > Chordata > Mammalia > Peramelemorphia > Peramelidae > Macrotis > Macrotis lagotis. The sequence goes on from NC_133663.1 coordinate 62,253,000, forward strand.
ACTGATGATCCCATGGCTCTTTGATCCTTCTCTCTTTCCTTCAAAGAAAAAACCAAAAATCTTTAAACTTTTAATATCTATTTTACTTAAATTTCTCCTGAGGTCTTATGACAAAATCATATCCCAGACTTAATGTTATTGCTGGGTTTGTTTTTACTAACTGCTCTACAGTTAGGTTCAGCCTATACATCAACTCTTACAAATTCAGGTTTTCAACTCAAATTTTTGAAATATTTCTTTTATTTGTGCTTTTGGACAAATGCCCAAGAAACTGTCCCTCTTGCATGAAATTCATTCCCCCTTAGTATCTCTCTTTCTCATTTCCTTCAAATATCAAAGAACGTTAGAATTAGAAGGGACCTCAGTACTATTGATTACAACCCATTCCTAAAAGGAATCCCAATGACAAGTAATTGTTCAGATTCTACCTGAAGATCTCCAATGGGGGGGGGGGGTCATTCCATCTCTTGAGACATGCCATCCCCCTTTTAGGCAGCTGTAATTATTAGGCAGTTTTCCATGACATCATGAGGATGTGAACTCCTTCAAAGCAGGAACTATCTGATTTTTCTATGTGTATCTTCAGTGATTAGCACATAATCTTAGCACATTGAAAGTACTTTATAAATGCTTCTTCTATTCATTCTTTCAATCATACATTGGCCTACTAGCTTAACTCAAACACAGTCTTCTTTCTGGGAGCTTCCCTGATTTCTATGACCTTCCTCAGTCCCCCTTCTAGTCATCTTGGGTCCATTTTGTACAATCCTTACATGTATTTGGAAACGTAGCCTTTCATAGTGGAGAGAAAACTGACTTCAAAGTCAGGGCAATCTCATTGAAAGTCCTTCCCCTGATATATTTAGGCTCTGCAACCCTGAGCAAATCAACCAACCTCTCATGACTTGCTCAAATAGAAATGAAGGTCATGAATCCATATATTAAAAGCCCCTGCAGATTGTGCAGCCTGTAGATTGACTTAGATTTAAAATGCAATTCCATTTATGGGTTACTGTATTTTTATTTATTTTATTAAATATTTTCCAACTGCATTTTAATCTGGTTCAGGCTACCTTAGGGAGTAGTGTGGACCTTGCAAAAAGCAGCATGTTTGATATCTCCATTCAAAGCCACTCTCTAAGATGGTACATTGAGAACAGATGCCAGCCTGTGCTGGTGGAGGGAGTTTCCTCATCCAGGAGTTCCCCATATCAGTGAAATCCTGGTCCAGTCCCTATCTCAGTTCTTATCTTTTTATATGGATATGTTGACTCCTCTACTAGCAGACTATGATGCCTTACTTTTGTCTACCACTTCCAGCACCCACCCTAGTGACTCAAACACAGAAGGTGCCAAATAATTGTTCAAATGCTGATCAGTTATGACTATCTACTTTTTGCCACCAATTAGATTTGGTGGTACCCTATATCTCAGTAGGTTCAAACAATTGTCATCAAAGAAAATCATTCACTATAGATGAATGTAAGGAAGCAGCTGAGGAAGATGACAAGGGCAGGTTTTTGTTGACCTGTCAAGCTCTACACAAACTTTAGAAAAAAAGATGAGATCTGCTTCTAAAGAAGATGCTGAGATGAAAATGCATGATATAGTCCACATACAAAATGGGGATGGGTGGGAAGAGGAGAGGGGAGGACTCTAGGATGGCTTTAGGATATTTGGCTGGCACATTTGAATGAAAAATCAAATATTCTACCTTTATAAAGGTGACAGATTAGATCTTTGTTTATCAAAAATCAGTGGGATCAGAAAATCTGGTTCAATCCCAGTTCAACCATGTACTAAGCTATATAACCAGAAATAAGCCATTGAGAAAATTATGTAGACTCTCCAAATTGGAAGAAATCTCAGAAGTCATCCAGTCGATCTGTACTTGAATAGGAATCTACTCTATAGTATCACCAATTCCCATTTGCAAAGCAAAGGGGATTAAGTGACTTGCCCAAGGCCACACAGCTAGGTAATTATTAAGTGTCTGAGGCCAGATTTGAACTCAAATACTCCTGACTCCAGGGCCGATGCTGTATCCACTGTGCCATCTAGCCAGCCCCCTTTTCTATTTTTTAAAAAATTGTTAGGAATTATCTACTTTTCTAATGTTTAGGAATTCTTTTTCTCAGAGAGCTAAAATCTGCCTCTATATAATAGTCACCCATTGCTCCTGCTCTGTCTGAGACCAGGGAGAGCAAGTCTATTTTCCTTTTTTTGCAATAGATATCTAAATAATTCAGTAAAAAATCAAAACTTGATATTACTTACCTACTCTGAGTCTCAGTTTCCTCATCTGTAAAGTGAGTCTAATAATTTTTATACTATCTAAGTTAGAGGGTTGTTGTAAAGATCAAAGATCATGGAATTCAAGAATTTGATTTATTCTCATATTCTAAGAAGACATGTGCTTGATAAGCCAAGCAGAATGGTGGCTCCATTAATGGATGTACAAATTGAGAGACATCTACCTTCCAAATGGTCATACGGACTATGTATGTTTGACCTAGGGTAGAACCTTCTGAGGTCCTATTGAAATGGTCAGTCACAGCAGGGGGACACACTGGACATTGAAGTCAGCTTCATGGTGTCATTTTGGTCCTCTGAGCACAAAGGATGAACAAAAACTTAATTAAGTACTTACTGGCTGATTGACTAACCTAGAAACTGTGAGGACTTTTATTAGTCTTTGTGGAGTAGAGGAAATTGTTGTCCTACCAAAGACTTCAAAGTCTAAAGCAAGAATTTCAAACTTGGGGGGGGTGTGGGGGGGTGGAGTCACATCCTATTCTGACTTGTTTTTAATTTTATTACGTTTCTCCTCCTCCATCATGAAAAATTACCATATGGTTTGTTTTTCATGTAACAAAACAATAATCTTCATAATTTAATAATGCTTGTTGAATTAAATTGAATTTTAAGCCAAAGCAAATTAGAATCTTGTGATTCAATGCCATGCAAAAACATTTATTAGATAATTATTATGTTCAAAGTCCAACCCACCCCACTGCTTGCTAAGTGCTGAGAATACAAAGAAAACACAATGAAAAACAGTCCCTATACTCAATTGACCTTTCTCCTGAGGAATTTCCCTGGACAGTATTCTGGGGGAAATATGTATTCTTTCTTCCCACTTTGGGAAAAGACTACTTAAATGTTTTTAACTATATGTTTCAATTTAGCTTTTGTAAACATATACTAAATTAAGATATACCCATGAAAGATTCAGGGTAGAATCTAATGAATATTATGTTTATAAGACTAAGAGCTCCACTCTGGTATCTATCAACAGATTAGGTGATTCTGTTTAAGAAAACTGGTTAAGTCCAATAGGAGAAACCAATAAGAGGACCTTTGGGAGAAGTGTATCAAACTAAAATGTCAATGGAAAGGGGAAATGGAAAAAAATCAAATAGTTTAGTAGGTAAATATGACTCGGGCAAGAAAAATGAGAGTAGACATCAGGGGCTTAGGTTCAAATCTTTCTTCCAAAATCAACAATTCACTTATCCCTCAGCTTTCCTCTGTTACAAAATGTGGGGAAGGGGGCAGACAGAGACCTCTGAGGACCCTTCCAGATCTACATATACAATCCAAAGGAAGGAAGGGATGGACTTGTGGCAAGAGGAAGGAGGTGAAAAATGTTTCAAAAGGATATTGGTGAGGGGCAGCTAGGTGACACAGTGGATAGAGCACTGGCCTTGGAGTCAGGAGTACCTGAGTTCAAATCCAGACTCAGACACTTAATAATTACCTAGCTGTGTGGCCTTGGGCAAGCCACTTAACCCCATTGCCTTGCAAAAACTAAAAAAAAAAAAAAAAAAAGGAAATTGGTAGAAACACAATCTTAGAGAAGATAGAAAGATGAAAAACTGAACAGCCCTATCCATTAACTTTGTTTACTAATTACTGGTTTCTTAAAAAAAACAATCTGGGCTAGCTCCATACTCTACTTCTTTGATTGGAAATACCACTTTCACCTTCTCCTTGGGGTTACCTGGACTCCACTCTGAGAGGCCAGCTTTTATATTACCCTGCTAGGGGTTACTCTTCACACCACTTCTCAGCCCTGCTTCCTCCTCTTCCAGCTCTCTTATATGTATGTTAATGTTCAGTCCTGTTTGACTCTTTATGATCCAAGTTGAGGTTTGTTTGGCAGAGACACTAGAGCGGTTTGCCATTTCTTTCTCCAGTTCATTTTACAGATGAGGAAACTGAGGCAGCAGGGTAAAGTGACTTGCCTAGGGTGTCTGAGGCCACATTTGAATTCAGGAAGAGGAGTCTTTTGGAGGGGGGGGGTTTCAAGGCAATGGGGCTAAGTGGCTTGCCCAAGGCCACACAGCTAGGTAATTATTAAGTGTCTGAGACCGGATTTGAACCCAGGTACTCCTGACTTCGGTGCTTTATCCACTGCGCCATCTAGCCACCCCAAGAGGAGTCTTTCCAACTCCAGGTGCCTCCTTTGTGGGTAGTCTCCCCACCCCCCATTAGAACAGAAATTCTTTGAGTGCCGGGATTATCTTGCTCACTATCTGCATCCTCAGGGCCTGCCATGCCACAGAAAGTACTTTAAGATCCTCTCTAACCTATCCATCTCTCCATCTCTGATCTCCAGCTCTATCTGCATTCACAGATTCAAAAGTCAGAGACAGGATCCTTTATAATATATTCTATGAATTGCAATAGATCACGGAAGGAGTGGGAATGAGATGGAAAGATTTAGAGAAAATGTCAGCTTTGAGTGGGAGGTGAAGAGTTCCTGATTACATTCATTTGCTTCATGGAGCTGACAACAGCAACCAAATGGAACTGAGCTACTTGGAGAAATAGGGGGTTATATACTTTTTTTTGGTAATTAAATGCTTCTTCTGTTTTCATTCCTGCCCCTAGCTTGTATTTATTTTTCTTTGCTTATATTAAAGCGGCATGACATTTTTGGAGAGAGAGAGAAGAGTTTCTTATAGTTGCAATGGAAATATTTACAGGCAGGAAACAGAAATATTGTATGTTGCTCTAAGGAAGAAGTTGTATTTCTTATGGGCTGGTGATCTTTTATTCTCAAAGCCAAGGATGATTAGTAACTCTTAATCATCCCCCTACTTTTAGGTCAACAAAATATCCAAATTATTTTAAAATCATCATTTCTGTAAAAAAATTGGCTGTGAATGAGGACTGAGTTCAATTAAATGAAAAGTCAACATGCATGGTTAGAAACCAATGCCAAAGGGCTACTAGGTGGCAAAGTGGATAGAACACCAGCCCTGAAGTCAGGAGGATCTGAGTTCAAATGTGACCTTAATTGCCTAGCTGTGTGACTTTGGGCAAGTCACTTAACCCCATTGCCTTCAATAAAAGTAATAATAAAAATAATTATAATTATAATAAAAATATAAAAAATAAATAAAATAAAATAAATATAAAAATATTAAAAAATAAAAATATATAAAAATATAATAATAATAAAAAAGAAACCTATACCAAGAAAGAATAACATGCATTTTGGCTCTATAAATATAGATTTAATGCAAAGAATCCTATAGAATGTTTTTTGTAGCATGGATTTGAATTTAGAGCATCACGAACCTTTTTGGTATCTGTTGTAAAACTCTGACTTGGGGGAGAGGCTTCTGGGAGGACTGGAGCTGCATGAACAGTTTGCAAACAATAATAATAAAAGTGTTCTAATAGCTCTTTAAGGTTTGTCATCTCATTTGATCCTCAAGACAAATCTGTGAGACAGGTGCTGTTGCTCTCCCCATTTTACAGATGAGTAAACTGAGACAGACCAAGGTCAAGTGGCATGCCTACCATTATATAACGCAGGTCTTCCTGAGTCCAGATTGAGCAAACACTGGACCACTGAGAAGTCTCTGACATCATTTCTCAGCAGGTGATCTGACAAGAACATATATAACACACTATCAGATGGGTCTATCTATCTTTTCTACTTTCCCTGGCTTCTGGTTGACCCCCGTCTCTCTCTTTTCTCAAGTTCCTTCCCTATTGCCTTCTGTGGGTTAAAGATCCAGGTGATTCATGCTGGAAGACTCTTTTTTCAGGGAAAGCTACTAAGCCATCCCCATCCTGCCTCTCCCTACTCATGCCGAAGTGCAACCTGCATTTGGGGATTGTCCCATCACCACTCAACCAGGGATCCAGTGAATATATTAATTAGCCGGAGCTGGGCTATGTGAGAGCGTAGGAGGGGGTGATCTCAAGGAAGACAGGCCAAGAAGTGTTGCAATATTGTGCAACCTTTAATCCAAGGACAGAACATGAGAAAAAGAGGATAAGTTCTTGAAGCAGGAAGGCTTGGTTTGCTTCAAAACTTTGCCAAAGATCAGCCCTGAAAATCATTTCTACATGCATCATAAGGAGCACTGATCTTCAGTATGGAAGGCTGCCTAAAAGTTAGGGCTCTTTAATGGCTAGTTTTGGCACCCCATATTCAGCCAGCATCGTAACAGAACTGTTACAAGAAGATGAATTTAGTCTCTACAATCCATATAATGTTGAGAGGCAGCATGAGATTATGAGATCATGGAATCAAATCCTACCTCTAACATATATTGGCTAAAGGACCCTGGTCAAGCCATTTACTCTTTAATGCCCTTGGCCATTCTCTGTGACAATCCGTTGCAGAGAAGATACCGATATGTATTGAGAGAGGGCATTCCTTGCCAAGCAGATGAAGCCGCCGATTCCTTCTTTCTCCCTCTCCCCTCCTTTGTCCCTAGCTTCCACGGCCATGACATCATTAGCCTATGTCTACCCAAATGGCAGAATTAGGTCTTTGGGGCTAGAGGGTTGGTTACATGCTTTGGGTTTTTCTTTCCTCTTCCCTCTACCATCAGAGTGCTTTGTGATGCTGGGCCTAGAGCAGTGGAAAGGGATGAGCAGGGTGAGACACGCTCCCTCTGCCACATGCTCACTGTGCTAGGAAGCAGCTCTAGATGAACTGAGTACACCCACCTCGTTACCCCTCAGGAAACTTTCACATATATGAGAGTTAACAGTGGAGAGAATGCTGGGGCTGCAGTCAGAAAGACCCCAGTTCAAATCCAGTCTAAGACTTATCCTCACCTGTAAAATAAACTGGAGAAAGAAATGGGAAATCATTCCAGCATCTTTGCCCAAAAAACTCCTGCTGGGTCACAACTTAAAAACCAACTAGATAGCAACAGCAATGTGGTTTTGGATAGATTTGGATAGAAAGTGCTCACTTGGGCAGGAGATCCAAAACTCCTCAGATTTCACACTTCCTTGCCTCACTGTTCTCATCTATAAAATATGGAAACCTCATTATATATGACTCAATACGCTATCACCAATACTTGCCTCCTGATGCAGTGAAAAGATCAATAGATTTATATGGTTCCCATATTTGTTTTACCATGACCCATGTAACTTTTTTTTTAGGTTTTTGCAAGGCAATGGAGCTAAGTGACTTGCCCAAGGCCACACAGCTAGGTAATTATTAAGTGTCTGAGGCCAGAATCGAACTCAGGTCCTCCTGACTTCAGGGATGGTACTCTATCCACTGCACCACCTAGCCGCCCCAAGCCATGTAACTTTGAACAAGTTACCTAAACTCAGTTTCTTTGCCTATACAATGGGGGAGGGGGATAAACAAAATGATCTCTCAAGTCCCTTCTAGCTCTAAGGCTATAATCTGGTAAACCCTTTCTCTATAAACAAAAATTCTAAAGGCTCTATAATGGCAGGCAAGTAAGCATCCCTCCTATGATGCAGTGTTGGACCCGGCCATGCCTTCACATGTTGCATGAGTTGTGTCCATGGCTTCCCATAAGTTCAGCAGAGGGGGCACCCCCAATGTTAGGGAGGTCATCCCTGAGTTCTTTTGACAGATGTGGGGAGGTGAAGGACAACATGATCCCACTGGGCTTAGTGTTTATGAACTACAAAAAAGCATTTGATCTGGTCTGGCAAAATTCCACCTTTAAGCACAGCATTCAGCCCAAGAAAACAAAGAGCAACCTGGGAAACAACTCTTAGAAGCACAGTTTACAAAATTCAGGAATATTTTATTAAAAGTTAGAGGATACAAATAGAGCTCACAACAGAATTCATGGAAAACAATGACATCCACCAAAGGAGTCACCCTTCCCCAAAGACTTGTATAACCTTAGTCAGGCACTAGATGAAGCTGCCGGAAGATGTGGTCCCTCATCTTCCCTCAGCATGCAGCCCCTCCCGCAGCTCTCCACTGAGCTGGTGAGTGCAACAGGCACCTTAACCCAGTGGGGTAGTTCTTCAGGTGCCACTAGCTCATTGCCCTAGAAAACACTTCCCTGTCCCATACTTTTTTCAACTACAATGGCAGACAAAGGGGTCTACATTCTGAAAGCCACCCCGCCTTTGTCTCATGTTTCCAGTTAACCTCTTTTCTCACAGAAGTTCATCCTAGAGTCAACAAACAGGAAACACAAGATTTAACTCCCATTGTTGAACATTTGTTTTTGGTACCAGAGAAAATGGGGTTGTTCAATCATTTTGGACTCTTCGACATACTATTTTGAGGTTTTTCTGGGCAAAAGTCAAAGAAGACCAAACTTCCCCCATTAGAATGTAAGTTTTATGAGGGCAGGGACTGGCTTGCTTTTTTAAATTCTATTTTTATTTCCAGCCCTTAACAAGATGTCTAGGATATATTGAGTGAGTAATGACTAGTTCCTAGGGCTTTTGCAAATACTCATGGTTTATAGATAAGAGAGACTATCCAAGCAATATGAATTTAACCTTCCATCCACCTGACTTTTGTTTAGTCAGAAACCTTATAGAATTTTAACTGAAGTGATTGTTCAGTTCAATTCAATTCGGCAAACATTTGCAATTTGCTGCTCTGCAAAGTTTCCTCCTGAAAGAAGTTTAGAAGGAGATTTAAGTCAGATCTGCAACCTAGCATTACAGATAAGTACAAAAATAATAGTAAGCCATCCTTCCCCCAGGAAGCAAATGGGTAATAAATGAAACCAAATCAATGGTCTCCATTATAAGTTCCACAGGAGTCCTCTCTGGCCCCGAAGAAAATGGGCACGAAACTCTCAGCAAGGTTCATGTTGATTAAATAAAAAGTGGCCAAAGGAAATCTAATGTCACTTCGCTGTATTAGCCACCAGTCCCCCATGGATAAGACCTAGCTGGAAATACCTTAAAATATATGCTACCCAGGCAAGAGCAGGAACTGAAAGACAAGTACAATTATAACTTGGGAAAGTGAAATACCTAAAAGAACCCTATTGAGAAATCACAAGCAATATGGAAGAAGCCTGGTCAAAATGACACAGACCTATTTGGCAGCTTTTAATGGAAGAACTTTCCCAAGCTTGGTGTCACATAACCGTTAGATGAAGCTTGCTATAATCAAAATACATTTGACTATTTGGTTTCCATAAAAGAAGTTGGCCCAATAGGTGGTTATTTCACTTCTACTTGGTTCTTAAATTAGAGAAGTTCTGGACCTAGCAGTGGTCAAAATTGTGATATAAGAGAAGAAATCTTGCCTTTAGAACGTTCAGATCCTGGGGTGGCTAGGTGGCGCAGTGAATAGAGCTCCGGCCTTGGAGTCAGGAGTACCTGAGTTCAAATCTGACCTCAGACACTTAATAATTACCTGTCCGTGTGGCCTTGGGCAAGCTACTTAACCCCATTGCCTTGAAAAATAAAAAAAAAGAAAGTTCAGATCCCAGAGCAATAATTAGACTTATGTGAAACCAGATGATGCCATTGGTCTTTACCTGTGCATGCTGGCAGCTCCAGTAGCTTCTGTGAAACTTTTCTTACATTAATAGGCAATTTGGAAACATGAGTGCAGTCTGGGTGTCCTCATAAAAGAACATCTCTGGACCTAGACTGCATTTGTTTCCTGCTCTTCCAACTGTTAACAACCATTTTAAAAATAGTGAGCCAAGAATCTTTTTTGCCTCATAAGCAGCAATGTCCTCATTGAAACTAAAGAGCAGCAAGAGTTTGAAATGATTAAGATTCTTGTTCAGAAAACATGTTTCTCAGGGATTGTGGCTTATTAGGGGGATTCAGGCAAGTTCATGATCTTGCTAGTGTAGCAGAAAAAATAGAATAATGTTCCATTAGCCGCACACTCTTTGATCAAAGATGTGACCATCACCAACATTACTGCCTATCCTTTCTCCTTGATCCATCTTAAGGCTTGGCTCAAAAAACTCAAGGAAGCTTTAAGGTAGACTTTAAAACTATACTAAGACTTTAGGAAAACCTTGTATTAAAAGCAACTATTCTCCAGTCTCCTCAGTTTCCTCATCTGTAAAACTGAAGAAGAAAAATAGCAAACCACTCTGTCAAGAAAATGCTAAAAGAGGTCATAGTCAACAAGACTAAAAATGACTCAACCCTGAGACTCTTTCCAAGGGATTTCCAAGCAGAATCATAATCTCTTCTTCTGCCTCCACTTGCACTCGCCCTACATCTCAAGCAACACCCTGAATGCCTTTTTAGATGGCATCCAGATGGCTTAGTTATCAGATAGCATCAGAAGCAGTAATTGTTATAATTATAACACTTCTCGTGTGTATGTTACTTTATGATTTAAAGAGTATTTTCACAAGAATGCATCTTCTAATCTGAGTATCATACAAACCATGGGAAGCAAGTGGATGAAATAGGAACCATTTCTTTTTCAGCTGAAGAAACTGAGGCTCACAAAAACTTAAGGTACTTTTTCAGACTCACATAATGAATAAATGGCAGAGCCAGAATTCAAACCCGGAACTTTACCTTGTTGAAATACATGTGCAGAAATATAACTAGAAATATCAACAAGAAGAAATGTGCCTTTAAATCTACTTTGTAATTCAAAATGGGAAAATAATAATCAAAGCAAATTCAGTTAAGTGGGAGGGAGAATCAGTTCCTGTACTGGCTTGAGTTAAAATCTCAGACTTGGAAGAGATTTTGGATGTGACTTAGTCCGATCCATAGAATTTGGGTCCAATGTTCGCTAGACTCTGCCAGAGAGAGAACTTGGCAGACCCAACAAGGTGAGAGAAATGAGAGCTACCAAACTGTTCCTTGTCATCACTGTAGGGAAGTATCCCTGCTTGCAAAGGGAAGGTGAAGGTGAAGAAGACTGGCATCCACGGAACTGGAGAATAATGATAACAATGACAATGACAAATAATAATAGCCATATAATATTATGTGCATTATAATATATAGCAATATAATAATAAGGGGTCTACATTGTGCCGGGCATTATGTCAACCATTTTATCATTATCTCATTTGATCCTCGCAACAACTCTACGGGAAGATGTTGTTTTATCCTTATTTTGCAGAAAGAGAAACAAGCTGAGAGAGGTTACGTGACTTGAGAGGGTCACAAAGCTAATAAGTGTCTGAAGCTGGATTTGAACCCAAGTCTCCTGGCATTCTCTCCATCACACCATCTGGAAGCCCATGAGGCCAGATTTTAACCCATCTCCTGACATTCTCTCCATCACACCACCTGGATGCCCTTGAGGCTGGATTTGAACCCAAGTCTCCTGGCACTCTATCCATCACACCACCTGAATGCCCCTGAGGCTGTATTTCCATATGGAATAGAGAGAGAGTAAAGAAGCTATTGTACTTTAGCTTCTCAAAACTGGAACATTTTCTTCCCCACTCCTAGTCAATGTTTGAATTTGCATTCCCATCACTTTTTTAATGTTTGTCCTTCATTTTCTTTTTTTTTTGCAAGGCAAACAGGGTTAAGTGGCTTGCCCAAGGCCACACAGCTAGGTAATTATTAAGTGTCTGAGACCAGATTTGAACCCAGGTACTCCTGACTCCAGGGCCGGTGCTTTATCCACTACGCCACCTAGCCGCCCCTTGTCCTTCATTTTCAAAGAAAACCATGACATTAGGGAGGTGATCCATGACAAGCATGAGAACTGGATTTGAGTGGGGGAATGAGTTCTCCTCCAGAACCATCTGACTCCAGAGACCTGATATGAATCAGAATGACTGGAGATGACCATGAATGGGAGATAATCAGGGTTAAGTGACTTGCCCAAGGTCACACAGTTACTAAGTGGTAGGCATCTGAGGCCAGATTCAAACTCCTGTCCTCCTGAATCCAAGGTCAGTGCTTATCCACTGAGCCACCTAGCTGCCAACACTTTTTAAAAACTGATGAAGAACTATGTCTATTATATTTTTGTGCCTTACATATAGTTTAAGGGAGCACAACTCTGGGGGCCCATGCTGGCTTCATGTCTACTTACCTACTTACCTACTTACCTACTACTGTAGTAAAAGTATACAGTTTTGCCCCAAATTGGGTCATGTTTGGAAAGGATTTCTTTTCATTAAAAAATGCTGGACTGACTAAGAGTGAATCAACCAATGTTTTTTGGATGAGGAGCTAGGGTGCATGGCCAGGGACAATGAGCCACATCGCCAGAGAGGGTGGACTGGGGCAAATCATCATTCTCAAACCTGGGGAAGAAGCAAAGGAATCAGAGGATTCCATTACGCAGCCCCGATGATTCCCCACGCCCTTCTTGTGAGCACTGCTGCTACTCCTCTGAGGCTGTCCCAGAAGACCAGAGCATTCCTCAGGAGAACTCAGAGGTGCCAAGAGGGAAATGCCAGTCCCAAATACTGAGAAATCCACAAGCAATAGAAATGGACTTTGATTTTAGAGCAGTTCTTTTGACCATTTCTAGAAAGGTGTCCTGGCCTTTTTTTTTTTAATCATGGTTTTTAAGTAGTCTAAATTCAAGGGGAAAAAAAAGCCTGAACAGTATCTTTCAAAAAAAAATTATTAAGGAAAACTGTCCTGATATCCTAGAATCAGAAGACAAAATATCAATTGAAAGAACTCATCAATCACAACCCAAGAGATCCCAAAATGAAAACTCCAAGGAATATCAAAGCCAAACTCCAAAGCTCCCAGATCAAGGAGAAAAATACTGCAAGCAGTTGGAAAGAAAAAAATTCAAATGCTGTGAAGCTACAGTTATGATTACACAGGATTTGGCAACTTCCACATGAAAGAACTGGAGGGATTGGAATTTGATATTCTAGAAGGGAAAGGAATTAGTATTGCAACCAGGAATCACTACCCAGCAAAACTGAACACAATCTTTGGGAAGGGGGCCAATGGGCATTTATTGAAATAGAGGATTTTCAAGCATTCCTAATTAAAAAACCTGAGCTGAATAAAAAAGTTTGATCTTCAAATACAAGACTCAAGGGAAACATAAAAAGGTAAAAAAGAAAACATAAGATATTCAATAAGGTTAAATTGTTTATATTCTTCCATGGCAGGATAATATTTGTAACTATTAAAAAACTGTATTACCATAAAGGCAATTAGTGGGAGTCTCTGTAGACAGAGGATGTGGATATAAGGTAACTTTGATGGATGACACCCCAAAAAACAAAATAAAGAGTGAGAAAGAAATTTCACCGGAGAGAAATCAGGAAGGATATAGAATGGGGCAAATTATCTTACATAAAAGAAGTACCAAAGAGCTATTATAATGGAAAGGAAGATGGAGGGAATGGCAAGCAAAGTTCAACCCTTACTGGCCTCAGATTTGACTCAAGGGGAAATAACCTATATACTAGTTGAATACAGAAATCCCTCTTACCCAAAAGGAAGCAAAAAGGGATGGGGATAAAAGAAGGAGGATGGAGATTGATAGAAATGAGGACAGGTAAGGGAAATAGTGATCAATAGTAAAACATCTGTGAGAAGGGATAGGTAGGACTAAAAGAGACAGAGGGATAAACAAGAGAAAAATAAACAGTTATCATAACTATAAATGTAAATGGGATGAACTCATCCATAAAACAGGAGAGGAGAGCAGAACGGATTAAAAACCAGAGTCCTATAATATGTTGTTTATAAGAAACACATTTGAAGCACGGAAAAATACACAGGATAAAAATAAGGGGTTGGAACAGACTCTATCATGCTTCAGCTGAAGCAAAAGAAGCAGAGGTAGCAATCATGATCTCAGACAAAACAAGGTACCATTGATAATGAAGTAAAATTAATACTAAACATATATGCACCAAATAGTATAGCATCTACATTTCTGAAGGAGAAGCTGATTGAGTTAAAGGAAATATACAATAAAATTATACTAGTGGAGAATCTCATCTTTCCCCTCTCAGAGCTAGATAAATTTAACCAAAAAATAAACAAGAAAAAAAGTAAGGAGATGAATAAAATTCTGGAAAAGTTAGATATGATATATCTCTGGAGAAGACTGAATGGAAATAGGAATGAGAATACTTTTTTCCCTCAGTAGTATATGATACTAATAAAAACTGATCATGTATTAGGCCATTAAAAACCTTAAAATGAAATGCAAAAAAAAAGCAGAAATAGAAACGTATCCTTTCCAGATACACAATAAAAATTACATTCAATAATGAGGAAAGGAAAGCTAGATTAAAATTAATTGGAAACTAATTAATATAATCCTAAAACACAAGTGGGTCAAAGAACAAATCATAAAAACAACTTAGAATTTCATTAGTGAAAATAATGGTAAGAGAACATACCAAAATTTATGGGATGAGGATAGCATGGTACTTAAGTGAAAATATATGTCTCTAAATACTTACATCAACTAAATTGAGAAAGAACAGATCAGTTACTCACACAACTTAAAAAAAGTAGAGAGAATAATTTAAAATCCCCATTTAAACACCAAATTGAAAAATTCTGAAAATCAAAGGAGAGATTAATAAAATTAAAAGTAAAGAAATCATTGAACTAAAATATAAAACTAGAAATTGGATTTATAAAAAATCAATAAACTAATGGTTAATTTGATTGGGGGGGGGAGGAGAGGCAATGGGGATAAGTGACTTGCCCATGGTCACACAGCAGCTATCTATCAAGTTTCTGAGACTAGATTTGAATTCATCTCTTCCTAACTCCAGGATCAGTGCTCTGTCCACTGCATCACCTATTTGCCCCTTTATTTGATTCTAAAAAAGAAAAGAAGAAAATCAAATTACCAGTATCAAAAAATGAAAAGAGCAATAGTTTTGCCCAATTATATGCTAATAAATTTGACAAATTCAAATTAAATAAACATCTAGAAAAATATAAATTACCCAGATTAACAGAAGGCATAGAAAACTTAAATAAACTAATCTTAGAAAAAAAAATTGAACAGGCCATCAGTGAATTCCTTTTTTTTTGTTTGCTTTTTTTTGCAAGGCAATGGGGTTAAGTGACTTGCCCTAGGTCACACAGCTAGGTAATTATTAAGTGTCTGAGGTTAAATCTGAAATCAGGTTCTCCTGACTTCAAGGCCAGTGCTCTATCATTGTGCCACCCAGCTGCCCCACCACCAATGAATTCCTAAGAAAAATCCCCAAGGCCAGATTGATTCAAAAGCAAATTCTACCAAACATGTGAAGAACAATTAATCCCAATACTTTATAAACTATTTGAGAAAAATAGGCAAAGAAGGAGTGCTACCAAATTCCTTTTATGACATAAATATACTTGCTGATATCTAAACAAGGAAGAGCCAAAATAGATAAAAAAATTATAGATCAATTTCACTAATGAATATTGATGCAAAAATGTTAAATAAAATACTAGCAAGGGAATTACAGTCTTTGTATCACAAAGATCATACACTATTACCAAGTGGGATTTATACCAAAAATGCGGAATTGGTTCAAAATTAGGAAATTAGGATAATTTACCATATCTTATAATAAAACCAACAATAATCATATTATTATTTCAATAGATGAAGAAAATTCTTTGACAAACTACCATCTATTACTATTAAAAACAATAGAGAACATATGAATAAAGAGAGCTTCCCTTAAAATGATAAGTAAATACTTATCCAAAAGCATGAGCAGACAATATCTGGAAAGGGAATAAGCTAGAAGCTTTCCCAATAAGATTAGGAGTGGAACAAGGAAGTCCATTATCACCACTGTTACTCAACATTGTATTAGAAATGTTAGCTATAGCAATAAGAGAAGGAAAAGAAATTGAAGGAATTAGAATAGACAATGAGGAAACAAAAGCTACCACTCTTTGTAAGATGATATGATGATATATTTAGAGAATCAACTAAAATCTACTTAAAATAATTAACATTTTTAGCAAAGTTGCAGAATTAAAAAATAAATCTACATAATAATTAGCATTTCCATATATTACCAACAAAGTCCAGTAAATGATAGAAAGAGAAAGTCCATTTAAACTAACTCTAGACAAAAAAAAAATACTTGGGAGTCTTCCTGATGAGACAAACTCAGGAGCTATAAAAACATATTTAAAAAACACTTTTCACACATATAAAGTCAGATCTAAACAAATGGAAAAATGTTAATTGCTCATGGGTTGGCCAAGTCAATATAATAAAAATGACAATTCTACCTAAATTATTTATTCAGTGTCCTACCAAACTACCAAAAATTATTTTATAGAGATAAAAAAACAATAATACCAAAATTCATCTGAAAGAAAAAAATATCACAATATCAAGGGAATCAGGGCGCTTAGGTGGTGCAGTGGATAGAGCACCACCCTGAAGTCAGGAGGACCTGAGTTCAAATCCAGCCTCAGACACAATAATTACCTAACTGTGTGGCCTTGGGCAAGCCACTTAACTCCAATGCTTTGCAAAAAACCTAAAAAAAAAAAAAGAGATCAAGGGAATCAATGAAAAATATGTGAAGGGAATTGATCTACACACACCAGATTTCAAACTGTATTATAAAGATGTAATTATCAAAACAATCTGGTACTGACTAAGAAATAATGGTAGATCAGTGGAATTGAACAGGTACACACTACATTAGAGTAAACAACCATAGTAATTTAGTGTATGATAAACTCAAAGATCCAAGAGTTTGGAAGAAAAACTCATTATCTGACAAAAACTCTGGAAAAACTGGAAAACAGTAAGGCAGAATCTAAGTATAGAAAAATATCTCACATTATAAAGCAAGAAAAGTTTAAAATAGGTAGATGATTTACACATAAAGGGTGATTACATAGGCAAATTAGATGAGCAGAGGATAGATTATCTGTCAGATCTGTGGATAAGGGAAGAATTTAGGACCAATGAAAATACAGAGAGCATTACAAAATGCAAAATAGATAATTTAGATTATATATAATTAAAGTTTTCACTAACAAAACCAATGTGACCAAAATTAGAAGAAAAGCAGAAAGCTTGGGGCAAGAACTGAATCAAATTATAAAAAATACGTGTCATTCCGTAACTGATAAATGGTCAAAGGATATGAAATGATAATTTTCAAAGAAGTCAAAGTAATCTATACCCATTTGAAAAAATGCTCTAAATTACTATTGGTTAGAGAAATGCAAATTTAAAAACCTCATATCTATCAGATTGATTAATATGACAAAAAAAAGGACAATGATAAATGTTAGAGGAGATGTGGGAAAATTGGAATAGCAATGCACTGTTGGTGGAGTTGTGAACTGATCCAAACATTCTCTTTTTGTGGTGGTTGAGAGTTGGAAATCAAGAGGATGCCCTTTAACTTGGGGAATACAAAACAAACTGGGGTATATAATTGTGAATGTAATATTATTGTGCTATAAAAAATGACAAGCAAGATGATTTCAGAAAATCTCGGACTTACATGAACTGATGCAAAGTGAACAGAACCAGGAGAGCATTGTACACAGGAACAGCAACATTGTGTGATGAAGAATTGTGAAAACTCAGTAACACAATGTTTCAAGACAATTCCAAAAGACTAACTGATGCTACCCAAATACAGACTGAAGCACTCTATTTTTTCACTTTCTTTCATTCTTTTTTATTCAAGTCTTCTTAATTTGCACATGTATAACCTCTATCAAATTGCTTACCTTCTCAGGGAGGAGGGAGGGGAGGAAAGGAATTTATAATTTCAATTTATAATTCAAAACATTAAAATACATTTAAAAATTATTTTAACAAGTAATTGGGGAGAAAAATAAAATGTGATGTTTAAAAATAGAGTTGTAGAAGAGCTTTGGAGGGAAATTTTTTTTAAAAAAATACTGTAAACTCTTATTTTTCTTCATTTCAAGGCATTGACTCAGTTGTTTATTCCTGAAATAGATAGAAATTCATTGGAAGCCTCTGAAACAGAACTAAGGTACCTACATACAGCTTGCATACTATTGACCCTCATTTGTTTTCTGGGGAATGCTGTCCATTCTCTGCTGTCTCTAAGCTCAGCATCTTGGTCTCTGCCTTCCAGTCTTCAGTCAGCTGTCATGGCCAAAATTGGGAGAGGTCTAGATGGGTTGTTTGGAACTCCAAGTTGAGCATGAAAACAGTATATTTTTGTTCAGGGGATAAAGAGCCAAGCTAAGGGGTTTTTTAAATAAGGAATATGATACCATCATCATATTTTCCCTCACTTGGGATAAACTCACCTACTGAGAAACCCTAAAGAAGAAGGATTATCTCCTTTCCAAGAAATGCATATTTTATTTCTGCTTTCATTTCCTAACTATCTTTTGGAAAGCTCAAGAGTTAATGGAGATGCCCATCTCCTCTGTCTGTATTTTGTTAAGATGCCAATGAAGTTAGTTCTGGGGTTGGGAGGCCTTTAGAGGCCATGCAGTCAAATCTTTAATATTACACATGAGGAAACTGAAGTCATCAAGGTTAAGGGACTTGTCCAAGGTTGAATGGATACTAAAGATCAGAGGAGGGATTTGAACCCAGGTCCTCCTACTCTGAGTCATTGTTCTTTCTACTAAATTCCACATCCCCTCTTCTATTTCTACATCTTTATCCAAATTAGGACAACGAAATTGAGAAAAATTATTTTCTCCAGAATTACTAAATTACACAAGTTCCAGTGAGTGAACATATATTATGTTGTATGCAGAGTACTCTTCCAGGAAGATACAAAAGACTAAACAGTAAAGGGAGTTTTCTCATTTTTCTCAGAGGGAGAAAAAATATTGTTGAGGGTGGATGGGGGGATGGCAATAGAGTAGAGGGTAGTCTAGACTTCAGCCCAGCTTGTCCCCCACCCATTGAAGGTCTAGAGAGGGAAGACAGGATGATTTCTAAAGGGATATCATGGCCATTGAGGAAAATACCCCCTTAGGTGCTGGTGCTAGACTATTCCCCCTGTGGCTGGTGGGGTTCTCTCTACCACTTAGACTCATCCTAAAGGATGAGCACCCACCACTAGAAATGCTTGCTGATGAGTCTGAATCTGGGGAAGAGGCTCTGTCTGCTTTGTGAAGGTCACCTGTGGCTATAAGTGGAGAAAGCTGTTTTTGAAGGGAAATAAAGGAAGGAATGAATACACCTAGACAAGCACTGGCTATAGTGAGACTTAGTCTGTTCACTGAGGGAGTCATTCAAAATAGCTAAGAAAGTTCTGGCCCTTCTGTGTCCCCAGCAATGCCCAAGACATGATGTGAGGAGGGAGAGTGACAAGCCTCCGCCTTCCCAAGAGTATGCTGTCCCAGATCCTTCAGGGGCCATATGAGGCAGCTCAGCAGAGAGGAGAGAGGCTGGGGTCCAATTAGGAGAGACAAGTTCAAATCCCTGGTGCAGTGGATAGAGTATTGGCCCTAAAGACAGGAGGATCTGAGTTCAAATTTGTATTCAGATACTTAATACTGACTTAGCTGTGTGACCTTGGGCAAGTAACTTAACCCTACTGCCTTGCAAAAACAAAAACAACTCACACCCCTGACCTTTGGGTCCAATCAGGGTTTTTCCTCACCTCCTCTGAGCTGCCCCCCCCCCCAGGGCATCTTCCCTTCTTGCCTCCCCTCTGCCCTGACTGCTTGACTATTCATATTCATTCTGATGAGATGAAAGTGTTCTGGCCTTAGGTCCTGAGATGCTCTTGGCCATTTCATCTGCTCTACTCTTCCCCATCATGTCTGTCCCTGGGAAGGTCATCCCCTCCCCTTCTGGGGGGTGACCTCTGGACCTTGCCATCCAATCCACAGAATCACCTGAGGACTGGGAGGCTCTTTCATCTGTCCAATAGGTGAATCTCTTGCCTCATCTTTCCCAACTAAACTATGAGCTCCTTGAAAACAAGGATTCTATTGGATTTTTTTATTTTGGGTCCTCAGGACTTAGCACATGGCAGAGTAAGTGTTTAATCGATGCATTTTCATCTATTATTTGGACCTTTGTCAGGACCTAGGTTCCTTGAGTTGGACACACTCAAAGTTCAGAGTCATCATCCTTGATAACTGCCCTGGTGCAGACAGGTCTTTCTTCCAGGACACCCAGTCCAGCCTCTTGACCTCACAACCCCATCTTCTCCACCTGGTCAGTCACACAGGAGCCCCTCATACTCAAGACTTCACCATCACAGGCCATTCAGGACTACCTGGCCAGAGTCCAAGGTCACACATCTAAAGCCAGATTTGAAAACCTGACTCCAGGGTTGGTGTTCTATTCACTGTGCCACCTAGCTGCCCCTGATGATTTCTTGAAACATAATGTCTAGTCTCTTTCTTTGATCATGGTTTTCAGGTAATCCAATAAGTCTTTAAATTATCTCTCCTTCATCTATTTTCAAAGTTGGTTGTTTTCTGATGAGAAAGTTCACATTTTCTTCTACTTTTTCATTCTTTTGAGTTTGTTTTTATTATTTTTTGATATCTCAAGGAATCATTAGTTTCTACTTGTCCAATTATGATTATTAAGTATTTTCTTCAGTGCACTTTTGTACCTCTTTTTCCACTTGACTAATTCTGCTTTTTTTTAGGGTCTTATTTTCTTCAGTATTTTTTGTACCTCTTAACAAGCTGTTAGATATCTTCTACTTAAAAAAAGAATCCACTGACCACCACCTGAAAGGGATCCAAATCTGAAAGTTCTCAGGAATAGTGTAGTAAAATTCCAAAACAAACCATTTCAAAGACCCACAGGTTCACACAAGATTTAACAGCTATCATATTAAAGGAGCAAAGGACCTGGAATATAATAGTATTCCAGGTCCTTTGCTCCTTTAATATGATTTCATAAGGCAAAAGATCTGGGACCAAAAATAACCTATCCAACAAAGTGAGCATAATCCTTTAAAGGAAAAAAAAAATAGTTATTTGATGAAATAGAGAACTTTAAGTATCTCTGATGAAAATACTAGAGTTAAATAGAAAATCTGACTTTCAAATACAAGACTCAATAGAAACATAAAAAAGTTAATATGAAAGAGAAATCATAAGGGACCTAATAAGGTTAAATTGTTTACTTTTCTATATAGGAAGATGATGCATGCATCTTCTAAGAACCTTATCAGTTTTAGGGAAGTTTGAAGGATTCTACCAAGAAAGGAGGTATGAGAATGAATCGATTATGTGGGAATGATGTTTTTTAAAAAAAATAGGTGAATAATTGGGACCTCCTAGGAGAAGAGGGAAGGGAGAGGAAGAATGAGGGAAACTGTTTCACATAAAAGAAGTACAAAAAGTTTTTACAATGGAGAGAAAAATGAGGAGGTAGACAACACTTGAACCTCACATCTAAATTAGTTCAAAGAGGGGGAATATATATAATATATATATATATATATATATATATATATATGTAGGTATATGAACATAGATATATTTCAATTGGTAATAGAAATCTATCTTACCCAAGAGGGAAGTAGAAAGGGAAGGAGGGTGGGGATAATGAAATGGAGAACAGATAAAAGAAGGCAGTGGTTAGAAGTAAAACATACTTTACAGGAGAATGGAATAAGAAGAGAGAAGAATAAACAAAGGAAAATAAGTTGGAGAGAAATACACAATTAAAAATCATAAATGTTAATGGAGTGGACAACATGGAAGCAGACAGAATAGATGAGAAACTAGAATCTAACAGTATGATGTTACAAGAAACACACTTGAAACAGACATACATAGAATTAAAATAAGAGACTAGAACAGAATCTGTTATGTTGCAGCTAAAGTTAAAAAAACAGGTATAGCAATTATAATCTCAAACAAAGAAAAAGCAAAAATAGACATAAATGGAAGAAGCAGAGAAACTACATCTTGTTAAAAGGAACTATAAGCAATGAAGTGATATCAGCATTAAACCTATATGCACCAAATAGCATAACATTCAAATTCTTAATTGAAAAGTTAAATGAGGGGGTGGCTAGGTGGCACAGTAGACAGAGCACCAACCCTGGAGTCAAGAGTACCTGAGTTCAAATCCGACCTCAGACACTTAATAATCACCTAGCTGTGTGGCCTTGGGCAAGCCACTTAACCCCACTGCCTTGCAAAAAAGAAAAAAAAGAAAAGTTAAGTGAAAGAACAAAGAAGGGGAAAAAATACTATAGATCAACTTTCTTAGTGTATATTGATGCACAAATTTTAAATAAAATACCATCAAGGGATTAAAGCAATGTTAACACAATGATAATACACTATGGACAAGTGAGATTTAGACCAAGAATTTAGGCCTGGATCAACATGAGGAAAACTATTAGTTCATTTACTATAGTAACAAAAACAACAAAAATCATATGATATTGCTGATGGATGTAGAAAAAAAGTCTCTGCAAGAATATACCTATTCCCATTAAAAATACCAGAAAAGGGGGGGAGGGTTGGAGCCAAGATGGCAGCAGGAGAACAGTCTCTCTCCTAGGTGCTCTCCCCAAAATATTTCAAGAATCTTAAAATTATGGCTCTAACTAAATTTTCGAGAGACAGAACCCACAGAAAGATCCTGGGAGGAATTCTCCAGCCTAAGGTAACCTGGAAGATCATGGGAAGGCTCTGTTCCTCAGGGTTGGAAGGGGTGGCAGCACAGCTAGGATCACCTTGCCAAAGGAGCTTCAGCCTTCTGGGAACAGTCCCAGGGCACCTGGGAGCGTGGGCTCACAGCAGTAGAAGCAGTTTCCTGACCTGTCAGTCCAGATAGCACCAAGCACAACTTGGAAGCTCAGCACAGAGACCTCTGACAGAGCAAATGTGAAGCCTAGGCCAGCAGGGCCCTACTCAGTGCAGCCATAGACCTTAGTGCAGCCCAGATCCCAGGAAATAGAAGCAGGCCTATGGAGCCACCCAGCAGGAGCCTCCTGGCAGCTGCCCCCTGAGCACTCAGCCCATAGAAGGTAAAGGAGTAGAGGGAGAATGCTGAGGTCTGTCCTCTGCCCCTAGGATAGGATTATGGAGCTTTGATCACATTCAGACCCTGGTTGCAATCTGGGGACCCCATAGAGCAGAGACTGTCCTCACAACCCTGGGGCAAAGGGGTGAATTTATGGTCATCCAAGGACCTGGAGAGCAGTCAGAGCCTCACATAAGACCTTGAAGGAACTGAAGTCCTTGCAGGGATCTCAAAAGCCCAGGAAGCACTCCAAAACCAGGCATAGGCTGTGAAATGAGTAAACAGAAAAAGAAGGAACCTGACCATAGACAATTACTTTGGTCCCATGGAGGATCAAATCTGAAGATTAGAAAGTCCAAGCTTCTACCATCTAAAGACTCCAGGAAATATAGAAGTTGGGCTCAGGGTATGATAGAGCTCAAAAAAGATTTTGAAAATCAAGTAAGGAAGGTAGAAGAAAAATTGGGAAGAGAAATGAGAAAGATGCAGGAAAAACATGAAAACATAGTCAGCAGCTTAGTCAAGGAGATCCAAAAAAATGCTGAAGAAAATAACATTTTAAAAACCAGTTTAGGTCAAATGGAAAAAAAAAAGTTCAAAAAGTTAATGAGGAGAAGAATGCTTTTGAAAAGCAGAATTGGCCAGATGGAAAAAGGAGATAAGAAAGATGAGGAAAACAAATGTAGAATGGAGCTAAAGGAAGCTGATGACTTTGCAAGAAATCAAGACACAAAGAAATGAAAAACTAGAAGAAAATGTGAAATATCTCATTGAAAAAACAATTGATCTAGAAAACATCAGGAAAGATAATTTAAAAATTATTGGGCTACCTGAAAGTCATGATCAGGAAAACAGCCTTGATATCATTTTTAAAGAATTTCTACAGGAAAATTTCCCTGATTTCCTAGAAGCAGAGGGCAAAATAGAAATTGAGAGAATCCACCAATCTCCTACTGAAAGTGACCCCAAAAAACCGCCCCCAGAATATTATAGCCAAGTTCCAGAACTCCCAAGTCAAAGAGAAAATATTACAAGCAGCTAGAAGGAAGCAATTCAAGTATTGTGGAGCTACAGTCAGGATTACTCAGGATTTAGCAGCATCTACATTAAGGGTTCATAGGGTTTGGAATGTAATATTCCAGAAGGCAAAGGAGCTTGGAATGCAACTGAGAATCAACTACACAGCAAAACTGAACATCCTGTTCTAGAAGAAAAGATGGACTTTCAATGAACGGGGAATTTCAAATGTTCTTGTTGAAATAGCCAGAACTGAACAGAAAGTTTGATCTTTAAGTATAGGACTCAGGTGAAAGCATAGAGAGTGGAAGAGAAGAGTAAATTGTAAATTATGAGGGACTTAATGATGATGAACTGCATGTATTCCTGCATGGGGAGATGATACTGATAATACTCATATGGACCTTCTCATTTAATAGAGTAGGTAGAAGGAGCTTTTATAAATGTGCCTCAGGAGAGAGCTGAATTTGAAGGTATAATATATGGTAAAAATGGAGTCAATGGGTGAATGGAAAATGTACTGGGAGAAAAGAAAGGAGAGGTAGAACAGGCTAAGATTTCATGTAAAAGAGTCAAGAAATAGCTTTTGCAATGGTATGAAGGTGGGGAGAGGTGAGGGAGAATGAGGGAGCCTTCATTCTCATTGGAAATGGCTTAGAGAGAAAACAGCAAACACATTCAATAGGGTATGACATCTGGAAGAAAAAGGAGATAAGGAGGACAGGGGGGAGGGGAGGGGGGATGTGGGTGATAGAGGAGAGGGTAGCTCATATGAGAAGACAGTCAGATATAACACATTTTCTTTTTTTTATTTTTTGAAAGATGCTGGGATTGGATGGCCTGTCCAGGACCATGGGGCTGGGTGGTTGGTGGGTCTCTCGGGTGATATGTGGTCTTGGAGCCTCTTGGCCCCAGGGCTGGTCCTCTGTCTGCTAAGCCACTCAACTGCCCCACAGCACATTTTAGAAGAGGAACAAAGTGAAAGGAGAGAGAAAATATAATAGATGCTAGTAGGGAGGAATGGATGGAGGGAATTATAATCAGCAACAGCAACTGTGGAAAAATATGGAAGTAACTTCTCTGATGGATAAAGAATATGATCCACCCAAGACAGAGCTGATGGTATCAGAACACAGACTGAAACACATTTTATTATCTTTCTTTCACTTTATTTCTTATGAGATTTTTTTATTTTTGTGGAGGGAAGAGGTATTATGTTTACTCTGACAAACTATTTTAGTAATGTGTAAATAAATAAAAATGTAAATAAAAAAAGAAAATAGTCTTTTTACTGTTGGCCTTTATAGGCATATTTTGAAGAAGGCTAATATGAAGGTTTTGAAATACTTGATAGCTTGGAAAATAGGTTATTTGATTTATGAATTTTTTCTCCTATCCCTTTGGCTCAAAAGTCACAAATACTTTAAAATCTTGATTTTTTAATTTCATAAAATTGTGCCTGACTTTCTGATCTTTTCCTCTTATTTTCAGAGGTCTCATTTTCAAAGTTTGAGAACAGGGACAGGGTAGAGGTACTTTGTAATTCTGGTGTTTGGTGTGGGGGGGTAATGGGAGGGGTGTTTACAAAGCTAGAGTGAAGTGCTAAGAGCAAAAACTTGGATTCAAGAGACTTGAATTCAAATATCAACCACTTTATTAACTAGTTGTGTGAACTTGATCAAATCATTTAATTCTTTCTGAGCTTTGTTTTTTCTTATCTGTATAAAAGATATTGTAGGAATGGTTATAAGAATAACTCTTGGAAAATTGTAAGACAATAACCAACTCATGTAAATAAGATTTATTATAATTTTGGATCTCAATGAAAGTAGTTATACTTTGTTGGAGCTGTTTTTAGCCATGACAAATTGACATTTGTTTGATAACAAAATGTGTTACATAAAAGTCTACTACTATAATTTAAATCCTGTATGTAATTTTAAAGAAACATATTTTATAATAATTGAATGGATAGCATTTCATTTTTTGTATCTTTATAAAGCAATAAAATTCAGATATTTATTATGAAAAAATACCAGAAAGTATAGGAATTAATGGAACCTTTCTTAAAATCATAATATTATCTATCTAAAGTCATCAGCAAGCATAATCAGTAATGGAGATAAACTTGAAGCCTCCCCAATAAGATCAGGATTGAAGCAAGGATATTCATTATTACAACCATCATTCAACAATGTACTAGTAATGCTATTCAGAGCAATAGGACAAGACAAAGAAATTGAAAAAATAAATGTAGGCAATGAGAAAACAAAATGATCACTCTTTGCAGATAATGTAACAGTATACTTAGAAAAACTTTGAGAATCAATTTAAAAACTAGTTGAAAAATTAACAATTTCAGCAAAGTTGCAGAATATAAAAATAAACCCACATAAATCATCAGTATTTCTATTTGCTACCAACAAAAAGCATATCAGCAAGAAAAAGAGAAATCCCATTTACTGTAAACAATATAAAAAATCCTTGAGGGTCTACTAGCCAACAAACTCAGGAACTCCATGAACACAATAACAAAATGCTTTCCACACAAATCAAAATAAACCTAAACAATTGGAAAAATCAAGGGTAGACTGAGTCAATAAAATAAAAATAACAATTCTAAGATAATTACTTCTTTACTTCCATACCAAACTACCAAAGAATTATTTTTTAGAGTTAGAAAAAAGTAACAAAATTCACCTGGAAGAACAAAATATTAAGGATAACAAGGGAATCAAAGGGGGAGAAAAGGTTAAGAAATGTATCTTGCTGTTTCAGATTTCAAACTATATTTTTTTAGGGTTTTTTTTTTTTTCAAGGCAATGGGGTTAAGTGGCTTGCCCAAGGCCACATGGCTAGTGTCTGAGGTCGGATTTGAACCCAGGTACTCCTGACTCCAAGGCAGGTGCTCTATTCACTGTGCAACCTAGCTACCCCCAAACTATATTACAAAGCAGAAATTATAAAAATAATCTGATACTGGCTGAGAAAAAGAGTGGTGGACCAGTAGAATAGATTAGGTAAATAAGGCACAGTAGTGAACGATCTTAGTAATCTAATATTTGATAAACCCAAAGATCCAAGCTTTTGGAGTAAGAACTCACCATATGAAAAAACAATTGCTGGGAAATCTAGAAAGCATATTGGTTACAAACTAGGCTTAAATCATGTCACATCATATACCAAAATAATATCAAAATGGATAAATGATTTCATCAAAAACTTAAGGGAGCATAGAAAACTGTAACTGTCAGATCTATGGATGAAGGAAGACTATATGACAAAAGAGAGCATGACAGGAAAAAATAGATAATTTTGATTAATTAAAATAAAAAATTTTTCATAAACAAAACTAATACAGTCAAAATTAGAAGGAAAACAGGAATGGGGTGAGAGTGGAGGGGAGAAATTTTGTAGCATGTTTCTCTGATAAAAAGCCTCTAATATATATATATGGAACTGAGCTGCATTTGTAAAAATAAGAATAATTCCACAGTTAATAAAAGGTCATTTTCAGAAGGAAAAAACAGTGTTACCTGAAAAAAATTCTCTAAACCATTACTGATTATAGAAATAAAAAATTAAAACAACTCTGAGGTATCACCTCACACCATTCAGATAGGCTAACATGACATAAAAGAAAAATGACATGCTGAAAGGAATGTGGAAACAATGGGATGCTTATGCATTGTCGGTGGAATTGTGAATTGATCCAGCATTTCTGAAGGGCAATTTGGAACTATGCTCAGGGCTGTAACAACTGTGCATAAAATTTGATCCAGCAATACCACTTCTAGGTTTGTTTCCCAAAGAGATCAAAGTAAATGGAAAAGAACATATCTGTACAAAAATATAGCAGCTCTTTTCTTTGTACAATATTGTAAGATGATCGAGATAAAGACTTAGATAATCAAAGGGAGGCAACTAGGTAGCTCAGGGGACCGGTCAGACCTGGAGTAGGGAAGATCTGAGTTCAAATTTGACTTCTGACACTTACTAGTTGTGTGACTGTGGACAAATCACTCAATCTTTATTTTCTTTCATTCTTTGAAGAATGAAATAGCAAACAACTCTAGGATCTTTGCCAGAAAATTCCATGGACAGTATTGGCATGGTATAGTCTAGGGAGTCACAAAGAGTTCAGACAATACTGAGTGACTGAATAACACTCTGATCAATACAGCCATCCAAGACAATTCCAAAGGACCCATGATGAAAGATGCTGTCCACCTCAAGGAGAACTGATGAACTCTGAATGTAGAGTAAAACATCCTTTCTTTTTTTAAAACTTTCTTTTATTTTTATTGCTTTGTTTCCCAATATGGCTAATATGTGTGTGTGTGTGTGTGTGTGTGTGTGTGTGTGTGTGTAGTTTTATAAATATAATTGTTAGATATTTAATAGAATAAAAATAATTTTTAAAAAAAAAAAAACTTCACAATTTACCAGTCTCTAAGGTCCTGAATTTTGAAATCCTATTGTTGACCACAACCACCTAAACTTCCATCTCTTCCCCTCATTCTAAAATATCCTTAGCTCTCATGACTTCTGGAAACAGAATAAAGTAAAAATAATAATTAATAAACATTTATCCAGTTGCCCTGTAAAGCAATATACTAGATCTTCTTGGGATTTTTTCAGTCATTCAGTCTCTTTGGGACCTCATGGACCATCCACACCAGACCCTTTCAACTTCTGTTATCTCTCAAAGTCTGTCCAAGCTCATGTTCATTATTTTCATGACACTATTGATCCATTTCATCCTCTGCCATCCCCTTTTCCTTGTGCCTTCTACCTTTCCCAGCATTAGTCTTTTCCAATGACTCCTATCTTCTCATTATGCAACCACAGTATTTAAGCTTCATTTTCACTATTTGAACTAGGCTGAAGTAATGTATTACTGATTTGATCTCCTTACTGTTCAAGGGACCAACAAAAGTCTTCTCCATTGCCACAATTGGAAAATATTTATCCAGCAGAGCTCAACTTCCTTTCCAGTCTAATTCTCATAACCATTCATTGCTACTGGACAAACCACAGTCTTGACGAGATGTCAGCAAGCTGATGTCTCTGTTTATTAGTGTGCTGTCCAGATTTGCCATACCTCTCCTTTCAAGACAAGAGTCTTCTAATTTCTCAGCTCCAGTCATCACTTGTAATGATCTTTGAACCCAAGGATATAAAATCTGACATTGCTTTCATTTCTTTTTTTTTTAATCTATTTGCCAGGAAGTAAGGAAACCAGTTACCAAGATCTCAGGTTTTTTTGAGTCACTTTTACATGTTTTTCTTTCATCCTTATCAAGAAGATGAGTTCTTCCTTTTTGATTCTTTCTCTTTACTATTTTATTTTTTTACAGAAAATATCATTTGTATATCTGAGATGGTGATATTTCTCCTGGAAACCTTAATCCCAGTTTTTTGATTCATCTAGTCTGGCATTTCACACGATGCACTCTGCATATAAGTTAAATAAATAATGTGAAAATCCATAGCCTTGTTGTATTGCTTTCCAATCTTAAATCAATCAGTTATTCCATAGTCAATTGTAATTGTGGCTTCTTTGCCTGAATATAGGCTTCTCAGGAAACAAGTAAGATGATCTGTTACTCTCATTAATTTGAGGACCTGCCACGGTTTTTGGTGATCCACACAGTCAAAGGCTTTAGTGTAGACAGTGAAGCAGAAGTAGATGTTTCTCTGGAATTGTCTTTATTTCTCCATAATCCAGCAAATGTTGGCAATGTGGTTTCTATTTCTCTGGCTCTTTGAAAACCAACCGCTTCTTCTGGTAAGTCTCAGTTCACATATTACTAAAGCCGAGCTTGCAGAATCTTAAGCATAACCTCACTGGCTTATGAAATGGGTGAATTGTTTAGCAATTTGAACATTCCTTGACATTGCCCTTCTTTAGGATTGGGACATAAATCAATCTTTTCCTATCCAGTGGCTACTGTTGAGCTTTCCGACTAGTTTTTAGGAGAAATCTAAAGTTAAATAAAATTCCTGCCTCAGGGAGCTTATCATATGTAGGAGATATGAAACCATTTCCTACATAAAAATATAATGCAAAATAGAATGGGATAGAAACTGAACCTATAATTTCACTGGCATGGGAAACTTTTGAGTGGAGAAAATTCTACCAATACAGGTTTGCACCTTTGCCCCAAATTATAGTTTTTATATGTTGCACAGAATGCTGAAAGGTTAAATGATTTGCTTAAAATTATTCAGCCAGTATCAAGTATCTCAAGTACAACTTGAAATCTTTTTGACTTCAAGGTTCATTCTCTACCCATTATATAACAATGCAAAAATACAATATGACAAATTTTGGAAAGAAAATACAAGCAAAGGGCTATGGAGTTCTAAAAAGGGGGGGGGTGGAATCAGAAAGAGAGAGTGAGCGATATGGTCTTCAAACTCTTGATCTGTAGAATAAGGAGTCTGACCCCCCAAGTTCCCTTCTACCTTTAATTATTTAAGTTTCATTAAGGTACTGGTAATTCGATGACTTACTTTGCCTTTTAAAGGAGGCGCCAGACTCCCCTGGCAGCCACTTACTAAATTATAAATAAAGTTGATCCTGTTGGCCTGGGTCTGGTTTTCTGAATGAGGGAATCAGGGTACACTTCATGGAAGAGGTGGTGTTCTTCCTAAGTCTCTAAGAATAATTGAGGAAAAGATTCCAAATCTAGGAAAGAACGTGGTTAAATAAAGGGAGAGAACCTGAAAAGCATGAAATGCATTCAGGAATCATAACACACACAAAAAGAGTACTGTGAAAGAAGATTAGACACGTCTCTGGAGCCAGGCTAAGGCCAGGGCAGAATAAGAGGTCCTAGAAAGCTCAGGTACAGGGCCACCCATTAACAAGACCCCTAAGTCATGGCTTGTGACCTTTATTGATGGAAGAAGTTTCTCATGCCAATAAAATCCCAAACGAATGTATTTATGTTGTATATTTGGTTTTGTGATTTTTCTAGTGGAAAAACTCCTGTGGAATAGCTTAGTCTGATTGCTGACAGACACAGAGAGGTTCAGGGACTCTTTTCCCCAAGTCACACAGTCAGTGATTGTCAGAATCAAGATTTGAACTTAGCTCTTTCTGACTCCAAGCTCAGCTTGCTACCTCCCTCACATTGTCTTTCCCTCTGATTGTCTCAATGTACACATGCACATACACATATGTGAAAATATATGTACATAAATATATGTGTCTATATATAAATATGTATGTGTATATACATATACTCAAAGAGATACTTGGCTTTACAAATGAAATGACATTAAAAACTTAGAGGAAGAGAAGTTTTTTTGCTTTTTTGGCCAGGTTTTTTGGAAAAACAAACTCTCACTTGCTCTGAGTATGATTTGTTTTATTGTCATGGTCTTATTGATTTTCCAGATTGTTGTCAGTAGGACAGTACAATTCATGGCAGTTTTCTCATTTTATATTAATGGAACTTTTTTTTAAAGGTAATCATTAATCTTTAACTGCCAACATAAATTTCATCTATGGATTCATTATCATATTATGCAATGAGATGGTTTCTTTTGAGACCAAGGTAGATTAAGGATACAGAAATGGATGTTATCAGTGATGGTCAACAATGAGCTAATGTCCAAAATTATCCCAGGGGCTGACTATTCAACATTAGCTCAAGGACTAAATATTCAGTATAAACTAAAACAAGCAGATAGATGACAGAGTGGATAAAGCACAGGAAGATTTATTTTCATGAGCTCAAATCTGGCCTCAGGCATTTAGTAGATGAGTGATCCTGGGCAAGTCACTTGTTATCATCAGTACCTCATCCATAAAATGAGCTGGAGGAAAAAAATGGCAAACCATTCCAATATCTTGGACAAAAAAAAACCCCAAAACGGGGTCATGAAGAGTTGAACCCAACTGAAACAACACAATGACAGATGAATTAAGACAGAAAATTTTCACTATTTCATATAAAGTGTAAACTATTTCCTTTGTGAAGGAAAAACTTATAGAAATCACACTTCAAGTGGATGCTTTCTTGTGATTTACTTTACATTGCCAAGTAAAAAGGAGCTAACCTGTCTTCTCCTCCACCTTAGGTTGAATGACTACATATTATTGGGTTTTTGAGCTAAAATAGAAACCCAAAAGAAAAAATAAACCAAAAAAACTACTGAATTCTAAGAACTTATGTTAAGC
Source organism: Macrotis lagotis (assembly GCF_037893015.1). NCBI lineage: Eukaryota > Metazoa > Chordata > Mammalia > Peramelemorphia > Peramelidae > Macrotis > Macrotis lagotis. Next base: position 62,285,321 of record NC_133663.1, read on the forward strand.
CCCTAAAGGCTAAATTACTACTTGCTTTTCTCAAAACCATTTTAAGAAAAATAGCTAAATATTCTCAGTTGGTGTTCATTCTTAGGACTGCAGTTCCTTAAATTCCATCTACACTGGGTGCCTCCCAAATGACAGCCACTGTAACAGAGCTGTTGGGATTCTCAGGGTCTAGTTTGACAGATGGGGTATCTTCCTGCTCCCAACAAAAGCAGGGATGCACTCCTTCAGCTTCAGCTAGATTGTGTGTCATTTCTGTTATCATTATCATTACTAGGATGGGTTCTTCTTAATTAAAAAAAAAACTTGACTTGTTCCTTGATAAGGAGGGACATCTTCCCCGGTCCTCAGATTTGGCATCAGACAGACAATATAAAAAAGTCTGCTCTTGCCTCCAACTCTCAGGGAGCTCCAAGATGCAGGCATAGAGAAGGTGTTAGCAGGTAGGAAGAAAATGTCATGGGTCAAGATTGAAATGGAAATAGTGGATCAGGCCCAGAAGCCCCTGAGTCTTCTGAACTTTCTCATTCTTTTTTCTTTTTTTTGGGGGGGGGATGGGGTGGTAACCAGAAGCAATGCAGGTGGAGGATCTGGCCTCAGCTCTAGCCTTGGGATAAGTTACTTCATCTCTCTAGGACTTGGTTCTCTCTTCTATCCAATGAGGGGTTGGACTCTACGGCCTCTGAGGTCCTTCCTAGCTCTGGTCTATGATGGTCTCTTTCTGCTTAGAGTGGATGATGCCTTGATCTTACTATTAAAATGTATGCAGTATTCCATATCCACAGTCCCCCCCCCTTGCAAATAACAAAATCACAGAAAATTAAGTGCTTTGGAATAACAGGGTCAGGGAGGAAAAGATTTACTCTGGAAGAAGTGATTGGAGCTGGTGTTGCAGGAAGCAAGGAAGACAGGCAGAATATTGTAGGTGAGGTTCAGCAAAGCCAGCAGAGCTGATCACAGAAGGTGGATAAGAGAGGAAGGGGACATGCCTGAAGCCAGGCATCTAGTCTAACTCATATATTAAAGAAATACCCATTATAACATCCCAGATGGGTGTTTGAAGACCCTCAAGGAAAGTTACTATTAAAAATCACTTTCATTAATATACTGGGAGAAGAAAGGAAGTAATCAACTGGGTGTCCAATATCCTTTTCTCTTTCCTATTTCTCTGAAAAGTAATTTGAAAATTACACTAAGGAACTAAACTACTCATACTCTGTGACCTAAAAATTCAGCTTCTAGGCCAATAATCAGTGATAACAAGTCCCATATATGCCAAAATATTTGTAACAGCATCTTTTATAGTGGCAAAGAATTAAAGATAAAATAGCTTGATTGGGAGATGGCTCAACAAATTGGAATATTGGAATCATATTGGAATATCATCGTGATATAAGAAATGATCAATATGATGACTGTAGAGAAAACATGGGAAGACATACATATGGATGCAAAGTAGAATAAGGAAAACCAAGAAAAATAATATACACAGTTTCTACCATATATGGACAGAATAACAACAAAACAAATAAAATGAAGTGAACTGAAATAATTACCAAACTGAGTTCCAAGGAAGAGATATGAGAATGCTGTTCTCTCTTCCTTCCCTTGTTTAAGGCCTGGTGAAGAGAATTCTTAGGAAGGACATGATTTAAAGTATTTAGAATACTGTCAGGTGAAGGAGGAAATCAATATTTTTTTGCATGGTCCCAGAAGGCAGAATCCAAAGGAATAAGTGAAAATTTCAAATAGGCTTATTTAGTTTTGGATCTAGATGAAGAAAACTTCTTTACAGTTTCAAAAATGAAATGAGATGTTCTAAGAGGTTGGTCATCAATCACTCAATTATCTGTATTAAGTATGTCCTACACATTAGGCATTATGCTAGGCACAAAAATACAAAATAAAAAAGACAAAAAACCCCAAACAACTGAAACTCCCCATTCTCAAGGAGCCCTCGTTCTAATGGAGGAAGTAACATCGAATACAAATATATGGCAGTAGAAATCAAAGATCATTTCATTGGAGTAACAGGGTCAAGAAGTAACAGAGTACTGGAAGACGTGATTGGAGCTAGGTCTTGAAGGATGCCTAAGAAGGGAGGAGGACAGGCATGGAGGGCAAAGACAGAATGTCATAGGTGAGGTTCAGCAAGGCTAGGCATGAATCACAGAATGTGTGAGGGTGAATAAAAGATGATAAGATGGAAGAGGAAAGGGACATGCCAAGCAGAGGACTTTTTGCTTGAGCCTGAAGGCAATAGGAGCTACTGGATTTGGTTGAGTAGGAGTGGCAGGGTTGGACCTGTATTTCAAGAATACTTTAGTAGCTGAATATAGACTGGATTAGAATGAGAGATCTGAGGGAGATCAATTAAAAGCTCATGAAGTGAGGAGGACCTGATATAGGTCTGTGGCTGTCTGAGTGGAGAGAAGAGGGAAACAGAAATAACAGGTGGTAGATCTTCTCTCCTTAAAGGTCTTCCGGCAGAATATTGCTGACTACTTGTTGGAGATGTTACAATGAGTGTGTTGGATCACATGGATGCTTCTAATTGACAGCTCTGTAATTGTTATTTGTAATTGTAGGAGTAGGAGTAGAATATTATGTAAAATACCAGATTTGATTGGTGTATTGATTAGTTTTACTGAACTTTTTGGTTTTCTATTTTTTTTTTTGTTATTAAGGCAGCCTCCCTCAAAAGGAGTCTTTAAAAGATCTCGTGGGGAAAGATGGTAGTATATGCAATAGATTAACACTGGAATAAGTATGATGCTTTTCCCTCCTCTCTTCTAAAGCACCTGAGTGGGTTTAGAGGTGACCCGGGGTTCTTGAAAATAATACCTTTTGAGTATGGCATTGGTCAGACCTACTGCTCTAGAAGGTCTGTGAGCACATGCTTATAAATAGGTTTTCTATTTCTTATCTAAAGAACAAGATTCCTCATTATGTTGGTAGCAGGTTAATAGTTTTTCCATCACAGAAACTCACAAGCATCTTCTAGAGCATCAATAGAGGAAGCAAGTGGGTACAGTGGTAGAGTTTTGAGCTAGAAGTCCTGAGTTTGAATCTCATCTCAAATACTTAATAATCCTGGACCTTGAGCAAAGTCACATTTAATCTCTCTCAGTCTCAGAGACTGTAAATTGGGGGCAGATGGATGGTGCAGGTGACAGAGTGCCAGGTCTGGAGGCAGAAAGGTTCATTTTCCCAAGTTCAAATTTGGCTTTATATCCTCCCCAGGGCAAGCCATTTGACCCTCTTTGCCTCTGTTTCTTCATCTGTAAACAGAGCTGGAAAAGGAAATAGAAAAACGCTACAGTGTCTTTGCCAAGAAGCCCCCAAATGGATTGCAAAGAGTTGGACACAATTGAAAACAATTAAACAACAATAAATTGAGTATAATAGTAGCAACTACTTCACAAGGTTGTTGTGAGAATGAAAGACTTTGCACAGCTTAAAGTGCTATATAATGCCAGCTTTGTTAAAAGGATCAGGATCTAACTAAATCACAGCACCTGCTTGTAATTGGGTTAATAGTCCTTTTCAGAATTCAGGAACTATGGCTCCTTTAACCCCTCAGGGGCAGATTTTCTGCATTTTTAAAACTTTTCTTTTAATTTTTTTTCTATTAACAAGCATTTATATGTCTCAATTTTCCCCTGCCCCCAATACACTTACAGAAGGGGGAAAAAAATCGTTAAAAGAAACATACACAAACAAATTTCTGCAATGGACATGCCCCAAAATATGTATTCCATTCTGTATATTTAGTCCATCATATCTCTGTTAGAAAGTGGATAGCATTCATTCATTTTCCTGAAGCTTCTCCAACATTTTATCATTCTCTTTTTTGCCAACTTTACCAATCTAATGAATAACAGGTAGCAGGTCATGGTTGCTTTAATTTGTATTTGTCTAATTATTAGTGATTTAAAGCCTTAAAAATGTGGTCCTTGGATTTCTTCTTTTGAAAAATGACTGTTCATATTCTTTGATCATTTATCTATTGGGAAATGGCTCTTGTTACTATAAATTTTCATCAGATCATGGATCTAAGACCTTTATCAGATAAACATGTTATGAAGATCTTTCCCCAGTGAATGATTTTTCCTCTAATTTTAACTGAATTGGTTTTAATTGTTCATAAATTTTTAACTTTATATACTCAAAACTGTTGAAGCCTCTCTATCTTTTTTTGGAGGGTCATGAAAGTTTCTCCTAACCATAGATTGGAAAAGTAATTTTTTCCCCCTTCCTTCTCTAATTTATTCCACCTTTTATGTTTAGTAGGTATCCATCCAGAACATCTTGGTATACAGAGTAAGATACTGGTTTACCTAATTTCTAACTGAAGTTTGTTTTCCAGTTTTCTCTGTAGTTTGTCAAATACCAAGTCCTAAGTGGAGATATTTGGGGAGTTATTTAATATTAATAGGTTTGATCACTCCTCTATATTGCATACCTGAATCTATATAACCCATTGATAGTTGACTGGCATGGCACTGAATAAATCAATTTAGATAGTCTGGTCATTTTATTTTATTGGCACAGCCAAGCCATGTTTGCTTATCTATAGCACTTTATTTCCATTTTCAAAATTCTTCCACAGCCAGTTTGCTGCTTAATCAATGACTTTCCAATTAAGCTCCAACCTTGTGTAATATTTAGTCTTTTTTTTTTCTCTGAGTCCATTTTCAGAAGCAGGGGGAAGATGGGCTTCAAGGTTCAAGAAATGGTCATATATTATTATTTTAGCAAATTTTCTATTTTATAATGTTGACTGGAGATATAAAATGACATGTTATCATGGACCTTAGAAATCAGCTAGGTCACTATAACCTCATTTTACAAGTTAAGAAACTGAGGCCCAGAGGGCCTTGCCAGCTAGTGGGAGAACTGGGATGACACATTTCTGTCTCACAGGCACAAGCTGGTTCCATAAAATAATTTTTCTACCGTCTGCTCTTCTGAATCTTGACTTCCCCTGCTCCTCCCACCCCAAATATGTATAATAAGCATGAAAGGATAATAATCAGTGTAACATTTCAGTTAGCCTTGTTCTTCATAATTTATATCTGATCCACTTGTCTTTAGGGAACTCAAAAGTGAACACTAATTGAAACAACAAAGCTGAAAAGGCAGGAGCTTTGCTATCTTGACACCAAAGACACAGCCACTAATGACTTCTTAGACATCCACACCTCTGGGATCACTTACTGTTTTTCAGTCTTGTCTCTTTGTTTCATGGCCATCAGAATAAAAAAGCTAGATATGCAAGTGCTCGTTGAATTGACTAAACTGTTCCTGATTTTGGGGGGGGCTCTTTGGATCATTTCTGAATGTAATTACTTAAAGTTAAGAAGTAGAGGTGGCCAAATTAGGAATGAGACAGAGGTCCTATGATTGTGTAGTAGCCGATGGTGCAACAGATGGAGGTTCAGCTTTGGGGTCTGGAACACTTCACCTCCCAATGTTCTCAATGTGACTGACTCTAAGTCACAGACAAGTTAATAATCTGCATCTGTGGAAGGACAAAACAAAACTATTATTACATCTTTTTTTTTAAGTCTCTTTTAATTCTTTCTTTTGGTTTGTTTTGTTTTTTGCAAGGCAATGAGGTTAAGTGACTTGTCCAAGATCACACAGCTAGGCAATTATCAAGTGTCTGAAGTTAGATTTGAACTCAGGTCCTCTTGACTCCAGAGCCAGTTCTCTATCCACTGTATCACTCAGCTGCCCTATTATTACTTCTTAATCTGTGCTGAGTCCATTTCTAATCCCTGCTTCAGGAAGGGCAGGGCAGATTGATTTATCTCTGTTTTCTCCATAGCACCTTGCAGAATGACATACAGTGATGGCTACCTAAAACTTGCAAGTCATCTACCTTTACTTTCTAAGAATTTTCTTTTCTTTTTTTTTTAAAGGTTTTTGCAAGGCAAATGGGGTTAAGTGGCTTGCCCAAGGCCACACAGCTAGGTAATTATTAAGTGTCTCAGGGCAGATTTGAACTCAAGCACTCCTGACTCCACAGCTGGTGCTCTATCCACTGCCACCTAGCCGCCACAAGAAGCTTACTTTCTAGTCGGGCTGAATATGATCAATATGTATTTCAGAACACATTCATGTAACTTAGTGAAAACAGCAACAACTTTTATATTTTCAAAGTTATATGCCATGGGGGAAAAAATTAGGTAAAAGGTTACATCGATAGGCTATATGTAAATCTATATGTTCTTATGTTTCATTTTAGAATTTAATTTTATTTGCTAGTATTTCTTCAAGTGTGCCTGAGTGGAAGCATGTTTCCAAGAATAATGAAATAAGAAGGTTCTCAGAGAAAATTGAGCAGATCACATGGTTAGAATTGAAAAGGATCTTAGAGATCAAATAATACAACTCTCATTTTACAGAAGAGGAAACAGAGTCTGGAAGGGTTTAGGTCACAAGCTGTAATAGATAAATGTAATAGATAAATAATATAATAAATGTAACACACCTAATAAATATCAGTGGAGATAAGATTCAAGTTCCAGCAATTAGATTTATTAGATGAGAGATTCAAGAAACAAATCATTCACTTGGTCTAGAGATACAATAAATACAACTATTTTAGGGGACTTCAAATTAACCAAACTGTTAGAATTTTCCTATCTTCTGTCCTTCTGATATTGGTTGCATTGATTGCATTTGTACAAAATCTTTTTAATGTAACTGAAATTATCCCTTTCTCACCTGCCTCCACTCTCCATCTCTCACCTATCCCTAAATTGTTCGCTTGTCCGTAAGTCTGATACAGAAGATGCTCCTTTTATTATTTTTTTCTAACTCAGTAAAACAAATTTTAATTGAGATGATATAGTTAATCTAATTAACATAATTTAATTGAGATGCCAAGAGTTAAGTAAAAAAATGAGTCCTGGTAGATTTTTTTCAACAATCTGGGGGTTATTTTAAAGGAGCAGCTCTCACAAAATGACCACTATGGAATCATGTTAAACACAAATGCACAGGAGGGGAGAATGGAAGAAAATCGTCTAATGTAAATATGCAAAAACTGTCATAACAGGTCATTGGAAAAATAAAATGTCAATCTAAAGTTTGGGGGAAAAAAATAATAAGATATTTCTTCCTGCTGGTGATATTTAGGAATGCTATTTTGCGCAAACGGTTCCAAACAACTTTTTAGGGGAGAATTTAGGATTTTCCAAGCTGACCCTCCTGATTCTTTTGATTTTTTTTTCTTTTCCTATTGTTCTTGCTGGGATGGATGTTTCCTGAAGCCTGGGGGGCGGGGCTGGCCCTGAGCGAGGTTACGTCACCGCCGGCCCCGCCTCCCGGGGCACTGCGCGGGGGGGAGGACGCTCCCGTTCCCTAGGCGACTGCAGTGGGCGTGGCCTCGCTGCTTCCGGGCAGCTGGGTCAGGCTTCCCAGGGTCCCCAGCGCTCTCTTCCACTCAGCGCCCCTTCCCGCCGTCCCTTGGGTGAAAGCTTGAGGCGTGACAGTTCGCGAGGTCAAAGTTCGCGAGGTGCTCGGGTCAAAGTTCGCGAGGTGAAAGGGCCTGCCCTCTATAGGTTGACTCAGTGGAAGCAGCACTATTTTTTCCTCTTTAGTCATTTTAGGAGAACAGCTTCTTTAGCCCATTATTTTTGCTGTTCTGCATTCATTTTCAATGGGTGAAAGAAATCTGGAGAACTTGGAATTTTCTGACCTATGACCCCATCTTCCCTGGATTCTGTGCTCAACTCTGTGACCCTATTTAGCTTTTCTTTCTGTTTTTTTTTTTTTAGTTTTTGGTTTTTGCTAAGTTAAGTGAGTTAAGTGACTTGCCCAAGGTCGCACAGCTAAGCTGCTCTCAATGTGGATTTTCTTTTTTTTTAGGTTTTTGCAAGGCAAATGGGGTTAAGTGGCTTGCCCAAGGCCACACAGCTAGGTCATTATTAAGTGTCTGAGGCCGGATTTGAACTCAGATACTCCTGACTCCAAGGCCGGTGCTTTATCCACTACGCCACCTAGTCGCCCCAGGATTTTCTTGATAAAAATAATAGAAAGGTTTGCCTTTTCCATCTCCTTTGACAGATGAGGAAACTGAGGCACACAGGGTTAAGTGACTTGTCCAGGGTCATAGAGTTAGTAAGTGTCTGGGGTTGGATTTCAACTCAGGTCCTCCTGACCTCAGCCCCCACACTGGGTCCCCTGCCACAGTAACCTTGTGAAGTTGTCAGGGCATGTGTTGCCTTCTTTGTACCCTTTTGGTTATTTTTTATCTTTTTTTTTTTTTTTTAGGTTTTGCAAGGCAAGTGACTTGCCCACAGTAAGTGTCTGAGGTCATATTTGAACTCAGGTACCTGACTCCAGGGCCGGAGTCCACTGCGCCACCTAGATGCCCCTATTTTTTTTCTCTTAATAGTATTTTATTTTTTTCCAAATACATGTAAAAATTGTTTTCAATATTCATTTCCATCAAATTTTGAGTTCCAAATTTTTCTCCTTCCCTTCCTTCCCTCCCCATTCCCCAAACCAGCAAACAATTTGATAAATGTCATACATGGTCATTTTTTATCACTATAAATCATGTGTCTTTAGGAGGCTTTTCTTTTTCTTTTATTTTTTTGCCAATTACTTGCAAAGATTGTTTTCAACATTTATCCATTTGCAAGTTCATGAGTTCCACATTTTTGAGACTGTTCATTTTAATACTAATAACTTATGTCTCTATAGGGCTTTAATGTTAACACAATACTTTCCTCTTTTGAAAAACAATAGCTCTGAAGTCTTTTTCTTTTTGGACTTTTTCAGCTAATGGATCAAAAAAATATGGCAATTTTTTTTTCCTCTAAAAAAACACTATCTATCCTATAGGATGGTTCTCTGGGAGGGAGAGGGGAATGGTGCATGATGAAGACACAAGGTATCAATAAAAAAATATTATTTTCAAAAAAACTTTAGTGACGGTGACAGTTCAGACATCATTATCCTCATTTTGCAGATGAGGAAACTGAGTCAGGAAGGTGATTGACCTGCTCATAAGTATCAGAACCAGAGTCTGAATCAAACTGACTTTTTCCCCCCATTCCAATCTGGAGTCTATATGATTTTTGCACTTCTATTCCTATTTCTCCTAGAGGGTCATCTCCAATGGTCCAGATCCATATCTGTCCACTGGACTCAGATGGCTCAGGAGGAGAGAGTGAGGCTGGTGACTTAGCCCCCAAACTCAAATCCAACTAATTCACACATCATGGCATCACCTCCCTGATGTCACCTTCTTGAAACAAGGACAAAGAACAATAACCACTCTTTCCATGATTACAGGGGGCTTTCGAAGGAACATGGGATGGAATGGGACTGGGGGGGGGGGGGGGGGGTCCTGAAGAACTAAGCATTCCTCCTCTTGAATGTGGACCATAGTTCAAACGCATTTTCTTCTGTCCTTGTTTCAGCAGAGTAAACCAAAATTCAAAAAGTCTATTCTGTCTTTCAGGAAGAAAGAATTGTTCCAAAAGACAAAAATTTCTTCTTTTTCCTCGACTGTAATTTAATTTTTCTTTAAAGAATATGTTACATTTAGGGCTTATGTTTCTTAATGTCAGAGGAGCTTTGATCCTGAAAAGGGACAGAAGGTCAAAACGACAATTCTGAGATTTTTAAGTGGGTCACCCAATTTGGCAAGTTGCCCACCCCTAACTCCTGGCCACAAACTGGTATGAAGCTGCCCCCCATCCCCCAACAGTGCAATCTATGACCAGATCTGATTTTTTTTTTTTAGTTCTCATTTTCCTGATGCTCTCTTCAGGTTGCTAGGGAAACAAATTGACTTGGTAACCTGCTCAAAGTCCAAGATTATCACCACAATGGAATGAAGGAAGCCCTTTTCCAGTGGTGATGTAGGTCATTTTAGGGATTAGAGTTTTAACTCTTTGTGACCAGGCAGAGCTTTGAGGGGATAGAACTTTCAGAAAAACTGCCGGAGATAACTTTTTGAAATTGCCTTATTAGAGAAAATTAGACAGCATGTTGTGGTAGAAAGAATTTTAGCAGGACAGCTAAGTGTCACAGTGGTTAGAGCACCAGCCCTGGAGTCAGGAGGACCTGGGTTCTAATCCTGCCTCAGAGAATTAATAATTACCTAGCTGTGTGGCCTTGAGCAAGCCACTTAACCCCATTGCCTTGCAAAAAAGAAATAAGAAAGAAAAAGAAAGAATGTTAGCCTTGGAATCAGGACAGGCCTGGGTTCAAATCCCATCTCTGAAACTTATCCATTGTATGACTATGTAAGTCATTTAATGTCTGTCATCTTGAGTTTTTCAACCTGTAAAAGGGAGAGAGGAATTAAGGTGGTGTGGGGTTTAGAATCAGAAAGTTTTATCTCCCAGACTCAAATCTGGCCTTAGCCACTTACTAGCCATGTGACTCAGGGCAAGTCACTTAACCTGTTGGCCTCGGTTTCCTCACCTGTAAAATGAACTGGAGAAGAAAATGGCAAACCACTCCAGGGACTCTGCAAAGAAAGCTCCAAATGGGGTCACCAAGTCTGAAGGGTATGTCTGAAATGATTTATCAACAATAAATGCTTGCCTATACTATCTCATAGATATGCCATCTAAAGAAAAGCCCCTGAAGATTGTTAAACAGAATAGATATATGACAAGATCCATGAACAAGCAACATTACTCTGTTTTTGTTCTGCAATGTGGATTAGAGGAATGAAAGGAGACATTATTTCCCCATCCATAGTTAGCCAGTTGAAGTGTGCTAAAATTTAAGCTTCTGGTAACCTAAAAAGAAGACTTTAAAATAAAAGTGTGGTTATACAGTCTTGTAAGCCCTCAGAATTTTCATTTGAGACATTTGAAATTCAACTCCCTTCTTTACAGTTGCATTCTCACAAAAACTTTTACCTGATTTTAAATTTGGTACTGTGATAATATTTTTCATACATTTTGGAGTTTTTAAGCAATTTTTAATTTAACAAGCATGACCTTTCACTGCTTCCCTCCAAACAATACAAACAAAAATAAAACCTTTGTAACAAATATGCATAATCAAGTAAAACAATTTTCCATTTTGGTTACATCTGAAAAACACCTGTCTCATTTTGTATCTGTAGATAATCTCCTTTCTATCAGGAATTGGTTACTTGCTTTATCATTGTTCTTTTGAAGTTGTGACTGGCCATCCATGAGCTTTAGATGGTTTTTCCCTCTAATAATGGTTCTGATTTTTTTTTCACTTGATCCTCCTTTTTTTCCTTTTTTCTTTTTTCTTTTTTTTTAGCAGTTATATGCTTTTACTATTAGAGATGAGTTTACAAGCAAAAAAATCTCAAAACTTGTGAACTTGATCTTAGGGCAAAGGTTCTTAACTTTTTTTGTGTTGTAGACAACTATAAACCTTTTTTTTTTCAGTATAATGTTAAACTTTTAAAATTAAATGCAAAGGAAACCAAGTACATTCCAATACATTTATCCTAAAAATTGTTTTTTTAGTTCACGAACCAATTGAAGCATACTTTTTTGTTTTATTTTTTCTAAAGTTGAGTGGGGGGTTGGCCTATAATAAAAATAAATTTTACAACATTACTAATATGGAAATATGTTTTGAACAACCAAATATGTATCACTTATATTGAATAGCTTGCATTCTCAATGAGAGGGGTGAGAAGGAGGAAGGGAGAGAATTTGGAGCTCAGAAAATTTTGAAAATGATGTTAAAAATTGTTTTTACATGTAATTGGAAAGAAAGAAAATACTAAATAAATTTTTTAAAAGAAAAAAAAAAGCTCATGGATCTCAGGTCAAGAACCCCTATCATAAAGGAAAACCATTCTGGTTCCAAATGCAAAGTCTAAATCTGGATCCAAGAAAATCAATAAAAAGCCAAGAAGGGTCAGTTGCAAAGTGGTTTGGGTGGACTGTCAGAGTCACTGGCCACTGCTAAGGTTTCAAGTCAGGGAGAATCAATAGACCTGATGAAATGATTGTTTATTTGACACCCATTCCCTTTTTCTTTCCTACAGAGAAGTGTGCCTATTCCACCCCACCTTGATTTGATGAGCCAATGGTGAGGTGTTGGGATTCCTCCAATCCTTGACATGGTGGTATTGCTGAAACAAAAAATAATTGGGCATCAGAAGCACTAGTCCCATGGCCAGCATGTCAACACCACCCTCTGACTGAATTATTTCAAAGGAAACTGTCTATGGGCTGAAGTATTTATAAGGTGTAGTATATAAGATTTTAGATTTAGAACTGGAAAGGATGTTTTTGTTGTTGTTCAGTCATTTTTCAGTCATGTTCAACTCTTGATGATCCCATTTGGAATTTTCTTGACAAAAATATTTAAGAGGCTTGCCATTTTCTTCTCCAGATCATTTTCCAGGTGAGCAAAATGAGAACAGGGTGAAGTGACTTGTTCAGGGTCACAAAGCTAACAAGTAAGTATCTGAGGCCAGATCTGAACTCAGGAAGTTGAGTCGGCTGAGTTGACCCTCTATTCACTGTACCACCTCATTCTTCTGACAGGAAACTTCTAGGGTCATCTACTCCAGAGGCACAACTTGTGCCACCTTCCAGTTCAAATTTTTAAAAAAATGTAAATGGAAAATATTTAACAGATTTTTAAAAAATACAATAGAACTTAGATAATGTTAAAATGTAGTTTTCTAAGTCAATCTGTGACCCACAGGGATCCTTAGGTAAGGTTTTAGCAGCCCTCTCAATTGTTTTTGAGTGTGATACCATTGATTTAGTCCATTCATCCTTCTTATAGACTATGAAAAGTTTTTAAATGCTAGCCTAAGAATCATGTACTTTACCCTGAAAGCTATAGGGAATGTGGAAGATTATAATAATTTTTATTATTATAATAATTATTATTATCACTAACATCATTATTTTTACAACAGAACAACATAACACAATCATTTTGGAAATATCAGATTGGTAGTTTTATGGAGGAAGGATTGGAAAGGAAGAGACCCTGGAGACCAATTAGAAGACTATTGCGAAATCCATCCTTATGCCAGGAGATCTAATCATCTCCATAATTCATCACAAAAAGATTGCAACTTTTAGAAATGCCATAGCAACTCACTGAGCATTTATAACAACAGTTAAAACCGGGCATTTCTCTGGCATTTTTCTGCAAAGGAAATAGTTTTACTTTCTTATACTTTTGTGTGAGATTTGTTTGAGACTTCTGTGTGAGCAATTGAAGCCATACATCCTCCCCATGTCTTCGTCTCTTAGCCTGAAATCCTTCATGGTTTCCCACTGAAACCATGTTGGTTAACTCACAAAAGTTAAAACTCAGTACATTTACAATTATAGTCACGCAGATGTTTTTAGTAATAAAAATTAGTTTCTAAGAAAGCCACCCATACTGTACCGGGACTCTGGATTGGGAGTTTGGTTCCCAAGGCTGAGCCCCGTTGTTCAAAAATAACAGGAAAGATTCTTTCATGAGCAGCAATTCTCAAAAATATTTATAAAGGTGACACTGGGGGAATCACTTAACCTCTCTAAGGAATCTTTTTCCTCATCTGTAAAACAGAACTAATAATAGTTTCATGACCTACCTCACAGGTAAAACTTAAAATGATATACAATTATAAGCAGGGTTAGTCTCAGAACCAACTTGTACTGGCTCAAGGGAGATGTGCTCGTCCAGTCATTTTTCAGTCACATTCAACTCTTTGTGATTTTGTGATTTTCTTGGCAAAGATCCTGGGGTGGCTTGCCATTTTCTTCTCCAGCTCCATATTAGGATTAAGTGACTTGACCAGGGTCATACAGCTAATAAAGGCTCTGAAGTCAAATTAGAACTCAGGAAGTTGATTCATCCTGACTCCAGATCTGACACTCTATCAACGATGTCACCTACTTAATTCTCATATTAAACTAACAACATTAAACTATTTAGTTTTTAGGTTCTAACCAAAGACTCCACTAGCAACCTTAGATTTAATTGAGGTTCAAACAAAATTTTTTTATTTCATGGATAGCACCATAGGACTTGGAGTCTTACAGAGGAATTTGATAATAATAATTGGCATTTACTTGGCAGTTTACAACAGCTGTGTTAAGGGAAATATTTTAATATTATTTCCATTTTACAGATGCAAAATGTTATGTTTTACAGATGAGGATACTGGAGCCAAGTGGGGTTACATGATTTAGTTTGGTTCATAAGTCTAGTGAGTAAGGTCAAATTTGATCTCAAGTCTTCTTGAGGCCAAGTCTAATTCATTATCCTGTGTTATTTCTAAGAGGAAAAACAAAACAAAACAAAAACCAGTTATTTGTCCAGGAAAGACTCTTTAAACAGTAGCATTTAGAATGGACCCTAATGATCATCTTGTCCATTCTAATTCCCTCATTTTAAAGATGAGCAAACTAGGATTCCTGGAGGGGAAGTGACTTGCCCCAAATTTCAAGGTTGAGTGTCCAGTCACTATTCAGATCCGCTCTGAAGTGAAGGGTTGTCATGAATGAAGCAAATAGAAAAGAATGAGAGCAAAAAATAGAAAGACCAGAATCTGTTAAGAGAGAAGAAAGGGAACTGGAAAAAAAAGAAGAGAGCTAGGATGAAACAAAAGTAGGAGATGGGTAGATCAGAGTATGGAAAAAAAAGAGGAAGCAGAATCTGGAGGGTGAAAACACCAGATTTGAATTTATCTTGAATTGAAATAAAAAACCCGTTACTTGCAAGTTATTTACTTGAGAGTGATGGAGGGGGCTTGATGTGATCAGAGTCGAGGCAACGGAAGATAATCTGAGCAGTAATGGTTGAGATAAGGCACTGTCAGCTGGAGAATATGACCCTGCAGTCATTTCTGAGGGGTGAGCTAGCAGCTGGGTGCAGACAGCTATGAGAAAGGTATCCAGGAGTGTTTCAGGGAGATCCTGAAATAGCAACGAGCCCAGACTGGATTAGAACGAAATGATAGACCATTTTGGAAGGGTTGCTGCTGAAATCATAGGATTTAAATCTTTCCTTAGACTCCACTCTAAACTTACCTCCAAGAAAGCTTCCAGAATAGAGTTGTTTTTTGTTTTTCAGTCTTTTTTGTGATATATGTGTGCTGGACTGCTCTAATAGTTGTGAAGCCTATATGAACCTCTTTTCAGAATAATTTGGGTTTTTGTAATTCATAGTTGAAGGAAAGGCTAAATTTCAGTTAGAAGTTAGTGAAAATAAAGATTTCTTTTCCTTCCCACATCTATGGGCGCTGAAAACTATCCATAGATCCATGGATCCCAAACTAACTTTGTTCTGGATAATATGATTAGGTAACTTCAAGCTACCTAGTCAAGTACTATATTTCCCCAATTATAAGATGCTTCCATGTATAAAATGCACCTTAATTTTGGGGCCCGACATTTTTTAAAATTTATTTAAGGCAATGGCGTTAAGTGACTTGCCCAAGGCCACACAGCTAGGCAATTATTAAGTGTCTGAGGCAGGATTTGAAGTCCTCCCGACTCTAGGGTTGGTGCTCTATCCACTGCTCCACCTAGCTGCCCCCTGGAGCCCAAAATTTGAGAAAAATATATATAACAAAATATTGCATTCAAGGTTTTCCCCCCCCATCATAAAATTCATACAACTCCTTATCATTGCCAAAATTCCCATCTATTAGCATGTCCTTATCACTGTCTTAGGAGAGGCTCTGCCTGCTCTCCTGCCTGTGCTCTGGTCCAGGGTTGACCACAATTCTGATGTGTGGATGCAGGCTCAGTTCATTCTGTTTCATGAATCTGAAGCACCCATTGTGTCCTCCGTTGAAATCAGTCACTTTTTTTCCTCAGCAATTCATCTAGCCATCTTGGTAGTCACAGGAATTCTACTTGCCCTTTGCTCCTCAATCCATCTCTTCCATTCCCTCTCTCATTCAGGCCATTTGGCTGCCTTGCCTTTCATGGCCTTCTTTTGCCCAGGCATTTTCAGTAGGGTTTCTTCTTCCTGTAGCCAGTCTCAGATTGTTTTCTCAAGTGGAGAAGGATTAAACATTCAGCAGCACGACTTCCATTCACTTTTGCAAACTGGATCACTTTGAACTTGAATTCAGCACTAAAGGAAAATCTTTTCTGAGTCATTTCTGGGCAGAACATGGCAAAAGTCCTAAACCTGCAACAAATGTGAAACAATGAGCCCAAAGACAAGAAAGTGTGAAAAAGCTGGAAATGCAAGTAAAAAACTACAACCACTGTATAAGACACTCCCAGTTTTTAGACCCCAAATTTTTCAAAAAAGGATGTATCTTATACATGGGAAAATATGGTAATATATAGTATAAATGCAAAAATCTTTATTACATCTAGGCTAGATTCACAGGTTAACAATTATTGAGAGCCTACTCTGTGCTAAACACTGGGCTAGGTCATGGGGATACAAAGACAAAATTAAAGTTATGACTTCAAGGAGTTTACATTTTATTGGGGAAGACAGGTAAATTCATTTGAAAGATGAACAGTATTTTGGGAATTGTAGGTTCTAGCAACTAGGGGGACTAGGAAAGGCTTCCTTATAAAGTAGCACCTGAACTTTCACCTTCCAGTTTAGGTGGGGTTTGGGGAAGCATGACACAAAGATAAAGGCAGAGAATTTAGAGATAGAAAGACCTGGGTTCAAATCTCAGCTCTTTTAGTTACTATGGGGTTCTAAAATTGTCCAACCCACAATAAAAGAAACTGAGGCAGAGTTCTGAGCCAATGGCACTTTAGTAAAGGGTCCATGGCTCCCTCTAATGAAATGGACCTTAGATCTTCCTCATGATCTGGGATGCCCCTTTCCTTCAGGACCTTAGTTTTATAATTCTTGATACCTAGATAATACCAATGAAGCAAACTAAAAATACAGGATCTCATTGGTTGATAGACCTTGCCCTTGATCCTCCAGGAGGGTCTCCACAAAATACAGAATGCCATTATTAGAAAAATGGGTTAATGAACAGACCTTGACACACCTATCTTAATCTTTCAGGAAGACCTAGCAAGACAATGAGCAGACCCATAGGTTGGACTGATAAACAGATGTCAAAACATCTACATGGGCTGATGGACCAGATCAAAGGCTAGCAAGTGGAGCCATTTGGTGATCATTTGCTCATAATCACATCCCCAGGTTGGGCAATAGAGGGATGACAAGAGGGATAAGAAAGGCAACAAGAATAGGTGGAGTACTTTCCATGTAACTGAGTCACCATGCTGGGCTTAGTCATCACAGAAGGGGGAAAAAAGGGATGGAGGTCCTCTAGTTAGTTCCTACAGTTGAGCAAGTGAATTGACAATCCACAGTTATAGCTCTAGGATCTAATATAAATAACTTATAATCACTACCCCTTTGGAATCATATCAAACTGATTAATATTGATTGGAATAATATAGGATTCTAATTAATCATCTATTACATTATTATATTATTGTCCTTAGGCAATTCAGGTCACCTCTCCTTATCTGTAAAAAATTAGAAAGTCTTGAGGGTCTTCAGGCTATGAATCATATGATTCATATGATGTGGCTAAGTATCATCTTTCCTATGAAACCTCTAATCTCCACAGTAAGCAAGGATTCTTCCCTTTTCTAATCTCTCATGCTACCTGATCTTTTCCTTCCTCTTAATCAAATTATTTTAAAAATCATTTTATTGATTCAATTTTTCATTAGATCATAATCATTTCAACCCCACTCTCCAGATTGAACCCTGCTTTGTGAGAAAAAAATTAAGCAAAATCATTTGCCATGGTTTCCAAATCTGGCAAAATATACAATAGTCTATCCTAGAAGTCCCCCACCTCTCTGAGATAGCCTTTCAGTCATTTTTCAATTATTCTAAGTTTGACCTCTGCCTAGATATCGAATTTTCATTTACATTGCTGTACTTACTTTGTAAATACATACTTCCACCTTTCTCAGAATTAATCACCAAATATTTAAATGTTAACCATGTACCTGCACCCGGCTCATATTTATCATATTTTGTTATATTCAGTTTTTTCAGTCATTCCCAATTGATAGGCACTCATTTTGTTTCCAATTCTTTGTTACCATAGAGCTGCTGTCATGAATATTTTAGCAGACAGGGTATTCCAAAAACTTTAAGGCAATTTTAAGTTTTAGTAACTTCAGCAGTATAAAGTATATATAGTATAACTATACTTACCAAAAAAATTTTAAAGGCTAATTAAATAATTTGTTTTTTATAGCTGATGTATCTTATTAAAAATTCATTGTCTGATGTTGTATCACTCTGGTTGATTTTTGGACTTTGTAAAAACTAGTATCGGTTGCTGCTCAGTGACTGAGAGATTACATTTGTAATCCTAGCCTTAAGATCATTCAAAGAGTAAGGTTTTGATGTGATGACAGTTTTGATATCACCTCTCAAGAAAAGTCTAACAGAGATAGATCAGATGATTGAAGTGACCAAGCATAAAGTACCCCTCTCCCAATCCAACAGTCAAAGAGAATCTTAACCCAAAGCCCTTACATAGGTGATATAATGACAGGGTTCTGGTTTTTTTTTTTAAATTAAAATTTATTGCTTAAAATCCATAAAATTAAATAAGTATAAATGTTTTAAAAATTAACTTTTTAATTTTTTGTTGTAGCATTTATATTTCTGAAATTATTAGGCTTAAAACTACACTAAGACTTTTGGCAGACCTTTTCTGTCTTTGCTTGCTTCCCACTGGTAGGTGATAAGTAATTGCTACTTATTTAGATTCTAATTTTAATTATAATAATTTTTTTTACTTTTATTTAAAACCACCATAAAAGGTGGTTTTCAACATTCGGTCTTTTATAAGTTTTGGAGTTCCACATTTTTCTACCCCTACATTCCCTCCCCGTGGCCGCAAACAACATGATATAGCTTGTACATATACAATTATGTTTAACATTTTTCCATGAATTATATTAGTTTTAATACTTGTCTCTTTTTCCTCATTCTCTTCCATTAGGTTGTTAGCTTCTTGAAGGTCAGGTCTGAGTTGTTTTTTCTATCTACATCCCTAGAACCTAGGATAGGGCTTTGCACACAGCTCTTTAATAAATATTTGTTGAATTGAAATGAATTGAATTTCAGCAGGTCAAGTTTGTTATTGCTTGTCCTTTTCAAAGAGGACCAATGACATCATAGGGTCATGTCTTGACTTTTGAGTGAATTGGATTTAAGTGAGGCTGAGTTCCACAAAGTCATCAGCCTCTCTCTCTCTCTCTCTCTCTCTCTCTCTCTCTCTCTCTCTCTCTCTCTCTCTCTCTCTCTCTCTTCCAAAGTCATCAAAGTTCATGACTGTTGGAAAAAACTTCTCAACCACCCATTTTGCTGGGGGACATCTTCATATACTGGGGTAGACATTCTCCTACTTCACCAATGGGTTAGAGGTCTAATCGGTTTACCCTCATCCTGGTTTAGCCTATCTGCAAAGGTTTTTATCAGGGTGTGGCTACAGTTTCTAATGCATCAAGCATTTGCAGAATATCTCTAATGGGCATTCAACCCAGGATCTTAAGATGGTTATTAGTTCTCTATAACCCTAGTCAAATTAGAGCCTGATAAGACAAGAAATTTGAAACAATTTCTTTCAAAACCTACTTAATTTACTGGCCCTTCTTAGAATGGGAAGAAATCTCTTAGGACAAACAGTTTAATTCATGTAATCAGAATATTAAACTTAAATGAAAGTTAGGACCATCTGTTTCATCATAGACAGAGGAAAGCTGTCAAAGGGCTATTCTTGACAGAAATCTATTATATTCTGACATGTAGGAAAAGATACATTTATAAAAAAGCATTCTCTAAACTGGGCTCAACTATTAGAAGTCAGATTTCAACCAATAAACTCTATTGGCAATCTTGGGAAATATTAATTGGATAGATATTAAAGATATTGTCTTGGGGTCAGGTAGGACCAGTGAAATGTGAAAAGGATTTAGAGGTGCTATGATGGTGGAGGCTAGTGATAGAGAATTCAAAAGGACTGTGGCACAAGATCTTTAAATGAATATAAACAAATATCCTGTGTTTTAATTTGTTTGACTCTAACTTGCTTTTTATACTGGATGCCTTCATCTCTATATATCCACCCTTCAGTTTTTCAGTATCCCGTTATTTGTCGTCTTCCTCCACTAGAATGGAAGCTCTTAAAGAGGTGAACTTGTCTTTCTTTCTACTTGTATGTATTCACTGCACTTATCAGAGTTTCTAACATATACTAGGCACCTAATTAAAGCTTAGAACTAAGTTAATTTGAACTAGAGAAATGATAAAATAGTGAAGATGGGTTAATTTTGTTCTGATTTTTCCAAAAGAGAAGAAGATAGAACTTGCAAACTATAGACTTGGATTTCTGGAAAAAATTCATAAAGACCCTGATGTTGGTAAAGATTAAAGGCAAAAGGAGAAAGGAACTACAGAGCATGAATAATTTCATGGATAAATAATTTCATGAAGCAATTAACAAGAGCTTGGACAGACCTTAGGAGATAGTAAAGGATAGAAGAGTCTAGCATGCTATGGTCCATGGAGGCACAAAGAGCTGGATATGACTGAACAAGTGGACAATAAAAATTTTACATTGTATTATTAAAGGAACAGTTTGTGAACATTTAGAAAGAGAAGATATGATCACCAAGAGTTAACCTCCATGGGTCCATGAAGAATTCAGGTCTGACTAACTTCATTTTCTTTTGTGTCAGGATTGTTAGTTTCATAGATCAAAGGAATAATGATGAAATAACTGGATTGACTCAAAACTGGTTCAATGACCCATTGACCCATTAATGACTACCCAGAGGAAGGGTACTGCTAAACTCAACTTTTGATGAGTGCCCCAGGGATTCATGCTTGACTCTTGCTGTTTAACATTTTTATCAATGACTTGGACCGATTGAAAATTATTTATCAATTAAACATTAGAAGACATGTTTATCAAATTTACATATGATACAAAGCTGGGAATAATAATCAAAATGTTGAAACAAGATTGGGGGGCCAAAAAGATCTAAACAGACTAGAAGACTGGACTCATAGGATCAAATTTCATAGAAATAAATGCAGAGAGTTAACACAAACTTAGACTAGATTAAAATCTACATTATGACCAAAATACAAGAAGTGATAAACCTATTGCACTCTGCCCTAGTCAGGCAACATTTAGAGTCTTTGTTTTATCTGGTTGTCCCATATTAGGAAAAATATTGATAAACAGGCATATATCTAGGAAAAGACAATCAGAATAATGAGGGAGAACAATACCATGTCATTAAAAAAGATAATTTTAAAAAATTGGCAATGGGTTAGCCTAGAGAAGATAAGTCATACCTGTTGCCTTCAAATATTTAAAAGACTATTATATGGAGGAGGAATGATTAGGTTCATTTGGTTTGACTCCAAAGTTGAGAGGACCAATGAGTGAGTGGAACAGAGAGGGATGGTTTACTAGATGTAAGGGAAAAAAAATAATAGCACTATCTGAAAGTAGACTGGGCCACCCAAGTAGAATGACTACTTGTCAGGGATAATATTAAGGGATTCTTCTTCAAACATGTACTCTCAACTAGCAGTTATTAGAAACTATTCTAGACACTAAGTATATAAAGATAAAGAAAATAAAACTGACCCTTCCACAAAGTCTCCACTGATTCTGAGATTCTGTGATTAGAGAATTCACGTCAGTGATCTTTGAGGTTTTTCTAGGTGAGAATTGAAGTTATGTCAGAAACTGAGAAAACTTTGGAGGAAAAATTAATGTCCAAGGGATCCACTAATACCTTAAAGATCTCAAACCTAGGGCTGTATGAGATTTGCTTCCAGCCCTTCATAGGTTCGAATTTCTTGAGGCTCCTTTTCCTAACCCCCTACCTTTAGCAGAGAAATCCTGGAGTATTCATAGTAAGTATGGAGAGGGAATGAATAAACATAGGAGTCAAACAAAGGAGTATCAAGGAAGAGTAGAAGTCTAAATTATTTTTTTCTGCCAGCCTTCTGGGATATACCTCCTCCTTCTCTTTTTCTTTCCCTCCTTCCCACTCCCTTCTGGAAAAAGAGGAGGGGGATGAATCGGGAAACTGAAGATTACTTAACTATCTGGCCTGAGCAATCTGGGCTAGACCCAAGAAGGCTAGAGTTTCTAGCATTCCAAGCAAGTCCTGTCATCCCAACCAAATATGTAAGTGGCAAAGACAGTTCAAAGATGGTTATCGGCAATACAGCAGTTGCCATTAGGGCCCTTGGCAAAACCACAAGGCAAAGTTCTTTACCCAGAATTTCCCACTCCACCCACCACACCCCTTTTACCCAGATGCCCAGCCAAGTTCCTCCTGTCTCTCAAATTCTCATTTCCTCTTCTCTTTCCACTTCAAATCAAAACTCCCACTCACTAATTGTGGGGAATTTCATATCCACTTAATTTTCTTTCTCAACTTTCAGAATATTGTCTTCCAGGTCTTAAACAGTAACCCAATTCCATTATTCTTCCCTCTTCAGAATTTCTGTGGTTTTGAATGTGAAACATTTAGTAAAAATACTTGGCATCATTTTCTTAGTCCAACCATTCTTGGACTGAAATCAGTTCTTTCTCAAATCTTGAATTCATAAAGACTTAGGATCACAGGGTTATAACTGTTAAGGACCCTAGATAGAGGTCATCTAGACCAATCTCTTATCTTATTGATGAGGAAAATGAAACCAAGAGAGGTAAGGTAATTTAAGGTATTTAGGTAGTAAGTTGGCAACAGAGTGTATAGTGTGCTAGACCTAGAATCAGAAAGACTCATCTTCCTGAGTTCAAATCTGACCCTGGACACCTATTAACTGTATGACTCTGGGCAAATCATCATCCCATTTACCTCATTTCCTCATCTGTAAAATGAACTGGACAAGGAAATGGGAAAGCACTCTAGTATCTTAACTATGAAACCCCCAAATGAGGCCACAAAGAGTCAAACACAACTGAAAATTACTCAACAGGAACAACAAAAAAGTAATAAATGACAGAGCTAGGATTTGAACCTAATTTCTCTGATCCCAAATCTAGTAATCTTTCCACTGAATGACACTGCAAGAGATGATTGCTAGCCTTCCTAGTATACACTGCATTTTGCAGAAATACACACACACACACACACACACACACACACACACACACACACACCCATCCCTTCATGACCCACCTACAATGATAGCAATTTTTGTTTTTGCTCCCACCGGACATTTTCCTAAAAATCCCTTGATCATGGTTGATGTGTGGAAGTAACTAATGTTTGGTGGGGAAAATATGTTTATGTAATTACCTTCAACTTAAAACCAGGAGTTTAGAAGTTTAAGAGAAAAATCCATTTAATTTTAGAACATAAAAGATTGAAAGAAAATCCTTCCAATTCTAAGTGGGAGGTCTGAGAGATCTTTCCAATTCTAGAATCTAGAATATTGAGATCCAATTCTTAGAATTCTAGAACCTAGAAGTCTGAAGGATCTTTCCAATTCTTGGACATAAAAGACTTGGACATAAAAGATTGAGAGAGTTTTCCAATCCTAGAACCTAAAAATGTTCCAATTCTGGAACTAGAAACTGGAGATAAGATGTTTGATATTCTAGAACCTAGAAGGTCAAGAGAAGATTATTCCGATCTAATTAGAGATTGAAAAGTATCATCTCAAAGCCTCCCCATGAATCAAGGTTCCATCATCTACTCTTATAATAGCTTAGTTCTTAAGCAACTCCCTCAAGCAGAAATGGTTCAAGAAAACTATCTTGTTCAGTGCATAGAAGTGAGATGTAGCTGAGACTTGACACAGCATCTCTTCCCACTTAACTTTGTTTCTCAGCATTCTCAAAGGGAACCTTCCTTCCCCCATAAGTACTGGGTTGGATTTGTGTTACTATGGTTACCACTCAGACTGGCACAAGATGGGATCCAGGTTGAACTTCAATAAATTCAATCACTCTCCAGCCAGAAGACCAGCAGACTTCCCTCTCTAAGAAATAAGTGAGCATCAAAACATAGTCAGCAATCCAAGTTTCTGACAACCTCCCAGCCTCATGATGTCAGGACTGCCAAGTCCTGGAAAGGAGAGAAAGCAAAGAATAGAAAGGAAACAGCTGAGGGGGGTTGCTCACTGCTTAACAATTCCTATGGAAAATGTCAGCAGTGGTGAAATGAGAGAAATATACTCTGGCATTAACCCAATAGAACTAAAATAGTCATGGGTGAAGGGGAAAGGTGGGACCGTTCAGTGTAGGTTGCTAAAATTGCCCTATGAGAAGACATAAGAGACTCACCTATAATCTCTGACATCATCACTACTCTGCAACACAGAAAAATCAGAAAACTTAGAGATTGAAGAATGAAATCAAAATGATTCAAAAGAAAAAAGGAAAGAAAATCCTACAGAGAACTGTTGAAGAAATAAGCAAGATTTAAGAGAAGATTTCAAAGCCACAATGAAAATAAATGGAGATTATAGGTGGAAGATTTTTAAAACAGAAAAAAATCAGCCCCATAAAGTAAGTTGGTATCCATGATTTATAGAAAATGATTTATCAAATTCTACTCATTCAGTTTCCTTTGTCAATGACTCAATTTACATATGAATCCATCATTCTTTCAAGTGTATTTGTCTCAAGCAAAGACCTAGTGATATTGAAAGATTAGCCAGTTAGGTCCCTTTTATTTTTTCCCATCACATCTGGGCATTCTCTGAAAATTTTCTTACAATCTCTTCTAAGCCTCCAAAATGTTTGTCTATCTTCCAACATTTACTCCTTTGATATCTAAAGACTCAGGTGTTAAAGATGATAGACAGTGTCACCTAATAATAGAGGAAAAACCAAGAGTCTCTGGGTTTGAATCCAGACTCTGATATTGGTCAATTGTGTGGTCACCTAACCTCTCATTTACTAGTCTATAAGACCTAAGCCTAAATTAGAAGATGAATTGTCATTTCTGTCCCAGTCAAAGGAATTTCTCACATCTACAGCTCCAATTATCAAAGAAATCAAAGATCTGGTCCCTTCTCCAATTCTCTCATTTAAAAAAAACAAAAATAACAGCTTTAATGATCAGTATTTTTTTAAGTAGGGCATCCCCTATAATATATTTTAGGTACATGATAAGGTCCCATGGTTTTGGACCTTATGCTTCGTACCAGTTTTTTCACTTGCCTCCATAGGAAAGGAACTTTGTCTGGCCTTTGAATTTGTCAGCTCTTGTCTCCCTGGCCTCAAAAGACAATTATTCATTTTTTGTACCCTTGGAATTCTCTAACTGTTATGTGCCATATGGCAGAGCCCCAAACTTATCCCTAAATGCTCTGGACTCTATGAATCTTCAGCAATAAGGAGAGACAAAACCATTTAGATAACAAGGGTGTGCAAGTGGGGAGAGAAGGCAGAACATGATAGGGTAAAAGAAAATTGCTATCAGCTTCAAGGACAGCAAAGTGGGAAGGTCTAGGAAAGAGAGAAAGTCCCTAGATATTATGGAAGGAACATGTTCAGAAACTAAAAGATCTTCTCTACTCTTTATCCCCTCAAAAATAACTAGGGATTGAGTGTGTTTGTTAAAGGGTTTGTAAATTGTAAATTCAGTATCAAATATTTGAATGGAAGATGACTTCTCATAACCACTTGGGTACTTGTCTTTAAATTTAATATTTTAAAACTTTAAAAAATATTTATTTTGTTGTTGTCTTTAACATGACATAATATAGTAGTTAGCTTTAATATGATGGACCTTAGAGTCCATATAACCCCATCATTTTATAGATGAGAAAGATGAGGTCCAGAGAATTTAAATGAATTCCCCCAATGAATGGGGAGGAGGGAAATGCAGTGAAAGAATTCAGTTGAACGGATGATCCTGGGATGGATTTGTGAAGCACTGGAGGGCTTTCTGTCTTTGTATCCCAAATCCCTAACACAGTGGCTGGCACGTAGCAGCCACTTGAATGCTCGATGAATTGAACTGAATTTAGAAAACTGTTTTAGAAGAGAAAGGGAAACTTCTCCCTTTGTGAATTGGGCTTGAGCAGCTCCAGAATGGAAAGGCTATGAGACCAGCCTATGAGAAAGGCCTAAATATCAAGCTCAGAGAAATGGGATAGAGGAAAAACAGGATGACTTGGGGCCAGAGATCACAGGGACACCAGCTGGGTTGGTGAGGGAAGTCGCTTAGGAGACAGCCGTCTTGCCAAAAGACAAAAATCCTCTTGGGATCCAAGCAGGAGAGTAATTTATTCCTACAGAGAGAAAAATGAGCAAAAAAGGCAACAGCTTAACTTGGATGGGAAAAATAGAAAATAAACTTGGAACTGTAACTTGGAATAGAGGCCCACAGAGGAGGGGCAAGGGACTGAGAGGGCAGTGAGAACAGGGAAGACCTAAAAGGGACTGGGACAAACTGAAGAATATGAGAATATATTACTGATTTGTATCAATTGGGTATAGTTTGTATTATATAACATCCTTGCATTGTATTACAGTTTAACTAAATGAATGCATGATGGCCTGGGTGTGAAGAAATCACGCCAGTTTCCAAAAATGGAAAGTTTGTAAAGTCTGGTCCTACAAGCATGGATTTGTGACCAATAAATCTCTTTTTTGAACCACTTGGGTAGCAGCAGACAAGAAACAGCAGTGATAGGCTTGGGCAGCCAGATTGAGAATGTGTCCCATGTCCTGGGTTTTATCACAGAAAGCATCAAAGACAAACTCTGCCTCCCTCATAATTTGGCTCAAGATAGACCCTTACTTAGCATTCATCTCTCAACTGAATGCTTTCTCCCTTCTCCTCTCTACAGTCTTTTTTAATAATAGCTGCCTCTCATATAACATGTTTAAGGTTTGTTAAGGCATCTGTATCTCATTTGAGTCACACAAGTGTACTTTGGAGTTCACAGAGAAGGAAACTGAGACCTAGAGATGGCGCCCCTTGTTTCCTAACCAATAAATAGGTTCTGGGGAAAGGATGCAAACAGAGTTCTCCTCACTTCAGGTCTACTATCCTTGGGTCACAAAGTCTACCTATGAGCCTCTATCTCTGACTAGAAGAGCCTAGAGAAGAGTCAGATGTAGAGAAGGACTACCAGAGGGTAGGAACTTAGAGAGGTCTAGGGGCAGAGATAATTTACTTTTTAAGAAGAGTTAGCATGGGTTCCCCTAATTAATACAGCAGACAGAGCATTGAATAGTGTTAGGAGAACCTAAGTTCAAATCTGGCATCAGACATTTACTGACTCTATAACCCTGGACAAACCCTGTTTGCCTCAAGTTTCCCCTGAGTTAGAGAACCAAATAGCAAACCCCTCAGTATCTCTGCCAAGAAAACCCCAACTGAGGTCATGAAGAGTCTGGCATGACTGAAAAGACGCAACAACTGCAAAAGGGAAAATGGGAAAACTCTGAGTCTTTCCATAAGAAATTAGAAATACAATTAATCAAACCCAAGTGTCCCCAAAAGAGGGGCTGAGGATACAAAGACCAAAACAAATCAGTTCCTGAGCTTATATTTGATCAGAGAATGCTCAGAATTACTCTAAAGGAGGAATTCTTGGCAGGAGAGACAAGGGGATTATCATTCACCTTGTTGGTAGAGTTGGTCTGAATCTAACACCTTTTACAGGATGAGAAAGAATCATGATGACTTTTTGCCTCTTCATTACACATCATCTTGGGCATCTGTTATCTTTCAAACAGCTTCCTTTGAAGTGTGAAACTAAAGCATGAAGGAAAAGACAAAGTAAAAGAAAAAATAAGCAATCAGAGGAAGCCAGTCAATAAACAATAAATGTTTTATGAAGTGCCTACTATGCGCTAAGCACTTCAAGGTGATACAAAGAATAGTATAAGATTATGTCTCTGTCCTCAAGGAGCTCTAATCTCATGATGAAACTCATGAATTACATATTTGAGACCCTTCATGAAACAGTGGTGCCTAGCTGCTCACCTTGCCCTGTTTGGGAGTCTGTTGACCCAACGAAGAATTCCAGGTTCCTGTCCTTTTCTGGATCATTCTGGAACTCTGTATCCAACACTATTCCTCTCCTCATTTCCCTTCCTCTTTGAGTCTGACCTTCAATCTCACTGAAAAAGTCCTCCTCTACCTCCTGACCTTTTACCATGTCCCATCACATATAGCCTCCCAGAGAGAGTTCTGCTCAAAGAGAATGCCAATGCTAATTCTAAGATCTCTCCAGTTCTCAGTTCAGCCATCGCTGGCCATTATGCTTTCACATAGCCCCGTCCCAACTTCATGTCACCAAAACAGGATAGGATTCATTCTCACAATCAACTCTCATTTAGGCACCATTACTAATAAAGAAAAACAGAAGTGCAGATAATTCAAAACAGTAACCCAACCTCCCTCCCCTGATGATTTTTATTTGACCATGGAACATGCTTTAGGATGGATAATGTAGGCAAAAGTAGAGTTCTAATTATGTCTGATTTTAACCAATATTAAAATTAGTTTATATTCCTTGAGTCTGTCCTAATTGAATGGTAGTGGGGGGTAATTTCTCAAGAGCATATTAGGTGGTGAAAGACAAGCTCATCTGGCTTTTGAAATTCCTAACTGCCACTCTTTTGAAATTCCTAACTGCCACTCAGACTTTTTGGTAAATGGAGAGTCCTACCAGTGTGCATGGAGCAAGTTTTTCTGGAATCAAAATGGACTTAGGATGCTTCACAAAGTTCTAATTAGAGATGCTGGAATTTAAACCCATATTTTTCCTCCCTCCTGGAAATGCAATTTCTGTGAATAATAAAGAGTGCCACTGTTTGAAAAATAAAGATACCTTCATCCTCCAAATCAGAATCACTCTAACTTGAGCTTAGCACACATCTTGTTTACTTGGATAGAGGAAATTAAGAAACTTGAGAAATTATAGATATATGTAGGGGGGAAAGTGATGTAATGGCTAAGAATAGACTTTCTAGTCTGAATACTGTGATAAACTGGATCAAATGGCTAATAGGAGTTATGCATATAAGAAGTATGCCAAATGAATTTGTTATACTTTCTAGAGCATATAAAGGATTTTTTTAAAAATTGTAATAAATGAAATTAGTCAGATAATTTAATTATAATGAAAGACTCTCTGATATATTGCCTGATGGCTTCCTAAGGAAGAAGCATTTTATTCTGTGACTCCCCATGAGCCATGTTCATCACAATTCTGGTTTGCTGATGTTTTAACAAAAATTTTTTTAGTGTGGCAGCATAGCATACTAGGTAGAGTGCTGGATCTATGTGATTAAGGAATCTCTGAGTGATGCATAATCTTGGGCAATAACAGTAACAATTTCTCCATATGCTGGCACATCCGCTAATACCAGAGGACTATTGAGTCTTCAAAGTCAGAACAATTGCTGATCTGATAAAGAATAATACATAGACAATGAATACAATCAATAGGGCAAATATAAACCACTCTAAAAGCCATCTAGTCTTGAGTCTAGAGAAAGGAGAATGAATATACATCTTTCCTCTTAGTAGATTGGTTGGCCAACTAGGGGTAAAGGATGCAATTGCATTATCCATAGGTTTTGTTAACTTGTTATTCGTTACAGTTGTGATGGGAATGGAGAATGGATGTCTTCCTCTACTATTATTGCCTTGAGTCCCCATTCTACTAAGTTTCTTCCATTATGTTAGCTACCAATGATTAACACCTATGTTCCAATCATCATCCAATTAATAACTTTTTTCCTAAACATTTTCCTCTTTATGTTAAGTTGATGTTTGAACCCTTGTCTAAGACTTTAGACATTATCAAATTCAATTCTATCCAATGTTCTAGTCCACCAAGAATGACTAGCATCCAGTATACTAATTATACCTCCCAACTTTTTTCCTCTGCAATTTCCTTAGCATGCTGCTAATGTTTTCATTCAAGTGAGTGACAATATTCTAAAAGCCTATCTTTACCTTTTTCATATTTTTTAATTAAATTTATTTATTTATTTTGAATTTTACAGTCTTCCCCCCTAATCTTGCTTCCCTCCCCCACTCCCCCACAGTCTGTTAGTTTCTGCATTGTTTCCAAGGTATACCCAATAACTTTTTAAAAAGGAATATTTACTTTGCATATAGAGCAGGAACAGAGATACAAACATTCTCCCCAACAATTTGATACTCTGTCCCTTATGTTAATAAAGTTTCTGGTAGGGAGAGAGTTCAAACAAGACAGTTTCTACATGTCACTTGCCCCTCAGAGTTTATACCCAAATGGGCATCTCTACCAAATGAGTCCTGGTCCCAACTCCAGAGCTCTGGGTTTTAACAGTCGATCACCCCTTACTCCCTAGGGTCTTGAAACTAGACCTACTGTCTGCAAACTACAGAATGGGCTCCACTCTTGAATCTCCTGGTGATTCATTCTCCTGACCTTTCAAAACTCACAAGGTTGTAGGCTCCTTCATCTAAAACGAAAAAATAAATCCTGAGACAGAGAACTAAGAATCATACGCACGAGCCATGTTCCAGTATTGGATTGGAAGGGTCTGAGACCTCTCCCATAACAGCATCATCTCTTCTTTCATTGGAATTCCACCCAGTAAGAAGGTAGTGAAGAGAAAGAGTGGGATCAGTTCCATTCATGTTCTTTGAATACTCCATCCATACAGGCAATCAGTCTTCACCATGTCACTCTCAAACAGTCACAGAATATCTTGGATGCTCCAAAGTCCACCTGGGGAATTGCAATAGCTAAGCACGTTGGGCAGATTCATGAGGAGTGGGCTCACTGGTCAGTTATTATAGCAGTTTTACTTTCAGACACTAAAAATCAAGAGGCAAAGAAAATGTGGATACCAAGTCAAATTGAAGACAAATGAAATATTGAGCCTGCGGGTATAAGATCCTTTTGTATGTTTTAACAAGCTGTCACATAAGTCAGAGAATCTTCAGCCAGGGTTAGAAAAACCAAAAATTCTGAAAAAAACATGGAGACAAAGTTTACCCCCCCATCTTTCCAAGCCTATTGCTAGTTTTATTGCTGATAAAAAAACAACTACTTTTCTCATTTTTAAATGGTTAGACTTTTTGAACTAAAAGAGCAGGGCAGAGTTCTCTATTCTCATGAGTAAAACATGGTACTATAAACAAAGATTTCAAATGAAACAAGAAATTGGAAGTAGAGAAAAATAGTTATGTAGGTCACAGTGATGCCATGCCTGGCAATATTCAGCAGGATGATATTAAACAGACCAGAGATTGGCAGGGACCATGTATCCAACAGAGCAGTGATCAATGGAAATTATGGATCCAGTGAAGACTCAGCATGAGATAGGTCAAATGACATCAGGGTGGTAATATCCCTAGAAGAGGTCAGTGGTCCTGTATTGTTGGACACATGAATTGATTCTGCATCAGCATTTCCAGGCATGAGGGATCCCTCCACATATGTGCCTAGGTATGTGTGCTTCTAGGTGTATTCCTTCATGTGTCCACTCTGCTCACTGCTAGTGTACTTGTATGGACAAATGAGGGAAAAGTTTCATTTGAATTTTTATAGCTATATCATTTCACCAGATACAATTGCCCTGAACTAATTATATTCTCTTTATTGTTGGTCAATTGTTTCAGTCATATCCAACTCTTGAGGGCTCCATTTTGGAGTTTTTGTGGCAAAGATACTGACTGCAGTGGTTGGCCATTTCTTTCTCCAGTTACTTTTACAGATGAGGAAACTGAGGTGAACAGGATTAAGTTACTTGCCCAGTGTCACCCAGGTAGGTAGTAAATGAACTCATAGAGGTGAGTCTTCTTGACTCTACTACATCCCCTGTGCCAGTTAGCTAGATAATATTAAAGGTAAGGAAATTTATGATGACTTAGAAGCTATGACTTTGAGTGGCTATGGAATCACAGAATATCCTGAACCTGATGTAGCCTTCTTTGGCTTACAGGACCCCATAGTTGGGGATGCCTTGAGGAATAACACTTCAATGAAGTTATGTCTTTTTCCTGTGATTTATTTATTCTCATGTATCTAAGCTCAACTTAAAAGAAAAAACTTATCACCATCAAGTGGCCAAAAGTATTCAGATTTTAAAAGTCAATATTGGTATATCTCAGAGATTCAGTTTCAGACCACTGCAATAACGCAAATCACATGAAATTTTTGGTTTTCTAGTGTATATGAAAGTTATGTTTATACTATCCTAGAGTTTATTGTATACTATAACCCATGGCAGCTGATTAACAGGTTGGTTGTGGAAATTTCTTAAAATAAAACAGCAATGAAGTTTGCGGGTTCTTCCTTTCACTTGAACAATAGAGACCTTTGTAGGGTTATTAATTTCAATATTGTTGCATCTCAAGGAATAGGGAGCCCCAAGGAGAGGGATGGGGAATAGCCAGTAGGTGGAGCAGTCAGAACACAGACACACAGACACACACACACACACACACACACACACACACACACACACACACACACACACAACATTTTTTCAACTTAAGTTAATCATCTTAAATGGGTGTGGTTGGTGGATCCCTAAAACAATCACAATGGTATCCTCAAAGATCACTGATAACAGGTCACCTTAACATATAGTAATGAAAAAATTTGAAATATTGTGAAAATTACCAAAATGTGACAGAGAGATATATTGGAAACACATACTTTTGGGGGAATGGCGCCGACAGACTTGCTGACGTAAGGTTGCTACAAACCTTCAATTTGTAAAAAAATAAAAATAAATAATTTCTGCAA
The DNA here is from genome assembly GCF_037893015.1 of Macrotis lagotis. Classification (NCBI taxonomy): domain Eukaryota; kingdom Metazoa; phylum Chordata; class Mammalia; order Peramelemorphia; family Peramelidae; genus Macrotis; species Macrotis lagotis. The sequence goes on from NC_133663.1 coordinate 62,318,042, forward strand.
AGCACAATAAAACAAGGTTGGCCTGTATTTCTCTTCTTTCATCTTTATTTGTCTGGGGAATTCCTTTTGTAAATTATTTCCTGAATACTCACATCCTTCTTCAATCTGTGGGTTTTTTCCCTATATGTTGTAAAGTTCAGTTTCCCAGGATGGTCATATTTACTTTGGTCAGGGTTGATCTTAGTGGTTTATAACCTCTTTCCTAATTATAGGCCTCTTGGAGTTTGTTAAAATTGTGAATCAGGTTACTATTTCAAAACCATTTGCTTTGTAATAATACATATATTCATACATATATGTCATTATTTAAATAGCCTACCAAATATTCTTCCATGTCTCATTATTTCTTGTTGGTTTTGGGGGGGTGGGGGTTTGCAAGGCAATGGGATTAAGTGACTTGCCCAAGGTCACACAGCTAGATAATTATTCAGTGTCTGAGTTCAAATTTGAACTCAGGTCCTCCTGACTCTAGGGCTGGTGCTCTATCCACTGTGCCACCTAGCTGCCTTGTTTGTTTTTTTTAAATAAGAAAGAAGTGTGCTTCAACTACTTTGAAAATCTTAATTTAAATCCCACATGAAGTGTTCACAAATAACTGTGCCATCCTCTGCTTAGTGAGGAGTCTGGAGTTTACCACTGGTGGAAAAACTGACTTTAAATTCAAAGGACCTGGGTTTCAAATACCAGCTCTGCCTTATTTCCTTTGTGACTTTGGGCAAAGTGCCTCTTAGTGCTTCAGCATCCTCATTTATAAAATGGAAGAGTTACATTTAGGTGACCCCTAAGATCTCTTTAACTCTATAACTGAAAATGAACTTGGTGATCTCTAAATTTCCTTCCAGTTCTAATTTATGAGCCTGTCACTTTTTTTTCTTTGTCACTTTTCCTTTTCTCTTTCTTTTTTCCCCTTTTCCATTTTTTTTTGTGAAATAGTAAAGATTAGTTTCCTCAAGATAATCTACAAAGTATTCTACAAGAAGATGAGTTAGGATGTTGCTCTATAAGAACATAGAGATAACGGGGTCTGAAAGACGTAGTCATAAAATAATAAAGAGTCTCCCCCAAAACCACAAAGACTAGTTCAAGTTGGCTTTGTAATCCTGGGCAATTAATTTAACCTTCCAATGTTATGGATGCCTCTCAGAGCCTTTGAATGGCAGGGAATGTGTCAGCTTGCATAAGTAGAGGGAGCCTCTTCACCTGGGAATTCCCTATAACAATAAAATCACAGGTCTCTAACCTGATTCAGTCAACCCTGGATAGTGGATGAATTTCAATACATATACATATATATATATATATATATATATATATATATATATATTCAGACATAGTTTGTAAAAAAAAATGTAGCAAAATTCAGGGATGTGTGCACAACTAACTTGTAAATACCATTTCATGAACAATTGGATCTAGTGATAAAAATTTCATTTCTTTGGAATCTGGGTTTAAGTCTCAAAGCCAGTTACTAAAAGTCAATCATCAGTTTAATATTTCCATAACCAAGTCTGCTTTAGAGGAGTCAGCTATGATTGGGCCACTCAGAGACATGATATCTTAGAGGTAAGAGCACTAAAGCACAATAGTCAAGTGAGTTATTCTAATGCTGGCACAAAGCTGAGCATTGAATAAAGATGTGTTCAAATGAATTGCAGGTGAAATCATACAAGACAAGGGCAAATTTCTGAATTCCAGTTCAAGTCCATATGGTTAGTATCCAAAATTGCATTGATTGTCTTTTGTTTTTCTTTTTCCTACCTGGGCTTGTACTCCAAAATTTATTATCTGAGGAACAGAGTGGAGATAAGATTTCCTATTTTTCTAAATTTTCTAATGGAGGTTCTATTTGTTGCTTAACAACACTGGATTGTTCCTGTAAATTCAGCCTTTAAATTTCTTTTAAGAAAGGTCCTGGGCTGCTAGGTGGCACAGTGGAAAAAGCACCAGCCCTGGAGTCAGGAGTACCTGGGTTCAAATCCGGTCTCAGACACTTGATAATTACCTAGCCATGTGGTCTTGGGCAAGCCACCTAACCCCATTTGCCTTGCAAAAAAAACCTTAAAAAAAAAAGAAAGGTCCTGGGGCAGCTAGGTGGCAATGGTGAATAAAGCACTGGCCCTGGAGTCAGGTGGAGCTGAGTTCAAATATGACCTCAGACACTTAATAATTTCTTAGCTATGTGAGCTTGGGCACATCACTTAACCCCATTGCCTTGCAAAAACCTTTAAAAAAGAGAGAAAGTCCTTATTTTGTAAAACCGTTTTGACTATCAATTAATTAAGTTATCTTTTTTCCTAATTAGGGAGAATACCAAGAAAATCATATCAAACAATGAATGATTCAATATTTATTGAACACAGACAAGGCACAGTACTAAAAGAAACATGGAACATTGTCTTTGCCCTCAAGAAATCCCTAGTACAGTTGGAGAGGTAAGCTGCATACTCATAAAAAGATGCCCCAACACTAAGAAAATTACTTGGTATGGATTAAGCTATAGCATATCTTTAATCATATTCATCCTGTCCCTCTGCTACACAGATCTTCAAAGTGCTGACCCATGCTCACAGAAGAGAAAACAATTTAGGTTTGCCCTTATTTCTTAGTGCTTACTCTAGTGCTTAACAAAAGTTCTGACAACGTAAGTTCCACTTTCCTCTTGTATTTAATCCATACAGAAGCAGTCTCTCATCTTCCTGTAGAAATTTGTAAACTGGGATCCATGAGCTTATTTTTTAATATATTTTTATGCTTGTTTTTAAATATAATTGATTCCTTCTGGGACACTATTACATTGTTGGTGGAGCTGTGAACTCATCCAACCTTTCTGGAGAGCAATTTGGAACTATGCCCAAAGGGCAATAGAAATATGCATACCCTTTGATCCAGCAATACCACTACTGGGTCTATACCCTGAAGAGATGATGAAAAAGGATAAAAATATTACTTGTACAAAAATATTCATAGCAGCCCTGTCTGTTGTGGCAAAGAATTAGAAATCAAGTAAATGTCCAACTGGGGAATGGCTTAGCAAACTATAGTATATGTATGTCATGGAACACTATTGTTCTATTAGAAACCAGGAGGGATGGGAATTCAGGGAAGCCTGGAGGGATTTGCATGAACTGGTGCTGAGTGAGATGAGCAGAACCAGGAAAACACTATGTACCCTAACAGCAACGTGGGGGTGATGATCAACCTTGGTGGACTTGCTCATTCCATCAGTGCAACAATCAGACACAATTTTGGGGTATCTGCAATGGAGAATACCATCTGTATCCAGAGAAAGAATTGTGGACTTTGAACAAAGACCAAGGACTATTACCTTTAATTTAGGGGGAAAAAACTGATATCTTATTGTCTGAACTTGCTTTCTCTTATACTTAATGTTTCTTTCTTAAGGATATGATTTCTCTCTCATCCCATTCAATTTGGATCAATGTATACCATGGAAACAATGTAAGGACTGACAAATTGCCTTCTGTGAAGGCTGGGGGGAGGGAAGTAAGATTAGAGGGAAAAACTGTAAAACTCAAAATAAATAAAATCTTTAAACATAATTGATTTCTTTTGTGTTTCTATGCATTTTATTTTATGTATTTAAAAACATCATTCTGAGAAGGGCTTTGCAGATTTCCTCAGACTTCCAAAGGTTTCATACAACCAGAGAAAAGACTATGAGCTCAAGAGGATAGACAGCTGGCCTCAGAGTAGGGAAGACCTGGACCTAATTCCCATGTCTTGTTACAACTGTCTGACGCTGGCATTTAACCTCCTACTGCCCCCTATACCAATAAAATCATGGTTCTAGTTAAAAAAAATAGTCCTTAGGGGGAAGAAGGAATGTGACTTGGAGTCTGAATCTCTCAGTAGTCTGTTGAGAGATAAAGTCTGAAATTCCCTCTAATATGAGGATCAAATATATAGCCTTATTGCCAAATGGGAAAAAACAAAAAATAAAAACAAATGTGATCAGTATTAATACGCTAGTGATTGGGTTAGCCTTATATTCATAGGCAAGCTATAGAACCATAAACATTGAACAAGAAAGGGCCTCAGGAATTGTCTAGTTGAACCCACTCATTTGACAGATAGGAACCCAGAAACCTAGAGATCTTAGCCAAAGTCTTGGAAGACAGCTATCAGAATTGGAACTAAAGTCCTCCAATTCACAACTCTTGCCACTTCATCATGGGTTACAGAACTAAATTGATTGACATGGAGCTACAAGGCCCTGTCTATCACAAAAATGCCTCTCTTAAAAGTGCTCTGCTACTTCCAACCAATCTGAAAGTCCCATCATCAGAGTCAGAGTATTATTTAAAGGGCCCTAAAATGGGACTATAGAGACCTGGGGTCTACTCCACTCTCTGCAGCTACCTCACTGAGAAACCTTGGCTTAGTCAAAATAATTCAATCATCAACTAGTTCTACAGAAAAATACATGGTCCTTTTCCCTGAACCTCTATCTACAAAACGAGGGATCTGGACTAGATGGAATCAGCCATAACAACTAGAATCTCCAAAAGGTCACTGTTAAAATGCATATATATATATATATATATATATATATATATATACATATATATATATATATATATATATAATCTAGATAGTGATCTCTTCTAACCATAACAAATTAAGTTTTCAAATTAGCTAGCTGAGCTTTGGAAAGTAAAGAGACCCCCAAGGACAAAATATTCAATAGAACTTCAGTGGTAAAAAAAGGATGAAAATGGCAACAACAAACCCTGGGAATTTGGATCAGGAGTAAAGGCACAAGGAGAATTCCCCAATGTCAATAGTTTTTGTTGAATCTTTGTCCCACACCAAATGTAATCCAGACCTCTTTCCTGGCCTTTCTATTTCTATAATCTCTCAGTGATTTAGTCAGCATACAAAGATTCTCTATGCTATGGACTCCCCAAATCTATATAACCAGCCCTGCCTGGCCCCACTTTTGGTTCTGCTAGGCTCTTCCTGAATGTTCCATGGAAAGCTCTAATTCAAAATTTCCATAAGAGAACTCAGTATCTCTCCCTCTGACCCTCCAATTTCTTCCAACAATCCAGTTTTACCACCTTGGACTCTTCCTTTACCATCTTGATTCTTCCTTCTCCCCATCTCCCACATACAGTCAGTTGCCAAGTCTTTTCCATTCTGCCTCCGCAATATCTCTCACATCCATTCTTTATTCTCCATTCCCACCACTCTTATCTTGCATCTACCTTTTTTTGATGTCCAAGTCTTTTTTTTAATTTTTAAAGATTTTATTTGAGTTTTGAGTTTTATAATTTTTCTCCTAATCTTACTTCCCTCCCCCACCCCCTCCCACAGAAAACAATCTGTCAGTTTTTATTTTGTTTCCATGTTGTACATTGTTCCAAATTGAATGTGATGAGAAAGAAATCACATCCTTAAGGAAGAAACAAAAAAGTATAAGAGATAACAAAAATCAGACAATAAGATATCTGTTTTTTCCCTGAAATTAAAGGGAATCATCCTTGAAATTTGTTCAAACTCCATGGCTCTTTATCTGGATACAGATCCTATTCTCCGTTGCAGTCAGCCCAAAATTGTCCCTGGTTGTTGTACTGATGGAATAAGCGAGTGCATCAAGATTGATCATTGCCCCCATGTTGCTGATAGGGTGTACAGTGTTTTTCTGGTTCTGCTCATCTCACTCAGCATCAGTTCATTGCATCCATCTCTTAATGAGTCTCCTTGCTTCCACATAGCTGCCAAATTGATATTTCTGAAGCATGTGTCTCACCATGTTACCACCCTAAGAAAAGCCCCAGTGGCTCCCAATTGCCTTTAAGATAAATTACCAACTCTTGTCTTTAGCTTTTGCCTCCACCTATCACCCTAATTTCACCTTACTTCCTTACCTGCACTCACCACCCTTGTCAAATTAGCCTACTTTATGCTCTTCCTGAAGTATTCTACCTCCTGTCCCTATACCTTTGCCTAGACTATTCTCTTTGCCTGGAATGTTATTATCATCCCTTTTTGCTTCTGCTTCTTGAAATCTCTAGCTCAAGGTTTACCTCCTTCAAAAAGGCTATTCTGAATCTCCTAGCTGTCAATATGACCTTGGTGGAGGGGGGTCAAGGGGAAAGAGGAGGCACCCATGTCTGCCCAACACAGTTTGGGAGTTCTATTTAAAGAGTATATAGTATATTCAGACAAAATCAACATATTACTTTTCCTTTTACTGAAATGAAATTATTTTATGTTTTCCCTTCACTTGATGAAGCTTAGACATTTTGATAATCTCAGGGAAGTAAGTGATATTATATTATAGAATAGATTGAATGATTTGCTCCATCAAGTTGGCAATTGAAGTCAGAATCAAACAATTCAGGGAGAGTATGAACTAAGGCAGACTTGGGAGAATGAACAAGATTGAATCAAGAGAATAGCATCCACAGTTTTTGTTCTTCATTCTCAAAGAAGACCATGACATCAGGGAGGTGATGCCATGACAAGCACATGAACTGGATTTGAATGAGTGGTGCTGTGCTAGTCATCATCCTCACTTTCTCCTCCAGAGTCATCTGAATCCAGTGGCCAGATACAAATTAGGATGATTTGAAATGACCCTGAATGGGAGCCAATCAGGGTTAAATGACTTGCTCAAGGTCACCCAGTTATTAAGTGTCTGAGGCCAGATTTGAACTCTTGTTCTCCTGACTTCAAGACCAGGGCTCTATCTATTTGCACCACCTAGCTGCCCTTCACAGTGACTAGAATGATACTAACATACTAAAAAGGCAGGTAAATACATGTAATGCTTTATACATTGACACTGATGATTTATAATAAGAAGAGAGACTTTGGAGGTAGAATGATATTACCTTTTGAATGATTGCTACATCAATAGGCTTTTCTGAAACTTTTCTTTGGTTACAAGGAAGAATTCAATGGGAAATGGAAGGTTAAAGAAAAATCTCTATGGCATAAAAACAAAAGGCAGCAATAAAATTTAAAGTACAATTGGTCAAACTATCTCCCTTTGGAAGGAGATTTTGAGTTAAAGGGTAAATGAAAAGAGGGAGTTTCAGCCAGAATTTATAAGGAAATGAATGGTTAAAAAAATGAGTTGAAAAGAATTTGGTATAGAACAAAAGAGAAAATGTATCCTAAATCAATTTAATTAAATAAATCAAAATAATTCAATCATTAACTAGTTCTACAGAAAAATACTGAATTCTTCCTTACCTTCATACATCATTTTTCTTAGAATTCATTTGGTGTGAACTTTTCTAAACATAAGACATTGTAGTAACCACTAAAAATAGAGATTAGGTTTTAATAGATATACATATGGGAACTGTGTTCAGCTAATTTGTGAAATTCCATGTCATGAACAATTAGATCTAGTGATAAATCCTGCATATTTTTGGAAAGCTGGGTTTAAATATCAAAGTGAAATAGTAAAAGTCAGACCCCTGCCTTCCTTCCTACCTTCCTTCCTTTCTTCCTTCTCTTTCTTTTTTTCTTTCTTTGTCTTTCTCTTTGTCTCTCTCTGTTTATATGCAGGCATACATGGATGTATGTGTATTTTTATGAGTAAAGATCACTGACTCAATCAATTAGCCTCTCACTTTTAAAGTAATAATATGCTATGTCTTTTTATCTTTTTAAAATATTTTATTTATTTTTAGTTTTACAATTTTTCCCTTAATCTCACTTCTCTCCCCCCAGCCCCCCACAGAAGGCAATTTGCCAGTCTTTACATTGTTTCTGTGGTATAATGGATCCAAATTGAATGTGATGAGAGAGAAATCACATCCTTAAGGAAGAAACATAAAGTAAAAGAGATAGCAAGATCAAACAAGGTATCAGGTTTTGTTTTGTTTTTTTCGAAATTAAAGTTAATAGTCTTTTGTCTTTGTTCAAACTCCACAGTTCTTTCTCTGGATACAGATGGTATTCTCCATTGCAGACAGCCCCAAATTGTCCCTGATTGTTGCACTGATGGAAAGAGCAAGTCTATCAAGGTTGACTATCACCCCCATGTTGCTGTTAGGGTGTACAGTATTTTTCTGGTTCTGCTCATCTCACTCAGCATCAGTTCATGCAGATCCCTCCAGGCTTCTCTGAATTCCCATCCCTCCTGGTTTCTAATAGAACAATAGTGTTCCATGGCATACATATACCACAGTTTGCTAAGCCATTCCCCAATTGAAGGTATGTCCTTTTACCTCACTATCTCACCTTAGCAGATACCTCTTTCTAAAAATGATTGTCTGACTGACTAGTCAATATCAATTGATAATCAAAGAAAGAAGCAAATTCATTGGTTCCTAGGGTCCTAAGGGGAGATATAGTACTCATATTCTGGGGGGCTCTAGTACAAATTGGGGCTAGGGTAGTTGTCTCAAAGTGTCTGCTACATCTACATATAAAAGTCAAGATATATACATACCCACATATATACATACATATACAAAATCATATGTACTCTTGAATATGCATATACACATATGTATCTTGACTTTAGATACCCACGTAATTATAGATTTTGTACACACTCTATGTGACAATCCCAGTTAGCACTCAGAGTCAAATCCCCAGAGATTGGTTACTATATCCATCCTTAGGATTCTAGGGGATAAACTTAAAGGGTTTTGAGAATGTTTTTCTAGTTCTCTAGGTCATGAAACTCCACTAGTGTGCTTCCTTCAATGATCTTAGCCCATTGACCAGTGCAATGCTACACCAAAACAGTACATTTTATTCCAAATAAGAAAATTATTTCTGATTAATTTTCTTCTAAACTAATTTTATCCTATATTAAAAAGGGGGGAGGCAGTATAAGTTCCCCTAAAAGTAAAAATGCATTTCTAAAATTCTGACATGATTTAGAACTACAATGCTCAGTCAGACCATCTAAGATCACCTCATTCTTTTGTCAGGAATTGTTTCTATTAGTGACAATGATTTATTCTTATTGCTTATTTTTCCTGTGTAGCACATTTTCTTATCCAAAAAGCACACATAATTTATTGACCATCATTTGTCAGTGTGGGGAGGTTCAGTGTTTGGGCTCTGCTTTTGTACTTGAAAACATTGAAAAAAGAAGTTAGGGCACTAAAAATTGCCCTTCCCAAGACCACCTTTTGAGTTTTCATATTTCTTGATGGATCATGAAACACTCTGTTTTGAAAGTCATTGAAATCATCTAACATACAAGGGACCAAGGTGCATTATTGTTGTTTATATAATTTTAGAATAAGTTAAGCTTTTTTAAAACAACTGGCAATTATATACTACTTTCAAGTTTCTGAACTACATCATCCACATTACCTCATTTCATTTTCTCAACAGTCATGCAAAGTAATATATAGTAAAGATATAAGTAATATCATTACAGGCAAGGAAACTAAGATGCAGAGAGGTTAAGTGACTTGCTTATGTCACACAGGCAGCAGCAGTTAGAGGTGGGGCATGTCCTCTGATACCAGGTCCACTAGATGAAGCAGCCTTAGAGAGATGCTTCAGTAGACCCCATATCTGAATGGAAGATGAATGAACAAAAGGGTAGATAGGGATGAGTGGGTGGCCAGGAACCTGGACCACAGAGATGAGAAACAGAGAATGGCAGAATGGCAGAGCTAGTAGCAAAGGTGTGATGGATGAACGGGAAAGGGGAGCAGAGGAATGTCCGGAGACAAGGACACCGAAACCCAGAGACAAATGAAGACGAGGTATTTACTTGTCATTTACCTATTTATATGCTGTCTCCTTCATTAGAATTTAGAAATCTGACTCTTTGGGGGAGTCAGAATTTGTTCTTACTACATACCACACTGCCTGGGGAAATAAGGAAGGGAGGGAGGGAGGGAGGAAAGGAGGAGGAGAAGAAAAAGGAAGGAAGGAGAGAAGGAAAAAAAGAAATGAGAGGAAGAAAGGAGAGGAGAGGAAAAAGAAAGGCAAGAAAGAAGAAGGAAAGGAGAGGGAGGAAGGAAGAAGAGAAAAGGAAGAAAGGGAGAGGAAGAAAGGAAAGAAGGAAGGAGAGAAGACAAGAAGAAGAAAGAAAGGAGAGAAGGAAGAGGAAGAAGAAAAAAGGAAAGAAGGAAGGAAGAAGGAAGAAAATTTTTTAAGCAACTGCTATTTGTCAAACACTATAAGCACTTTACAAATATAGTTTCATTTGATCCACACAACAGTCCTCTGATCTAGACACTAGTATTATTATCCCCATTTTAAAGATGAGGAAACTAAGACAGACTCAATATGAACTCAGGTCCTTCTGATATCAGGCCAGCTCTCTATTTTCTTTGCCTCCTGGTTTAGTTGCTTTAGATGTTTTTTAATAAATGCTTGCTGATGGACTGAGTGCCTTCTTGAAAGACTCAAGTATGGGAAACAATGGTAGAAAGATGACTTTGAATGGATCATAAGCAGATACTGAGTCAGAAGATAGATTCCTCGGCAGTTTGGTCAGAAGCCATGGCCCCAACTGTTAGTACTAAAACCCTTTTATAAGGAATAAATAGAAGTAGGAAATTGGAGCTCTCTGGACTTACATAAGTAAAAGCTTGCTTATTTTCCCAAATGGGAGCTATGATTCTCTAGGGGTTTAAGAGCCATTTGTACTTCTTGAACCACTTGGGACTGTTTGAAGAGTTTCCAGGAGGAGACTTGTTTGGGACTCAGCAGCCACACTGGGATCAGGGATAGGAAGAGCCTTGTCTGCATACTTTAAAAAGTTTATATGTTCTTCTAAATGAAACTGTTGGTGGTTGTTACCCTTATCTCATCCAGTCATTGTCCCCTGTTTTCTCTAAGGAACCATGGAGAAAAGTTAATAATCTTCTCCTTTATCTTCTTCTCTTTCTTCCTTTCCTATTCCTTCCCAGTATCATAGAATGTTGGAGTTCTAAGAGAACTCAGATGCACCTTATGAATGAGGAAACTGAGGAAAGGAAAAAAGGGAATAGACTCACAAAACACAGTTAGGGACTAGGAAGAGAAGCCAGGTCTTCTTTCTTCCAAGACAATACTATTTTCCCTACATTACCCTGCTTCCTGTCCTTTGACCTAACTCATAATTAACACTGACTCCCTTTCTGAATCAAACCACATGCCAGTAATGTATTGTTGAAACAAGAATAAAGATCTGAAAGCTGAGTTTTATGGAGACAAGCCAGCATCAATCACACAACCAACAAGCAAGTATTAAACATCTATTAGGTGTGAAGCACTGTTAGGCACTGGGAATGAAAAAATGAAAACAAAAGTTGCTCCCGCCCTCAAGGAGCTTACATTCTTTCTAGACCAAGATGTCAATACTGAAGAACTAACTTTTTAACCTTTTAACCCACTGAAAGGGGATCCTAGACATCATCTAATCTAGCCCTTTTACCAAATAAAAAAACTGGGAGTTCAGGTGACTTGCCTAAGGTCATACAGTTGGTGAGTGTCAGAACTTGAATTGGAACTCCCCAAGATTCCAAATTCAAACTGCAGATACAGATCATTCAAGGTATGCTGCCTGGAGTCAAAAGAGTAAATCTGAGGGCCTCCTAAGCAGCAATCCCAATATAAAAAGGAGAGGTTTTGGCGCTTGTCATTGTAGGCTGTCATTTTGCCAGGCAGGAGCTTTGTGCTTGATCCCTTTGAGAAGTGTACCAACGTGCCTCTTTCTTGAGGCCAGAATAAGAAATGGTTAACTCCAACTTGAGAGGTTTAGTTTAACCATCAAGACAGCTTTCCTGACCAGACAGGAATGAATTATCCAATCCAACCATAATGCCTCTTTCTCTGAGGACCCATGTAAGATTGTTTACACAATTTAAAGTAGTTTTTAGAAAACTTTGACTTTTAGAAAAATTGACTTTTCAACACAGAAGGAAAGTATAGAATTGTAAAATAGGCACTGAAGACATACTGAAAAGATCTCAATTTACCATATATATAAAATCTGGGACCTTGTGTGAGTCTCTTCATTTCTCTAAATTCAGTTTTAGTTTCTTTATCTATAAATGAGGTCTACTTGTGCTGCTTCAAACATAGAATTTTTCCCATTTTTCCTATTTGCATCACCAGCATCAAGGCTAGTGTCTGGCACCCAGCAAACACTTAAAAATGCTTGTTGATTGATTAATAGAAACTATAAACCACTAAGCAATGTAAAGACTAATGGAAAGTTAAGTAGAAACAGGAAAACTATATACACGATTGCTACTACAATGTAAATGGAATGAACACCATCAGCAAAAAGCAAATGAGATTCCTTATCAAAAACAAGCTTGACACGAAAGGTATCTCCCTGATTTGAAGAGGTGGGAAACTATGGGTATGAAATATTACATATATAATCAGGCTCAGAGAATGTTTTCCTTTCTTTTTTCTTTAATTCTTTATTCTGAAGGAATGATTCTCAGAGGAGAAGAAGAGGCTTGAAACTGGTCATATTAAAAACAAAAAAATTTTTTAAAAGAATTGTACAAATCTAAGTTGATATCATTGAAACTTTCTAGGAGAGCTTATCTAGACAACATGGTACAGGAGACAAGGCACTCATTAGCTCTGAAGTCAGAGGCCTTCTATGTAATGCCCACTTCTTAAGTTATATGAACTTGGGCAAATCATTTAGCCTACTGAGTCCTAGTTCACTAATCCATCAATCAAGGGTATCAGCTTAGTGACCTTTTGAGGTGTCTTCTCAATCTGGTTGGTTCCTATGACTCTAGGGGGTAGCTCTTGCATCTAATTAATGTTGCTAGTCATTTTTCAGTCTGTCCAACTTGGGGTTTTCTTGGCAAAGATACTGGAGTGGTTGGCCATTTCTTTCTTCAGGTCATTTTACAGATGAGTAATTGAGACAAGCAAGGTGAAGTGACTTGCCCAGGGTCACACAGCTAGAGTCTAAGGCTGGATTTGAACTTAGGAAAGGAGGTTTCTTGACTTTAGACCCAGAAATCTAGCCTCCTGCATTCCCTTTAATTTATTATCATCCTTTTATTTATAATATTCCTCCTCTAGTTGCTTGGTTCAACTTTAGCCTCAGTATCTTTATGCTCTTTACACGAGTCTGCCATATATTTATTTGTCCATTAGCAGATTGTGTCTCATAATGGTCACATAAAAACTTGATTTAACTGTTTAAACTCTGAGAATCCTAAGGTAACAGAAAAAAAATAGCCTACAAACCCACTGGCAGCTGTTTGGTGGAAATGGGCCATGATATGTTCTGAGAGGAGGTAGTTTCAGCATGCATAGACAAGGGAGATTGATGGGGGACTGTCAAGAAGAAGGCTTGCTTTCCTAACCCAGAAGTCTTTTTGGATGCAACACCCTCTGGTTAAGTCAGGTGTCAAGTCCACATTTTTTCAGACCATTCCTGAAGTCTAGTCTTGCCTCCATGCTCTGATTCCTGGCTGTCATATCAACCCAGTAGCTTCTGGACATATTGTCGACAACCTCCCCTGCTTCATCGAAGCTTGGCCATCTTCCAAATGACAGCTCCCCTTGGACCCTCAGCCTACTTCCTGCTTCCTCTGCAATATCTTGTCCTTTTTCCAATGGCTCCATTATTACTCAGCCTGATCTCTTACATGATTAAAAAAAAACCAATTTCAACATTATTTATTTTCATTCATTCCTGGATACTTCCAGTTAAAGGGTTTGGGGTTTGGGGGGTAGGGTGTTATTGTTTTTATTTTCAGAAGGTCTTTGTTGGTGTTGAATTTTAAATAAAGTCCAAACTAAAGACACTTAGGTGTCCCCAAGCATTGCCTTCCAGCTTTGGAATTTTCCTTCAGTCCCAGTCAGCCACCCCCTCAGCTTCCTGTCAGTCCTGGCCTGAAAGTCTCACCAGCTGGAAGAGCTCTTTAATTTTCTTAACCCCTTCTTACTGCAGATATGGATGATCCAACCCAGAAGCTCACAATAAGAAAATCCTGGTTTTCTTCCCCAGTTTCTCCCAGTCCCCTGAGTCCATCCTGTCCTCTGGGAAGATTGTTTCCAAACTTGAATTTCCAACTCCTTATACTGAAAAGCAGGGGAGGGGAAGGAGAGGAAGAAAGATTTTACAATCATTTACAAAAATGAAAACCTATTTTCTAGTTTAACTCCCTTTGAATGCAGGTAGCCATAGAAGTACATGGTGGTGCAGTGAATAGCTGGTGGACCTGGAGTCAGGAAGACCTGAATTCAAATATCACTTTAGACACTTACTAGCTATGTGACCCTGGCCAAGTCACTTAAACCTCTGTTTGCCTCATTTTTCTCATCTATAAAATGAGCTTAATAATAGCATCTACCTCTGACCTCAGACACTTAATAATTACCCAGCTGTGTGGCTTTGGGCAAGCCACTTAACCCCATTTGCCTTGCAAAAACCTAAAAAAAAAATAATAGCATCTACCTCCCATAGTTGTTGTGAGAATTAAATGAAATCATATGCTTACAATGCTGACACATAGTGCTAAAGAAATGTAAAAGAAAAAGCAGGTGCTAAAGAAATCTGTGAAAGTTTATCCTGACCAACCTTATTTTTTCATAAAGTAGTAACATTATGCAAATAGCACTGTACTTTTATAAAGCCAATGACTTTTTTGGTGACCCTTCCCTTTTCTTATTCAGTCATTGACAGATGAACAAACTTACTGAGAATTTGCTATGTGTAAGATATTTTGCTGGTCAGAGTATAGGAGGGGATGGGAAGGTAAAGATGAGCTATAGGATTCTCTCCTTCAAAGTATTTACAACCTAGTGGAGAACTGAAGACCCAACTACAAATAACAAGATTGAATATGAAAAACCCACTGAAAATATGTGAAGTCTCATGAGAATTCTGTGTTAGAGAAGCAGATGGTTTCCCATTGGAATATCAGAAAAGGCTTCATGCAACAATTGACATTTGACTTGTATCTTTAAGAATGAATAATTTTTCAGATGGAGAAAGAAGGGAAGGATGGGAAGTAGAGAGAAGCACATTCTCAAAGTCACAAGGCAGGAAATCACAGAATGCACCCAGGGAATAGCAAGTAGTTTGGTTTGGCAAGGTCACAGAGAGGAAGTCAGGAAATACTGGGAGATAAGGCTATGAAGGTGGGTTGCAGATGGAGGTTCTCACTGAGCCTCTTTTGTATATAGCAAAGAACTCCTGAAAGTTTTTGAAGGTATCTTGATGAGAGCTATAAAGAAGTTAAGGATTTCTGTACCTCACTTTGCTTAGGGAATCACTACTGGACTAATATTTACAACTTGTCCTGCACAATGGAAAGAAGGGTTGGTAGATCTCTCTTGGTTTGTAGAGTTCCATTTGCTTGGCCTCCACCAATTTCTTGCTCGTCAGTGCTAATTGAGAATGCAGATGACTCCCAGCAGTCTTTTGGGATTGGTAGACAATCCTAAGGGTTCTGGGAAATCCCTGTTCCCTTACTGGCACTTTGGCAAGACTTTTCTTTTCTTAAACACCTCTCCCTGGCCTTTTTACCCATATAGGCTACATCCTTTGTTAGAATACTTGGTATTGCCCCATCTAGCCAGCATAGGGAATCTTATTTGTGTGTGTGTGTGTGTGTGTGTGTGATGTCACTCTAGAGAAGTCTATAGTCTATATTTCAAAATAATATGTTTAAATGGATAAAATAAAATATAAAGAAACAAAATGTATCAAAACATAAATGGAATATTTCCTATTCAAGTTCATGGATTCCCCCCAAATATCTTTATGGACCTCATATTAAAAATTCTTGATCCAAAAAAGAGAAAGAACCCCTCTGATTAGCTGACTTATTTGTCATTTAGGGAAAGAAGAACATGGTCAAGATATACATAGTATAACATTGTTATTCTGGGAGGAAATGGAGACAGAGTTTATGAGTGTTTTTCAAAGTGGCTCACATTGGGAGATTAGGATGATTATGCGATGATTGGGCAAGACAAATGAAAGGAAACTTTTGAAAAAGTGTGTGTTGAAATTTATCAGCTTAAACTAAATCTAATCCAGTTAAATTCTTAAAATATTTGACCTCATGGGCCACAACAAAGGGTACTACTGGAAGTTTTGTCATAGAAAATACAGGCAAGAATTCCAAGTTCTATTCACCATTTCATCACTGACTCTGTTTTTCAGTTTCTCCACCTCTAAAACTGAAAGATAGTATTGAGTTAGAGAATGGCATGTCCCCAGAGGGATTCCATATTTCCACAATGCTTGAGGTTTTATGAGTTTACCATTTATTCTGGAAGATTCTCTGGATGATATCTTCAAGAAGACTATGTGTGAACCCTCTAGCATGAAAGCATCATCCAGGGCACATTGGTTAGGAAGAAGTACAGTTTGAAAGAAGCAACCAGACTTGTGAAATTGGGGAGGAAGCCAAAAGGGCAGAGTAATAGAAAGGAGTGCAACTTTCCCCAAAATTCCCCAAAGAAATCTAGAAAATGCACTGGACTGAGTCCTAACTGCAAAAATATAAGAAGAAACCATGGTGAGTCGTTTTCCATCCCAGAAGTCCTGAATCCAGATCAGAGGGGCCTAAACTAATGCAGAATAGAATAGCTACTAATTCATAGCTAGTTAGTCTAGTGGATAGTGAAGTCCTTGAGTTAGGGAGCTTTATCTTCCTAAGTTCAAGACCAGCCTAGTGACCCCAGGCAAGTCACTTCACCCAGTTTACCTCAGTTTCCTCATCTGCAAAATGAAATGGAAAAGGAAATGGCAAACCACTCCAGTATCTTTACCAAGAAAACCCCAAAAGAGTCAGACACAACTGAATAACCAACTAGCTCCAGTTCACAGATCCAGAATAGACAAAAGAGGGAACCAGAGTTTAGGGGTGGTATTGCAGGATAAGGAATAGTCACAGGCCCTAGCAAGCAAGAAGAGAGTAGAAAAGGACATCACAACAGTGTAGTTCTGACCCCAGAAAATAGAATATTTCCAAGCCTTCCTGATTAGAAGACCAGAATTAGATATAAATTGTGAAATGCAAACACAGGGGTCAAAAGAAATAAAAAATATAACCATGAGTAAGCAATCATAAGGTATTGAAAAAGGGGGGGAAAAGTTTGCAATCTAAAATGAGATGATCCATGTGATTCTTCAAAACCCTATCCTTAAGGTGCAATTGTGATGCCCAATCATGGCACCCAAGGAGATAATCTTGGATATTTGAAGGCAATATTTTAGAGAGCAAACCAGAAAGTTCTACCAGACCAAGAAGATTTCAAGAATAAGACCAATGAGAGATTTTTTTGTCTATTCTTTTTGAAGACCAACCTAGTCAACTTAGGAGTATTTAAAGCCAGACTGACCAAGGGGAGATGAATTTTTGTCAGTCACACCAGCTCTACCGGGAAAAGAGACTGACACCAGTGAAATCACAGATCCTTGAAGTATTAAAGTATTAAAACTTGGAAGAAACAGGACAAAACAAGAGAATCCTGATCATCTCTCTATTGAATCTGCAATGTCAAGCAGGGAGTCTAATTAGACACAAAACCTAGAAGTAGTTCTGAATGGAAAGGAAAGAGAAGAGGAACATATTAGGAGGGGAAAGGAAGAAATATTGGGGAAATTATCTTACATAAACAGGGTATACAAGTAGAAGTCCATATAAAGAGGAAGAGAGGGGAGAAGAAACTGGAACTTCACTCTTTTCTGAACTGATCAAAGGAAAGGAGATTATGTATAGATGAGTGTAAAAGGGGAATAAGAGAAAGTATAGATTAATGGAGGTTATTAGTCCTAAGCAAAACAAAGTCTAAAATGGAAAAAAAAAATTTCAGGTTTTTGCAAAGCAAATGGGGTTAAGTGGCTTGCCCAAGGCCATACAGCTAGGTCATTATTAAGTGTCTGAGGCCAGACTCAGGTACTCCTGACTCCAGGGCTATCCACTGCACCACCTAGCCACCCCGTAGAAAAATTTTTATTGCAGCTCTTTTTGTGATAGCAAAGAATTAGAAACTAAGGAAATACTTAACAACTGGAAAATTATGACTAAAGAAGTTATGCTATATGAATAAGATGGAATTCCATTGTACTATAAGAAATGATGAAAAGAATGATTTTAGAAAACCTGGGAAATTCATATGAGCTCATGAGAACATTGTATGAGTAACAAAAATGTTGTCATGATAATCAATAGTAAAAGGATTAAATATTCTGAAAAATATCATGATCCAAGACAATTCCAAAATTCATGATAAAAAATGCCATCTACTTTCAGAGAACGAACTGATGAATTCTGAGAGTTCATATGTAGTATATTTTTTTCACTATGTTTTTCTTGATTTCCCCCCCTCAAAACAGGACTAATGTGAAAATGTTTTGCATGACTTCATATATATAATGGGTATCATATTTCTTGCCTTTTCAATGGATGAAAGGAGAGAATGTAGAACTAAAAATAAATATTTCAAATTTAAAAACAGATGAAAGGGGCATCTCGGTGGCACAGTGAATAGAGTTCAAATCCAGCCTCAGACACTTAATATTTGTTTAGCTGTGTGACCTTGGATAAGTCACTTAGCCCCATTGCCTTGCAAAACTTCAAAAATATGTTGAATAGAATGGTTTAAAAAAACTCGAAGGACTTATATGAACTTATATAGATTGAGGTGAGCAGAAACAGAAGAATGTTATAGACACTGACCACAATAGTGAAAAGATAAACAAATGAAAGACTTAAGAGCTTTGATCAATATAATGATTCCAGAGAACTCAGGATAAAACATGTTACCCACCTCCTGGTAAAGATGTGCAGGCAGAAGGAGACTTTTTTTGGGGAAACAGATTCTACAAGAATTTGATATATACATGTTTCTAATAAGAGTTTTCTTTTTCTTGATTGGAGTGGGGAGAGATGGGAAGGACAGAAGTTGTATCATTGTTGATTTTTTTAAAATAAAATTTAATTTAAAAAACTAATGCAGGGGTTAGAAAGAAGCTGAATGGCAATAACCAATAGGCATGGATGAAGCCCTGAAAAGGGAAAGATGAGATCATATGGCATCCATATTTGAACTCTATAAAGTGTCCCAAGAATGTGGCAGTCTGGCACAATCAGAATCAGGAAAGGGATATATAATTGATTCATAACTGGCCCAGATGCCCTGAAGCTCTTATTTCCAAGAAGTCAGTTCTTGTTAGCTGCTGTGACAAGATAGAAAGGAAAGTGACTACACAGAAGAATGGTTTTAGAAACTGTTTTCTAATACCTATGCCATAAGATTAAAATTAATGTGTCCCACAGCCTGTGTGTTGGGTAGACAGCGGAATTAAATGGAGTTATATTTACAACTTATTCAATTCCTTGTTATTTATCTTACATGCTGCTTTAATTAAATGTCTTCTGGTCTGATTCCAAATGTCATCTGGCTTGGTCTGGCAAAGAGTCATTGGGTAAGGCCTCAGAGATAGAGATTAGAGTAAATACTGAATCAAAGTAACACATTGGACCTGAGAGTTAGTTAGGGGCTCCTGAGTCATATGGAAAATCTGTGGGAAGCTCATAGTACAGACTAATAAGGAGAGACAACATAATATAATGAAATGACTTAGAGTCAAGAAATCTGGATTTGAATCTTGACTAAGTTTCATTCTTTTTTTAAAAGGGGGGGGAGAAATAATAGTTATACTACTTACCTCACAAGGTCATTGTGAAAAAAAAGTATTTTGAAACCTGTTAATTAATTGTAAGTTATTCGTGTTATTATTTTTAAAAATTACACTTCCCTAAGATGCTATTGCCTAAGAGGTAGCCAATATATACTAAAGAGGACTAGTGAAGTTAGACAATGAATCCTGCCTTTTCATAGAGGTGGACACATTTCAAAATCTTTCCTTCCCCAATTATCAGCTCCCTAAACTCTAGTTCAAATTACTAATGATACTAAAAATAATGTAGTGGGAAAGTGGAAGGTTTTATGTTTAAGTTTTATGTGAAAATCTTTGGTTAAGCTTTGGGCTAGCTAAATTCCAATTAATGCAAATTCTGACTATCCTAAGAAGTAGTCAAGTTATTTGAATTTGTACTGCATATGTCCATTGGGCTAGAGCCAATTATCATATTTTATTGCAATTATTACTTCAGATAGCACTAATTTAAACACATGGATGTATCTGAAGATTTCAGGAGATTTTTTATTGACACTAATAAGGGCATAGCTATAATTATACCTGCTAGTTACTAATTCCCAAGAAAAGCACTAGTGAGAAGATCCCTGTTTGAATCCATAACCTCCTTGAAGGTTAAAACTTTTTTCTCAATTTTTTTTATTATTTAGTATGTGTTTGTATAAAACAATTGCCTAATAAATGTTTGTTGATCGATTGATTATAGGCCATTAAGAGATCTTTATTTTCTCTGGTTTCCACTGAGTATTTCTAGGAAAGGAACATTTTCTGAGAATTCTAGTAGTTGGACCCCTTATGAGAGCTAACATTTCATTTTTCCACAGCGTCTTGGAAATGAGTACTAATGCAAAGAGCAATAATGAATGATTGGATTTAAATTCCATCTGTATTATTTTTTCTTAAGAAAATGAGGCACCCTTTCCTTAAGGTTCAATTGTGATGCCCAATCATGGCACCCAAGGAGATAATCTTGGATATTTGAAGGCAATATTTTAGAGAGCAAACCAGAAAGTTCTACCAGACCAAGAAGATTTCAAGAATAAGACCAATGAGAGATTTTTTGTCTATTCTTTTTGAAGACCAACCTAGTCAAATTAGGAGTATTTAAAGCCAGACTGACCAAGGGGAGATGAATTTTTGTCAGTCACACCAGCTCTACCGGGAAAGGAGACTGACACCAGTGAAATCACAGATCCTTGAAGTATTAAAACTTGGAAGAAACAGGACAAAACAAGAGAATCCTGATCATCTCTCTATTGAATCTGCAATGTCAAGCAGATTGTAATAGTGGGAAGTAGAAGTCAGCAAGCAGTGACTCCTGAAGAAACTGGTCTGTATCATTCTAGTTCAATGAGGGGGTAGAAGAAAAAGTCAGCTTGAAGAAACCCTTTGCATAAGAACTAAGATAGTGCAATGGAAAAGGTATCAATTATGTAATGTGAGAACCAGGATTTCCATCCCAGCTCCATTACTTTCTGTGGGAAATGCTGGGAAAGTCTGGGATCCTTGGTTTCCTCATTTGTTATAAATGGGGTTGTATTAACTGACTGCTAAGGTCCCTTACAGCTCTAAATCTGAGGCCCAATAACATTTTCCTCAATGGGAAGGGATGTTATGGTCATGGGTTGAAAGTCACAGAGAAGGGGTATACATGCATCTATTTTGTGAGAGAATTCAATGACCACATTGGGAAAGAATACACAGATCTCTAAATCTGAAAGTCAGTCTTGTCTAGTAAAATTGAAAAAATGTTAGAGCATAAAGAATATCAGAGACAAATCTAACAAGATATTAATAACAGCTAGTTGGACAGCTAGGTGGTACAGTGGATAGAGCACTGGCCTTTGGATTTAAGAGGACATGAGTTCAAATCCAGCCCCAGACACTTGATGCTTCCTAACTGTGGCCTTGGGCAAGTCACTTAACCCTGATTGCCCCACACCCAGGGCCATCTCCAGTCATCCTGATGCCTATCTGGTCACAGGTCCCAGATGGCTCCAGAGGAGAAAGTGAGACTTAGGGACTTAGAACAGCTACCCCTCAATCACATACAATTCATGTGCTTGTCAAGGCATCATCTCTAAGATGACATGGTCTTCTTCAAGAATGAAAGATAAGGAAGGCGGAGCCAAGATGGTGACAAGAAAGGATCCAGTCTTAGGCGCTCTCTGATAAAACTCATAAGCTAAGGACTCTAACTAAACTTTCCAGAGACAGAACCCACAAAGGGACCCAGAGAGGCAGTTCTCCTACTCAAGGTAACCTGGAAAAGAGCAGAAAGGCTCTGCTCCCCAGGGTCAAAGGGGCAGCCCACCACTGCAAAAGTACTTCAGCCTCCCGGAGGCAACCCCAGGGCGCTGGGAACCGTGGCTCACAGCAGTGGGGGAGTTTCCTGACCTACGCCCTGGGGAGCACCAGGCACAAAGTGGGGGAACAGCGGGGGACCTCTGCCAGAGCGAGCACATGGAGCCCAGCCCTCAGGGCACACAGCAAGCAATGTGGTCTTTCTGCAGCCCTGATCCAGGAACAGAAGCAGGCAGAGCCGGTAAGCAGGAGCCCCCAGGGCATGAGCCCATTGAGCTAAGGGAGGGGAGTGAAGAGACTGCAGAGCTCTGTCCTCTGTCCCTGGAACAGGACTCTGGGGCTCTGACCACATTTAGATCCTGATCTCAGTCTAGGCCCCCCCAGAAGAGCAGCAGGGCCCCCCCACCTCATCCCCGTGGCAGAGGGGGGCGCATATGGTCATTCACAAACCAGGAGGGAGGACAGAGCCTCATACACTGAGACCCTTGTGGGAGTGTCCCAAAAGCTCAGGAAACACCCCAAAACAGGTGCAGGCTGGGAAAAATAAGCAAGCAGAGAAAAAAGAAGAACGCAATTAAGAAATATTTTGCAAATGAGCCCAAGAAGGATCAAAATACTCAGTCTGAAGATGAGGAAGCACAAGCTCCTACATCTAAAGACTCCATGGAAAACCGAAATTGGGCTCAGGATATGACAGAGATTAAAAAAGACTTTGAAAATCAAATGAGGGAGTTAGAAGAAAAACTGGGAAAAGAAATGAGAGAGATGCAGGAAAAACATGAAAATGAAGTCAGCAGCTTAGTCAAGGAAATAAAAAAATGCTGTAGAAAATAGCATGCTAAAAACTTAGGTCAAATAGATAAAACAGTTCAAAAAGTTATGGAGAAGAATGCTTTAAAAAGCAGAATGGGCCAGATGGAAAAAGAGATAAGAAAACTCTCTGAGGAGAACAAATCCTTCAGACAAAGAATAGAATTCAGGGAGATTGATGAATTTACCAGAAATCAGGAATCAATACTTCAAAAACCAAAAAAATGAAAAATTAGAAGAAAATGTGAAATATCTCATTGAAAAAACAACTGATAAGGAAAACAGACTTAGGAAAGATAATTTAAAAATTATTGGAATACCTGAAAGTCATGATCAGGAAAAGAGCCTTGACATCATTTTCAAAGAACTACTACAGGAAAATTGCCCTGATATCCTAGAAGCAGAGGGCAAAATAGAAATGGAGAGAATCCACGGATCCCCCCGAGAAAGAGATCCCAAAAAACCAACCCCCCAGGAATATTGTAGCCAAGTTCCAGAACTCCCAAGTCAAAGAGAAAATATTACAAGCAGCCAGAAGGACACAATTCAAATATCGTGGAGCTGCAGTCAGGATCACACAGGACTTAGCAGCAGCTACATTGGAAGCTCGTAGGGCTTGGAATAAATATACCAGAAGGCAAAAGAGCTTGGAATGCAACCGAAAATCAACTACCCAGCAAAACTGAATGTCCTCTTCCAGGGAAAAAGATGGACTTTCAATGAACCAGGGGAATTTCAAATGTTCCTATTGGAATGGCCAGAGCCGAACAGAAGGTTTGATCTTCAGATACAGGACTCGGGTGAAGCATAGAGATTGGAGGAGAAGGGGAAAATATGAGGGACTTAATGATGATGAACTGCATGTATTCCTGTATAGAAAAATGACAGTGATAATACTCATATAAACCTTCTCAGTTAGTAGAGCAGGTAGAGGGAGCTTTTATAGTTGAAGCACAGGAGAAAGCTGAATTTGAAGATAAAATATGGTGTAAAAATGGAGTCAATAGAAAAAAGGGAAATGTAATGGGAAAAAGAAAAAGGAGAGGGGGGAATAGGCCAAGATATTTCATATAATAAGAATTTTCTTTATTGTAATGAGCTATTGCAATGATATGGAAGGGGGGAAGGCAAGGGGGAATGAAGGAAACTTCACTCTAATCAGAGGTGGCTAGGAGAGGAAACAGCTTATATACTCAATGGGGTATAGGCATCTGGAGTAAGAAGGAGAGGGGGCGACAGGGGGGAGGGGGGATGTGAGTGATGGAGGAGAGGATGGACCATGGGGGGAGAGTGGTGAGATATAACACATTTTCTTTTTTACTTATTGCAAGGGGCTGGGATTGGATGGCCTGTCCGGGACCACAGGGCCAGGTGGATTCTGGGCCTAAGAGGTGGTAGTGGGGCTCGAGGCCTCTTGGCCCCAGGACCAGGGATCTGTCTGCCGTGCCACTCAACTACCCTACAGCAGAGTCAGAGTGAAAGGAGAGAGAAAATATAGTACATGGTAGTGGAGAAATAAGAAAGGAGGGAGTTGCGATCAGCAATGGCAACGTTGGAAACATATGGAAGTAACTTTTGCCATGGACTAATCACAAAGAATGTGATCCAGGCAAAAAAAAAAAGAATGACAGACAAGGTGGCAGCTAGGTGGTGCAGTGTATAGAGTGCTAGACCTGGAGTCAGGAGGACTTGAGTTCAAATCTCGGCCTCAAACACTTTAATAACTGCCTAGTTGTGTGACCTTGGGCAAGTCACTATTAACCCCATTGTGTTAAAGAAAGAAAGAAAGACAAGCATCAATAATAACAATAGCTATAATTTAAATATGCT
This sequence comes from Macrotis lagotis, assembly GCF_037893015.1. Lineage (NCBI taxonomy): Eukaryota > Metazoa > Chordata > Mammalia > Peramelemorphia > Peramelidae > Macrotis > Macrotis lagotis. The sequence continues at coordinate 62,342,592 of NC_133663.1, forward strand.
TTGGAGTTTGCAAAAAGGTTTGCATGCAATATTTCATATGATCCTCATAACAATTGAACTGAATAAAGTCATGGTTCCTATTTTACAGATGAAAGAGGAAATGATGTGACTTGCTTGGGGTAATATAGCCATTAAATGAAAGAATCAAGACATTAATCTAGATCTTTTAACTTTGAGACCGGTCTTCACATTAAAACCATGTTCCCTCTAATTACCTTCAAAGGATTGGAAATAAGCTAGAGAAGTAAGGTAAAGATCCCCAAAGGAGCATGAAATGACCAAAAGATAACAGAAATGATTCATTAGTCTTCTATTACTAAGAGTTGGTGGATAATGAAGACAGAAGGTTGAATTCAATAGAGGAGCCTTGTACAAGTGCAAAAGACAGTGTTTTCCTCTATATGCAACTCAGAGATATCCCAACAAAGTTTTAGTACCCATAGTCTTGCAATTATACAAAATACTTAGGAGGAAAAAATACAAAAGTCAAGACTGAACAAGTGAGATCTTTGCCCACTACAAAAAGAGCTACTATAAATATTTTTTGTACATTTGATTTCTTTTCCTCTTGTTTTGATCTCTTGTAGAGTGATACAATTCAATTGAGTGAGAGACACAGGAAAGGGAAAAGTGGAAGGAGAGAGAAAATATAGTTTTAGCAATGGAAAAATAAAAATTAAATTTTTCTTAAAATAAAAGTTTGGGCAGGAAGAGAACAAGTCAGAGGCAGAGGGAGTAAACATGATTGCCACTGTAGGGGGAATTTCTTCCCATATTATGCTCTAAATTGTCCTACATGGTCTGAGTTCCTTCTTCCCTAAATGATGGATAGAGCAGCCACAATCTAGACATAAGTTTTGTCCTGATGTCTGGTTTGATCATCCTGATGATAATGAACTAACTTACTTCATCAATGACTGAAACCTGCAGACAGAAAGTGAAAAGCACCCGTGAGCCAGGTATCACAGGTACAGCAAATGAATAATTATGGTAGTGATAACCTCTATCCTCAACTGACCTCTGGTGGCTACAAGGTGGGAATCAATCTAGAGTTGCAACCTTCTTGGGGATATAAGAGTTGGGAGGAAGTCAAATACTTTGATTGGGAACCCAGGTGTTAGCAGTACTTGTGATGATATAGGACAAGATTGTTTCTTTTAAAAACTCTTCTCCCTATAATTTAAAATCATGTGATAAAACTGATTGGTCTAAAAGAGGGCAGATTCAATGAGCAGGATCTCATGAACATTTTTGTGAATGTTCTTGAACCCAAAACTGAGTATTTTCTCAGAGGTAACAGAAAATAACTGTAAACAAAGGTAAAATACAGCACAGACCCAGTTTAAATTCTATTAAAAGGGATACTACTGTACATCCATTGATAAATATAGTACAAGGCAAGGAATTGAGGAACCAAAAAAGAGACCTAGAAAGAGTAGTTTAGGAAAATGGGAGGAGAGAAAGAACCAGAGATGTGCTGGTAAATGTTTAACAACCACCTCTCAGGGTGGGGGTGGGGGAATGCCCCATGTTATACTTTTTAAGTTTACTCTACTGGGGGCAACTAGGTGGTGCCCTATTAGAGCACTGGTCCTGGAGTCAGGAAGACCTAAGTTTGAATCCACCCTCAGACACCTAATACTCATTTAGCTGTGTGACCTAGGGCAAGTCACTTAACCCCATTGCCTTGCAAAAAAAAAAGTCTAATCTGCTTTACTCACATTTTTTTCCTCCACAAAACAATAAATCAAACTCTGATTTGTGATATTTTCCCATTTCTAAAGTATAAATGTTCACACTGAAAATAATAATCATTCTGGGGAACCAATAGGAACTAGAACACTCTGAAGAAGGAAGGGAGTCAGGGATGAAGTAAGACTTTAGGGAGATCGTAGTTCTAGAGCTGTAAAGAACCTCAGCCGCCACCTGGTCCAACTCCCTTATTTCACAGATGCTGCCAGAGCTAAACCATAAAGGACAATAAGGATTTTGATTTGGATTACATTTATTCTGGATAAATTTACCTGTAAACACCCCCTTATCTCTAGGAGCTTTTGCATTTTCCCTCATTAAATGTAAATTCTTTGAGATTGGGAATGTCTTTCTTCTTCATCTTCTTTTTCTTCTTTTTTCTTCTTCCTTTCTTTCTTCTTCTTCTTCTTCTCCTCCTTCTTCTTTCTTCTTCTTTCTTCTTCTCCTTTCTTCTTCTTCTTCTTCTTCTTCTTCTCCTCCTCCTCCTCCTCCTCCTCCTTCTTCTTATTCTTCTCTTCTTCCTTTTCTTCTGTCATTATAACTCCAGGGATTAACACTATGCCTAGATATAGTAGTTTCCTATTAAATATTTGTGAATCAATTGATAAATTTCAGACATGGGGCACCACCTGTTCTAAATAAATGTTCAGAGGGAGCAGATGGTGTGAAAAGATTGTCTTGATGTCAACTTTGATTTAACTAGGATATTGGTAGAATTTAGTGGTAATATTGAGGTAAAGAAAAATTTTAAAATAAACATTGCACAAGTGAATAAATTGGGGGTAATTAGTCTCAGGCAGATTTGCACAGGCGAGGCAGCAGAATGCAAGGGAAAGTATTGAATGTAAGAAAGGAAAGCTGAATTCAAACCCTTGCCCCAATATTTACTAGCTGTGTGACCATGGTCATTTAACCTTTCAGGATTTTTTTTTCCTTCTGTAAAATCAAAAAATACTTCTCCGCTTCACAGGAATGCTGAAAGGACAATACTTGTTAAATGTGAGCAATTATCCACATCCAAAAAAGCCCCTTAATGATTGGGTTACTCTAGTCAAACACCTCATCTCCCATTACTCTGGGGTTTTCTCTGATTTCTCGACTCTACCCCTGCACTGGATACTTTCATGTCCCACTCCACCACTTTTCAACTTCCCTTTTTATATAGTCTTCTTCCATTAGATTGTAAGCACCTTGAGGACAAGGGAGTATCTTTCTTTTTTCATATTTGTGTTCTCAGCTCTCAGCACAGTGTTTGGCAAATAGTAGGTGCTTAATAAATGTTTATTGACTCTGGACACCATCTAGTGGAAACTTTCATTATTGCACTTCTAGTAGGGAGATTGAGCTAGAGGAGATAACAGATCCTAGAGCTCTGATGTTGAAGTGGACTGTGTGTCTTCAATGTGAGAAATCACTCCTCACTTGAGGACCATTAATGATGAATATTTGGTTTCCTTTACAGAATGAGAATTCCTCTGATCAAGGATCTGTCCACCTCCAACTCCCTAGTCCTGTCTAGGGTTATGGTCTCCTTCTACTTAAAGGGCAGGAGAGGATGCCCTCTTCCTCTCTCTCCCTCAACTTCTAGCCAGTCTTCCCTTTTCAGGCAAGGCCAATGAGTCTCTAGAATCCGCAATTCCTTCAAACCATATCCCTGGTGAAAAAAATGAAGGGAAAAATCCACTGCTCATAATGTTTCGGGGGCTTGGTGTTACCCATTAAATATTGAGAGGCCTTTGAATGGTGAAAGAATTTACATACAGCCCTGGGATTTTAAAGCTGCTCAGGATTCATTACACAGGTCTACAAAGTGTACCTTTTTTCCTCCTGGAGAAACAGCAAATACTCTGAGGACAATCTAGGTATGGGGCCCATGGTTCTCCAGAGGGTCTAGACCAGGAGTACAAGACCTAACAGAGAGAGAGAGAGAGAGAGAGAGAGAGAGAGAGAGAGAGAGAGAGAGACCCATTCTTACAAGGTAAAGGTAGGGTGAAGAATAGAGAAAAAAAGATGGTGCTTCTCCTCCAAACAACTTGAATGCACTTCTATAGTGGGTTGGACAAGGGTAGCACTTGGGGGGTTCTCTAGCACCTGACTCAGGTATTATCCAATAGGCAAGCTATGTTATGGTCCCTCCTGGTCCAAGGTTTGAAACTCAGAAGTTCAACATGTCAAGTGCAAGCTTAACCCATCAATGGCCAAGGTCAGATAGATTGGAAAACTGGAAGCTGGAGGAAGGAGAATAAGTCAAGACCATTCTCATCTTGAAATTGCATTCAACAACGGGAGTCACTTTAAATAGCAGAGCTCCCCAGATAGGCACAGGCAACACTTTTCCTTCCACCAAATTTGCTTCAATCACAACATCTCCCATATCCATAACTCCTTACATCTATTTTTTTCTTCTCTTTTCAGTGCTATAGTTCTTTCTCTCTTTCCATTTCTCACATTTCCCCCCTTCTTTAACAGTCCTATCCACTATTTCTTGGTAGCAAATCCTTTATTTTCTCCAGCTATAGGGCAATATTCCCACAATTTAATATTTATTTTAATACTTAAATAATACTAGCTTTTAGCCAAAGAGAGAAGAATTAGGCAGGAAATAAAATGACTTTTTTCCTGTGGTTTTGTATAGTATACAACCTCAAGTTGCTTCAAGTCTGAGAATCTCAAACATGATGAGCATGTTTTCATAGGATTTAAAAAGCTGAAAGCAACTTTAGGGGTCATCTAGTCCAGCACACTCATTTTACCAATGAGGAAATTGAGGTTCAGAGAAGTCAACAGTCAAATGGTTAGCAAGAAGTTGAGTTGGAATCAGCACCCAAGACCTGTGGTAGGATTTTCAGGGGATCTTTCCAGTCTGCCTTTCCCATACCTGTCAATACTGATGATACTGCTCTCTAAGAATGTTGTCCAGTCTCTTGGACACCTGCCAGTCTGACACCAGATGGGTACATCCACCTGCTACAACAAAGCTTCTTTGTGCTCAATCCCCAGAACAACAAAAATACATTCTGAATCTGTGGCAGTGCAGAAGATGCACATGATTTGATTTCATTCAATTTCTTGGGAACTCCAGAGAGCTGTTTCCATAGCAGGCCCTGGTGACCGTCACTAAACAGTGGCATCAGGAGACCCAGCTTGACTATTATGAGACTGCTAGTACATTTAATCTCAATGGGAATAGTGTATAGCTCAGTAACACTAATGACTAAGTAAGCACACACCCAATGAAGGGATCACATTACACAATGAAAAGGAGAGAGGAAATATTGCAACACCTTCAATTCTCTTTCTATTTCAAGTCAGTTATTACTAGAATTTTACATACAATCTGACTCTTCTTTGGAAAGAATTTCTGAGTTTCTTGCTGTTTTTCTTTATACCATTCCTGGTTAATTAGATGAAGATGCTAGCCATATTTATGGACCAGAGACATCTTGTTGCAGAAATTGCTTCAAATCATACAATTAATTCAGGGAAAAGTCAGGATTAGAAATGGGACAATGTGAATTAAGTAGACTGGTTTTCAATAAGCACTAGTATATACTATTATAAAGTGGGTTTTCACTCAGACTAAAAGAATAAACAAACCACAAAGAACTCCAAGCAGCATTACTTAGTAACAATCCCACCTCACCCTCCCAAAAAAAAGCCCCACTCTCAAAGAATTCTCAGTCTGAATGGAGGGAAATAGCACAAAAATACCTATGCAACCATAAGCAAATCACTGGAACTTTTCTTCTTCTTCTTCTTCTTCTTCTTCTTCTTCTTCTTCTTCTCCTCCTCCTCCTCCTCCTCCTCCTCCTCCTCCTCCTCCTCCTCCTCTTCCTCCTCCTCTTCTTTTCCTTCTTCCTTTTTCTTTTTCTTTTCTTCTTTCTTCATCTTTCTTTTTCATCATCCTTTTCTTCTATCTTTTTCATCTTTTTTCTACTTTTTCTTTCTTCTTATTTCTTTCTCCTTTCTTTCTTTTTCTTTTTTTGAGGCAACAGGGTTAAGGGACTTGCCCAAGGTTATACAGTTTGTAAGTAACTTAAGCTGAATTTGAACTCAGTCCTCCTGATTCCAGGGCCAGTGCTCTATTCATTGCACACCTTGCTATCCCAAATCTCTAAACTTCTATGGGTATTAGGTTCTTCATCTATGAAGCAAGATGAGACTAAATATTCTCCAAAGTCCCCTCTTTCTTTGTCCCCCCATCACTTAATTAATATTAATCTCATGTTGTCCTCACAACAACCCTGGAAAATAGGTACTTTTTATTCATCCAGTTTACAAATGGGAAAACTGAGGCACAGAGAGGTTAATTTATCCAGGGTTACAAAACTAATAAGTATCTAAGACCAAATTTGAATGTAGATCTTTCTGACTCCAGGTCAAGCATTCTGGGTTGAACCATATGTCTTTTTATATATTTTTAAGCACTAAATCCATGATTTTAGGCATGTAGGAACCAGGGTATTTTAATTGTTATACTGTTAAAGTTAACCATATGGAGACACAGAGTGGTTACTGGCTGGCTAACCTAATAAAGAAGTTTAAATGAATTCACAGAGTAAAATTTGTGTTAGGCACCGGACCCTGCTCTATTGGAATCATTCTAGACCCTTCAGGCACCCTCAGGTCTTATACATGGAATAGTCATTTTCTAAAGGTGTGGCAGTATCTCTGATAGGTAGAAGAGTATGTTTAACCCTGCAAATGGCTAGACTGCTCATTCAAAGAACATTAGAGTTCAGAAATGGTTTCTGTTTTTAATCTTTGCCCACTGAGGTTAAATTTAGTTGAGGCGATAAAAGAAATATTGCTCAAATAGAAAAATCCAAAATCTAGTTTCTTTATGACTAGGAGGGGCTAATGACTCTCTCAGGTCACTTCCTGAGACATTCATAAATTCAGATACTTGGAATGTTGCTATCATGGGTGTTTTTTAAATGATATGGGATCAAATGCAAAACAAACTCTTCACTGTATCCACACCAACCCAGATCCTTCCAGATCATCAGTATTTAAAAGAAAACCTCAAATGAATTCATCTATATTTCTTAGAAAAGGAACATAGTCAGGGGGTTTTAACTTCCCACCTTCTCTTCATGATTTATAAAAGGAAAAATGAAGAAAATGGTGTTTTCTGAAGCATTCCTACTTGCTGCTAGTCTTTGATGTTCATAACTACAATCCTCAATGTCCAGGTTGACCTTATTATTCTCATGTCTTACTTGTACTTTCCATGCTGCTGTTATCGTGATCTTAGTCTCCTACACTGAAATCTTACTCCAGAAGTTTCAGACACCAAGAAGAGGAAATCTTTTAAAAAAAGAAATTTTGCCCTTGTTTTCAAAGAGATTATCATCAAGATTTCAAATGAGGGATAAAGCAAAAACTATGATGATTAAATTATTACATTAGTACTATAATATTATTGTATTAAATATTATTTTGTGTTATAAATTAATAGGCATTTATAGTCATAATTCTATAAATTAATGTTATTAATAGCACTATTAATATTAATGCTGTGTTGATACTATATCATATTAATGCTATTGTTATTAATAATAATGATAGTTAACAAGTATATAGTCCCAACTATGTATCAGGCACAATGCTAAGTGCTTTATAAATATTAGCTGATTTGATACAACAACCCTGGGCAGTAGGTACTGTTATTGTTCTTTTACTGATAGGAAATTAAGTTAAGTAATTTGCCCAGAGTCACACAGCTGGTGTTTGAGGTCACATCTGAATTAATATCTTCCAGAAGCCACTGCACCACCTAGTTCCCCTCATCACAGTTTACTTTCTCAATTTGTGTATCATATCTTCAATTACAGAGAAAACTACTCAGAATTTTTTTTAAAAAAACAAGCATAGACATAGGGTTACATAAGCATTTAAAAACTGAAAATAATTGGGATTTGTGGAGATAATTTTTTATGTAGTTTGTTTCTTTGATTTTGCTAGTGATTACTAAGTTAGGAAAAAGAGGTGAGGAAAGAAGAAGAAAGGAAGGGAGGGAGGAAGGGAGGGAGGGAGGAAGGAAGGAAGGAAGGAAGGAAGGAAGGAAGGAAGGAAGGAAGGAAGGAAGGGAGGGAGGGAGGGAGGGAGGGAAGGAGGGAGGGAGGAAGGAAGGAGGAAAGGGAAGGAGAGAGGAAAAGGAAGGAGAGAGGAAAGGGAAGGAGGGAAGAAAGGAAGAAGGAAAGGAGGAAGGAGAAACCACAAGTTCTTGAAAGTCCTATGGTACTTCAAACACTGAAGACAGAAAGAAGAGACCCCGAGAGTGCTTCTTGCCCTAGTTCTTCTGTCAAGTCAGTTTCTCTCCTTTCTCAGATCTGTCTCTCTCAAGTTCATTACAAATGACCTTACAGTAAATCTCAGATACTGACCAAATCCACTTGTTATTCAAACCCATCCACTTCTATAATTGCATATGGATTACTATAAATGTATTTTTTAATATATCTTATCCACTTTGGGTATGGCATGGTAATAGGCATTATAGGAGTTTTACTGAATAAACTTAGATCATGGGTGTATATGTATATATGTACTATGAATATGTATGTAGTGTGCATTCATACATATATGTGTGCATGTGTGTGACTTATATACATACACACATGCATTTTAAAAGGAAATATATGGGGAAAGGAAACAAGGCCATGTAATGAACATAAGAATGTGGCCTGGCCTTGTGAGAATAGCATCAGGAAGGTCAAAATCATGATGATGCTTTAGTTGATGAGGAAAGTCAAGGACACCAGAAAGACGGAGGAGATATTTTCAGTTACATGTGATGGAAAAGCAGAATTAAGGAAGAGCTTAGACCATTGCTTGGGGTGGATGAGACAATGAGGAGGGAATAGAGATAAAACAGAGCAGCTAAAGTCCTATATTATTTCTGTTCTGGAGAATGACCTTTATAGTGGAAATCAAAAATGTCTAATAGAAAGCTAATACCCAAGATAAGTAAGGAGAGCCTAAGAAAACACTTAGTTTAGAACATTGAGCTTATCTTCATGAATCCTATCACCTAGCCCAGATGAACTGCTTCCTTGGGTCCTGAAAAAAAAAAGATGTAATTACTGATTCACTGTCATTTATATTTGAAAAGTCATGGAAAACAAGATAGACTATTAGAGGTCAAATATCCCAATTTTTAAAAATAACAAAGGGTATGGGGTTGAAGAGAATAGAGTCTGCAGACTATAGACCAGTGAGCTTGACTTTAGTTCTGGGGGAACTTCTATAAATGAATCATTAAAGAGATAGTTGGTGAATATCCAAAAATAATAACTCTCATTTATATAGTATTTTAAGGTTTATAAAGTGTTTTACATAAATTATCTCATTTGATCCTCACAACAACTATGTGAGGTAGGGCTATTATTATCCCCAAAAGGGAAGCTGTGATCATCAAAAGCCAGCAGAGCTTCATTAAGAGTAGGTCAAACCAGATTATCAAAAAATGAAATAAGGTTAAACTAGAGGATGAGGAAAATACTTTGGGTGTACAGATTTTTTAAAAAGCTTTTGATAATATATTTCATTGTTTTCTTGGGGAAAAGACAGAGGGATGTGAATTGGAAGACAATAAAATCATCTGGTGAATTCAGAGATGGCTCATTACCCAGATTTAGAGAAAAATTATTAATGGTTCTATGTCAGGGTGGCAGAGGGTCTCCAGTGGAGTGCCCCAGGGATCTGTACTTGACTCCATGCTCTTTGACATTGTTATCAAAGACTAGGAAAATGATATCAATGGTATATTCATCAAGTTTGAGAAGACATAAAATTAGGAGGGATAGCTAATGACAGTAAGATCAAAAAATATCTTGATAAAAATATTTACAACAGCTCGTTTTGTGATGGGATGGGGAAGGAAAGAAGGGAGAGAGAAAATTGTGAAACTCAAAAACCTTACCAAAAAAGTGATTGTAGGAAACTATCTTCTCATGTTTTTGGAAAAATAGATAAATTAATTTTTTTTAAAAAAAAAAGAGACTAGGTGAGGGGCAGCTAGGTGGTGCAGTGGATAGAGCACCAACCCTGGAGTCAGGAGAACCTGAGTTCAAATCCAGCCTCAGACTCTTAATAATTACCTGTGTGGCCTTGGGCAAGCCACTTAACCCCATTTGCCTTGCAAAAACCTAAAAAAAAAGGCTAGATGGTACAGTGGACACCTATGACACTTATACATTAAAATAAGTTCAAAATGGGTACATGATTTAAACATAAAGAGTGATTTCTTAAGTGAATTAGGGGAATAAGGAAAAAAATATTTCTCAGACCTAGGGATAAAGGAAGAAGAGCTTACAAACAAACAAAAGGTATAAATGAAAGATGAAATGAATAATTTTGTTTACATTAAATTGAAAAGTTTTTGCACAAACAAAACCAATGTATTCAAGGTTAGAAGAAAAGCAGAAAACTAGAAGAGGAGGATTTTGATCCCCTATAGTTGTTTCAGTTATGAACTAATCCAACCATTTTGGAGAACAATTTGGAACTATGCCCAAAGAGTTATAAAATTGAGTGTTCCCTTTGACCCAGAGATACCATTGCTAAATTTGTACACCAGAGAGATCAGGAAAATGGAAAAAGACCTATATATGCAAAAATATTCACAGCAACTCTTTTTGCAGTGGCAAAGAATTGGAAACTGAGGAGATGTTGAAAAATGACTAAACATGTTGTGGTATATGGAGATGTAATACTATTTTACTGTAAGAAATGATAAGAAGAAAGGGTTCAGAGAAATCTGGGAAGACATGTAAGAACTAATATAAAGTGAAGTGAGCAGAGCCAGAACGTTGTGCATAGTAATAGCAATGTTGTAATGATTATCAGTTATGAAAGACTTAGAAATTCTGATAAAAATAATAAGAATTCAAAATGAAAATTGTTATCCACCTCCAGAGAAAGAACTGATGAGCTTTAGTGCAGTTTGATGCATATTTTAAAATTATCTTTATTTTTCTTTGTTTTTTAAAACATAGCTAATATGGAAATGTGTTTTTCATGACTTTGTTATAATAGGTACTATGTTTCTTACCTTCTCAAAGGGTAGGGGGGAGAAGAGAGAGGGAGGGAAAAATTGAAACTGAAAACAAATTTTTAATTAAAAAAAACTTTCACTTGACCCGGTCTCTTTTTTGCCTTACATCTTTTCTCCCTTTCACAATCAAGCTCTCAGAAAATGTCATCAAATTCATTTCCTCCATTTTTTCCCCTCTCACACACTTATCAGCCCCTGGCAATCTAATTTCTGATCCTGTCATGTAAATGAAATTGCTCTCTTCAATGTTACCAATAATATCTTAATGACTAATCCAACTGAATTCTCCTCCCTCTTCATCCTTCTTATACCCTTCATCTTTTCTGCAGTTTGAAATGAGCAATAATTCCTTCTTCTTTCATTTTTATGACATTGCTCCATCCTGATTCCACCCTTACCTGTCTGATTAATCCTCAGTCTCTTTAGCTAGTTCATAACCCATATTCCCTTTTTGCACAGATGTACCTCAAGTTTTGGCCCAGTCTTCAATACATTCTCTATTTTGGTGATCTCATCAACTTCCATAGATTCAGTAATCACGTCTATTCAAATGACTCCAAAATCTACATATCCAGCTCTCCTCTCCTCTTCTCTCTCTCTCTCTCTCTCTCTCTCTCTCTCTCTCTCTCTCTCTCTCTCTCTCTCTCTCTCTCTCTCTCTCTCATCACTATTTATTGGATATTTTAAACAGGAAGTCCTCTAGGCATTTAAAACAAATTATATCAAAAAAAAATGTCTTTCTTCCAAAACTCATTACTAATTTTACTGTTCATTGAAAATACTACCATTCTTCCAGCCACCTAGAGTCCTAACTTTAAGGTTATTCTCAACTCTTTCCCTCCCCTGCTAAGTAATTGCCAAGACATTGATTCAACCTTCAAAATTTATCACATCCATCCCCTTCTTTTCACTCAAAGACTGCTATCCTAATTCAGGCCCTCATTACCTCTCAATCTGAACCACTGAAAAAACTCTCCTAATTATTCTCCTTGCCCCCAATTATCTAATTCACCCTATAAAAAGAATCCTATAAAAAACATAGATATAATCACATCACCTCCCCAAGTCCTCAAAAAATTTCAACAGCTACTTCCATATTGCCTCTTGGAACAAATATATAATCCTCTCTCACCTCTGTTTCTTTCCACTGGTCATTCCCCATGTCTGGAATAGTCTCCTTCCCTCATTCACATAGAATTCCTAACCTCTTTCAAGGTTCAGGTACTTCTTTTCTGATCCCACATCTCTCAACTCCCCTAATTGTTAGTTCACCTCCTTAGCAACTTAACAAGTTGTGTGGGGGAATGGAGAAGTTAACCATTTTGCCCATGTTCATACAGTTAGTGTATATTAGTGGAAGGACTTGAACCCAGGTCTTTTCTACTCCAAAGTCAACCCCTTATCTTTCTCATCATGTTGCTTCTCAAAGAATCCTAAACACTCACATCAAATACTCAACTTGGTGGGTGCAGAGAAGAGGAAATAAAGTGCATTGGTCCTGATGAATATCACACACCTTATTCTAAAATATCAATTATGTTAAAGGCAGAAGAACTCAGTGTGATGAAAGGTTCTTAGAGTCAAACAAGCTGACATCCATTACCCCCATCAGAATGAGCTGGAATAAATTGTGCGTCAGCCTGGCCAGGATGACTCCTGTCTGCCTGGGTGTGTCTCAGAGAGATTATGAGTTGTTACTTCTTAGTGGTCTTGGGCTATAAATCAAATGACTGAAAAAAAAAAGGTTCTGGTGAAATAGTTGAATTTTTAGACCTTCCAGTTTGGAGGTTGGATGTGAGTAACAACAGCTAAAGACATAAGTCATAAGAATAATACAGTCAGTGAACTTGTGGTTGTTCAGAACAATCAGGGAGTGCACTGGTATGGTTAATCAAACATTCTGCTTAACAGAAAATTGCTAGTCAATAAGACATACATGGATCACTGAATCTCAAGAAAGTAGAATACCCTAAAATAAACACAGCAGTATGCTATTATTAGGATCATTGGTTCATGGACTATAGATTTATAGCTCACTTGCCCTCCCCCCATTTAATGGTTAAGGAACCCAAGGCCCATAATAGTTGGGATGTAGTATGGTGTGATGGCTAGAGAACTGGATTGGGAGTCAGAAGACTTGGGTTGAAATCCTGAATCAACCCCTTACTACCAGGGCCAGAAGTGAGTCACCTTAAGTTCAGCCAGGAGCTGGTCAGTATGATCAAGACTTTAGCCTCCCCTAAGTATTAAACTGCTATATACAAGACACCAAAGAGCATCATTTTAGGGATGTAGACTCTAAGCACTCTAGTAGGTACCAATCTGAACAAGTTGAGTTAAGGATGAATACAAGGACTGGTAAAATTCCTTTGATGTTCCTTATATTTTGGAGTCATTGATCATTAAACTGTTTCCATTTTCCCTCTAGTCTGACCAGAATGGTTTATTTTCCTTAAGCAGAGTATCAAGTTGACAGCTATTGAGCTGAATATTAATCTAAAAATGTTTAAATATTAAAAAAAAACTCTGCTCTCTGCTCTTCACCATTTCACCTATCTAGGAATTTATAGGATAATTATTCCCAGAATACTGAGGTGTCAACCCTCCTGTAGAAAATCAAAGATGACTAAAATAATCCTCTTATCTTTGCTTATCTTTGCTTAGCCATATCAAAAGTAGCCCTGGGTCTAGAACAGAAGTCTTCACACTACTTGGGTGTCCTCTTTACCCAAAAGTGAATGGAAATAAGGGAAAGGAAACTGGACTTCAGGTTCAGATAACCTAGGTCTTCTAGTCTCAGCTGCACCACAATTTTGGGCGATACATAGGCTCTTCCTGGTCTCCTCACCTGTAAAGCATTGATGTGGAAGTAGTGGATCTCTTCAATTCTGACATTCTATGACTCTCAAGAGGCCCTAAAACTATCTCCTATTCAAACTTAGCTTGTTCTGTGTCATTGCTTCTCATAGATTAAAACAAATGACCCATCTTTGGGACTGATTGAAATGACCCAGAATTAACCCCACTATTTTTCACTAGCTACTTGTTTTTAATAATTCAGGGAGAAACAGTAGTCTGTGACTCAGGTTTAGAACTCTGAAATCTTTACTTGAAGACTAAGAAATAGCAGTATTTAGCAGAATATGGAAAAGCAGAAAATATTGTGAGAAAAAATGAAATAAAAAAGACAGCATTGTCTGAGAATAATGCCTTGATTTGAGCACTGGAGCTCTAATAAATTGTTTTTAAAACGAAAATTAATTCCAAGTAAGTTGCTAGCCGCCAGTACTGTTTGTTCTGAACACTGATGTAAACATATGCTTTGATTTTTTTTCCTGGCTGACACTCCCTACTTGAAGTAGTTAAAGCCTTCTGTTTATGTATTTAATTCTGTCCAACAAAACCAGACAACTCTCCTACACCCTTGACTGCCAAGTGTTTGGCAATAGAATGAAAGTAAACACCAAAAAAAAAAACCACCCAAATTTTGTTGGCAAGGTAGTTTGTTTGGGTGATGATGAGAAAATTATATTAAGAAATATAGTAATTTCATGAAAATCACAAGACTGGAGAGTTTAAGGTAACCACAGGGACTATTCACCTCCATATTTCTCCAACTGGGTTGTCTCAAAGAATAATAGTAACAACTTATATTTGCATAGTCCTTTTTCACTTACAAAGAACTTTCTATGCATTGACTCTTTGGATACTCCAGAAGTCCTAGTGAGGGACTGCCAATTATTGATATCCCCATTTTTCATACGAGGAATGTGTGTTTTAGAAAAGATGGATTACCTAAAGATATAAGGCTAGAAAATGCACCGCTAGTATTTAATTTTATTTAATTTTAGGACTTCATGTTCAGTGATCTTTCTAACAGGCTACTTTACAAAACCTGAGAGAGAGAGAGAGACAGAGAGAGAGAGAGAGAGAGAGAGAAGAAGAAGAAGAAGAAGAAGAAGAAGAAGAAGAAGAAGAAGAAGAAGAAGGAAAGAAGGAAAGAAAAAAGGAAGAACGAAAAAATTAAATTTAAAAAATCCTATTGCCATTTATTTCCTAAGTGACTGAGAGGAAATCAGATCATCTCCCTGGGACTCAGTTTCCTCATTTGTAAATGAGGGAGTTGAATTAACTGACCTCTAAAGTATCATCCTAGGCAGATTCCCAAAAAACCTGTAAAGACTTCCATGAACTGATGTAAGTAAGAACAAGAACAATGAGGATAGCAACAACTATACTGCGTGAAGATCCACCGTGAGACTTAGTTCTTCTTAACAATATAGTGACCAAAAGACATTTCTAAAAGTCCTGTGATCGAAACTATCTTCCCCATCCAGAGAAAGAACTAAGAAGTTGGAATGACTTTTCACTTCTTTTTGTTTGTTTTTTCTTTCTTGTGGTTTTTTTCCCCTTTTTTTTCTGATTCTTCATTCACCATATGACTAATGTGGAAATACATTTAACATGATTGTACATGCATAACAGATCACTTGCTGTCTTGGAGAAGGGAGAAAGGAAGAAAAATGTGTAATTCTAAATCTTAAAAATAATGAATGTTCAAAAGTATTACCTGTATTTGTAAAAAAAAAAAGAAAAAATTTTAAAAGAAAAAATAAAGTAGCATCCTAGTATAGGGGGGAAAGTACTGAATTTGCCCTTTGAAGACCTGAGATAGAATCTTGGTTCTGTTAATTATGTGGTCCCTTACCTTGGGAAGTCATTTGACCTCAACTGTCTCATCTGTAAAATGGGGAGGTTGGTCATGAACAAGAGTTCTTAATCTCAGGTTCACAGACCCTTTGTGGAGAGATTTCTGAGGGTTTCCATGAATTTGACTGGGAAAAAAATAATATTTTCATTATCGTTGACATTTAACTGACAATTATTTAAAAACCTATTTCTGAGGAAAAAGTACCCAGGCTTCACCAGACTACCAAAGATGTCTATGCCACAGAAAAGAATAAGAACCCCCATATTTCATGATTCCTCAGGACTCTTCTAACCCTAAATCTTATTTTTAATAGATTATGATAATTAGGATTTAGTGTTACAAATTTATCTAGACTGCACTTCACTGGTCCATCTGAGAAAATTCCCTCTACCTTGTATAGTTGGAGAGAATGTAAGGAAGGAGGGAATTTTGAGTTAATTGACTTACTCAGAATCACATGGGCAGTATTTGTCAGAGGTGAGAGACTTAAATTCATATCTTTTTGACTAGGACAGTGGCTGTCTATCTACTCTATCCATTCTGTCTCTCATATGTTCCATTTATAATACAATTCATAATTACATTAATAAAATAAGCTTCTTAGCCATCAAAATTGTTTTCTTATTAGCTATCAGGAGCAATGAAACTTTGGTATATAAATTCACTTTTGATAATGAATACTGGTTTTCATTCTGACTCTGGTTTGCAATGGTTTAAAATGAGCCTGAAGGGAAGTATCCCTCCGATCTGCCTTCTTCCACAAGGATTCACCAGTCCACCAAATATTCAACATCCATCCAGTGTCAAAACAATGAAGCATCTGGTAAGGAAGTATTAACAGTCAGAAGATTCATGATTCTGGGACTGAAGTACAGATCGTGAGTCATGTTTTTTGCCATTTCTCCATAATTCTTATTTACCATCTGATTACTTACAGGTCTTGTTCTCCAGGCATTTTGCCTGCATCATCCCTTCAAAGTACCTTGAACAATTAAACTAACTTCTAAAGCAAATACCCCTCATTGACAGTATTATAGTTTGAATTTTCTTCTCAATTTACATTCTCTTCTCTCTTTCCACTTAATGATATTTCTACAGCATGAATCTCTCAGGAAATGTTTGGTAAATATCTCTGCTAAATTCTGAGAAACTAGGCCTGAGAAGAACAAACAGACGTCCCTTTAAAGATTCTTGATTAATGATCTATACAGATACTAAGCATGCATCCTTCCAAACACTTAGTAATGGGAAAACAGGCTTATCTGTCTAAATGAGTCTAAATGGGGTGAGCCCTCCCCTCAGGATTAGATGCAAGATTTCCAGGACCCCCTCTATGTATCTGCATGGGCATATCCACACCCCTGTTGACCAAATAAATATTTGCACAATAAAAAAAACAATATAATGTTACACATTCAATATTAAATATAATAACTCATGATAGAGTTATAGAATGATGTTGGGAAATGTAAACCCATTGCTTTTAAAATAGTTTCATTCAAATCATTGCACCCTATTCAACTTCATAAGCATTTATCCATCATTCAAGATGTATTAAGCCATAGGAGACACCGAATTCTCATGGCAGTATGAGATAGAATGTCTGCTCTTAAAATGCTTACTATTTCATTAAAGAGAAATTATCTTGGACTGAAGTAGTTAGGGGACGGTTATTGAAGCAATGAGATCTGAGTTGCACTTTAAATGATATGTATCAATCAATAAGTATTTTATAAGCATCCATATGTCAGACACTGGAGACATAAATACAAATAAAGTATTTTACTTTTAAGGATCATACATTCTAATGGAAGAAACAGTATGAATATATATCCTTATATACAGAATAAATGGAAAGTAAATAAAGACAATAAATACACAAATAAATATAAAATAGTTAAATACAAGGCAATTTGGAGGAAGAGGATTAGTACTGGGGGGGATCAGTGTTGCAAGAGCTATCTCTTGAAAGAAGACAAGAAATCTATGAGTTGGAAAAGAAGAGAGTGTGCCTTCTGGCATGGGGGAATGACCAATTCAAGGCCAAAAGGTTGGGAAATAGAATTATCATGTGTGAAGAACAGAGAAGGCGCCAGTTTAGAATGCTTAGAGAGGGTGGCAAGTTGAGTAATATGTGAGAGTAGAAAAATGGGTTTGTGTAAAGTGGTATAGGACTTTAAAAGCTAAACAGAGGTTCATAGTTGATCCAAAAGGACCTAGGAAGGCACTGGAGCTTACTGAGCCGTAGAGAGGGACATATTAGTTCTGTGCTGAAGGAAAAATCACTCTGGCAGCAGTTCAGAGAATGGACTAGAGTGAGAAGACAGTCGAGACAGAAAGACCAATTAGACTACTTTTGCAATTATCTAAGCAAGAGATGATGAGAGGCTCTAATAACATAGTGGTTTTGTGAGAAGAACAGAGGGACCAGGAGAGAGATTTTCTTAGAAATAGAAATGGTAGGCTTTGAAACTAACTGGATTAAATGGAGTGAGAAAGAGAGAGGAGTTGAGAATAATCCCAAGGTTATGAACCTGGGATACTCTTATACTATTGGTGGTACCTATGAGAGAAATAGATATGTTTAGTAAAGATGTGCATTTAACAGAAAAGATGTTTTATTTCAAACATGCTGCGTTCACTATGTTAATTTGAAATGTCCAATAAGTAATTGGTGATGTGGAGCAAGTGCTCAGGAGAGAGACAAAGGTGGGATTATATATATGTATATACATATATAATATGTCATCCTCATAGAGAAAATAATTAATTGTAGTAGTTGATGTTAGAGACAGAGACGAGAGAGAGAGAGAGAGAGAGAGAGAGAGAGAGAGAGAGAGAGAGAGAGCTCTACAATAGAGCTTGAATAAAATTTAGATAGATAGAAAGGCAGACCAAGATGTTGGAAGACCTCAAAATCATGAAATATAGAAAAAGAAATTTGGTAAGATGTGATCACTGTCTTCAAGTGTTTGAAAAGCTCTCATGTGAAAGAAATATTACATTTTTCTCTTTAGCTCCAGAGAAAAGAACTTTGAGCAATGAGTAGAAAGTCCCAGAAAAGGAGATTTGGGTTTGATGTAAGGAAAAGTTTTCTAATGTTTAGAGTTGCACCAAAGTAAAATGAGCTGCCTCAGCAGGTAGAAACTTCCTAATCAGCAAAGTTCTTAAAGAAAGGACAAGATCTGTTGGAACTGTTCAAAGGACTTCTATTTAGATACTAATTACTCTGGTTGGTCTCTGAGGCACTTTCTGGTTCTGAGAGGTTCTAGGACCAGACATAACATGCTGAAGATGAGCAGGAAAATGAGAATCCTGTTAAAGAGGAGAGGGAAGGAGAATGTAGATTATACAGGACTTTGCCAAACTACAGGTATCAATCTATTAGCCCAGAAGTAACAGGTGTTATAGAGCGTTTAATTTGGTCAGTCTGCTGGGTGGGTTGGACAAGAGATAGGAAAGACAAAGGTAGAAGATGTTGCAGTAATACAGGAAGGAAGAGAGGGAGAGAGTTGAATGAATATTTATTAAGACCCTACTATGTACTAAGCACTAGTCTAAACACTTTACAAATCTTATCTCGTTTATGAAAACCCTAAAAAGGGGGTGCTACTATTATGGCCCCATTACACTTAAGAAAATTGTGGCAGACAAAGGTTGGTTAAGTGATTTGCCTAGGTCATATAGTAAATGATGAGGTTAGATTGGAATTCAGGACTTCCTGTCTCCAGACCCAGAGCTCTATTTCCTGTTGAAACAGAAGAGAAGCATACAATAAATATTTCAAAGGAAAAAATAATAGGGCTCGATTGAATGGATATGGACAATGAAATCTCAAATGCTTTTTAGTATACAATAGAAATTTATACCAATTCACTTGAGATAGAGGCATAAGGAACATCAGAAAAGTTAAAGATGTTCCTCCCCTTCCCTTCAGTGCCACTAGAGTTAGAATTAAGAATATTGTCCTTTCCCCGCTAAAAAAAGTTGGTGCTTTTTCTTTATCTTCACATTATTGTCTTTTCCCTACTGATTCTCAGCCCGTATTCCAAATATTTTGATGTATTGTTAAAAAACAAAACAATCTAATGGCCATATCTAAAATGAATGCCTCATTTTACAACAGCAGTCTACCAATTCTCTCTCAAGAGATAGGAGGCATTCTTCCACAACAATCATTTGAGATCAAGATTGCTCACCGTATTGATCAGAATTCCACAGGCTTTCAGTGATGTTTTCCTTTTCATTATGTAATCATCATGTACATTGATCTCCTTGTTCTGCTTCTTTTGCTCTGCATCTATTCATTCAACTCTCCAAATTATTCTGGATTCTTTATGCTTATTATTTCTTACAATACAATTTGTTATTGTTCAGTCCTTTTGGATCATCTGTGATTCTTAGTGATTCCATTTTGGGATTTGTTTGGCAGAGATACTGGCATGTCTTTGACATTTCTTTTTTCCAGTTTATTTTACAGATAAGGATAGAGAGACAGATAGGGTTAAGTGACTTGCCCAAGATCTGAGGAAGGAAAAAAGAGAAAAAGAAGAAAGACAGGAAAGAAGGAAAAACATAGTAACTCAAGCCTTCCTGACTCCATGCTCACCATTCTATGCATGTGCCTCCTAGTTGCCCCCTATAATATAAGAATATTCTATTATATTCCTACAATTTTTTTCAGCCACTATGATTTGAGGGTTACCTATATTATTTCCATTTCTTTGCTACCACAAAAGTACAGTTGTAAATTACTTTTTGTCTATTTGGGACCTTTCTCTTTGTCTTTGAACTCCTTTGGATATACCCAGCAATAGTATCACTAGGTCAAATGCTATATGCACAGTTTAGTGACTCTGTGAGCATAATTCTAAATTGTTTTCTAGAAGTGCTGATCCAAATCAAAACTCTAACCTCAGTGTATAAATATGTCTGCCTTCCTAGAGCTCCTCCAAAATTTACCATTATTGTCTTTTGTCATTTTTTGACCTAAATGATAGGTGTGAGATCTAACTTTCATGATTAAAAAGAAAGAAATTTCATGATTGATTTAATTTACATGTGTCTAAGCTTCAAGTTCAAAATTCTCTCTAGTTGTAGATGAAGATGTTTAGGTTAAATGATTCTCCAAGGTCACACAGATGCCCAACAATATTGGAATTGCAACCTAGGTCCTCAGACTACAAATATAGTCTTTTTCTACTGCTCTTAAAAAAAATAGAGATTCACCAGAACTGCTCAATCTTAAATAAAGGGAAGATAGAAAAAAACATTATTCAGTTGTTCCAGATACCACCATCAAAGTTGTAAGAGTGATGAAATAGACTGATATCCCCAAAGCCACATTAATATGTATTTTTTCCTCTATAGATTTGCTGATCTCACTGTCTCCCTGGGGATTCACAATCCTAGCTTCCTCCTCTTTTCGATGTTTGTGAAAATGATATCCAATCTTTCAAAGGAGGTTGGAGCCCAAAGCCCAGCAGGCTACCGGAGTTTTACTGTGCCCTCTAGGTCATTCCTTTCCACCACCCATTCCTGACATTCAATTTTCAGTGGTTTCCAGTTGAGCTTTAGGCTGAAAGACATCTATAGTAGCAATTTTCGACTTTTGTCATCACTACTTAGAACTGAAGAGAAGTTTCACAATCTTAAGTCTGCTCTGCATGAAACATAAAAGGGCAGGCTAAGACTAGAGGACATGCTCTCATTTCTTCAACATTTGGAGTGTTTGAATAAATATAAAAGTGCTGAATTCTCAACATTTTTTAACCATTTCAAACAGAGTTTAATTTATTCAGACAGTTTTTGCATTGGTTGCTCTAGAGGCCAGAAAAAAATATAAATATTAAATTTAATAATGGTACATATGCATTTTAATAAATAAATATATATTGACCTATGATTATGGGATTTCTTTTGGAAAGAAAATTTCAAGGTCAGAAAAGTTCAATGATGTAAAGAATAAAGTATATAAAGTAATTTGAAAGTTTAACTCTTGATCTGAGGACATAAATTTTAAACTTTGGACTCCCACATTCCACTTCTCCCTCACTAAAACTAAATTTTATTTAGTTTTAATATAATTTAGACTGAAGGCACTTTAGAGATCATCTTGAGTACTCTCTACTCCTACCCCAGTCATTTTAATTGAGGGGCAACAGTTTTCTCAATCACATAGCAAGTTGATAGCAAAGTCAAGTTTAAGCTTTAGATCTGTCTGAAACATATACAGTTGTTAAATGTGTATAAGGATTAATATGCCTTTATTAGACTCATTCAACAAGAACTGTGCTTATTATTTTGAGGAGTGAGCAGCCTGGCTGGGTCAGAAACATAATTGATTCAGTTCTTCATTTAGCTTATTGTCATTCTACTACAAGTCCTTAGGTATCAAAGAGGACCACTCCAACCAAGAAAATGATTGGAGGTGTGAATTGGCACAATTATGTTTATCATAGTGAGGGGTATGTTTTGCCAGGCATCCTTCTCACTTGCCTTTACAGAATTGTTCAATCCAGTGCCCTGATTGATTAAGAAACAGAACTATTGGAGATGGTCTGGCTGCTGAGGGAATCTCTTGGTTCTTAATTTTGCTTCTTACCAAAGCAGTTTGGCACTACAGCAAACCATTAATGCCAGGCAAGCACCAGCATGTGACAGAATGCAACAACCTGAATGCAACAAACTGACTCATTGGGCTCAGTTCCATAAGTAAGGAATTCCTATTCTTTGTAATATTTAACCTCTCCAGGCCTTTCTTTGATGGCACAAATAGATTATATGACAATAAAGAAAGAAGACAAAAATTTGCCAACATCAATCCTGAATCAAGATTCCTCATTAATTTTAGAATGGACTTTTTTCAGTCCAAGGGAAAAAATATGAACCAAGAAAGCATTCCTATCATTACTACAAAGACCCTGACTTCACCTGAATCAATCAAAGATGTAATTTTTATATGAAAGCAATGAACTTTCAATTTATTCTGATAATGAATTCAGATAAATGAGATGAATGATTCATATTATCAGATTTTTTTTCACATAATTCTTCCACTGTGTTCAAAAAATCCATAGCTTTGGAGTTGAAGTGGATTTCAGAGATCATCTGGTCCAAACCCTTCATTTTACAAGTGAGGAAACTGAGACCCAGAAAAATTAATTCTGATCTCTCATCTAGATGGCAGTTAAAAGGTGCAATGAATAGAGTCTCGTTAGGAAGTCTTGTCTCAGATACTTCCTGGAAATATGACCCTGAGCAAATCAATTAACATTTCTCTCAGCATCAGTTTCCTCTTCTGTAAAATAGTGATATGCACCTACTTCACAAGATTGTTGTGAGAATCAAATGAAATAACATGTATAA
Organism: Macrotis lagotis; assembly: GCF_037893015.1. Taxonomy (NCBI): domain Eukaryota; kingdom Metazoa; phylum Chordata; class Mammalia; order Peramelemorphia; family Peramelidae; genus Macrotis; species Macrotis lagotis. The sequence goes on from NC_133663.1 coordinate 62,365,484, forward strand.
TGTGCTTGTATACCAAGTTAATTATCATCATCAACATCATCATTATTGTTGGTGGAGATATTCCTAAAAGCAATAGCCACGGAGCAAACAAACCTTAAAAGACCTTATTGTTATCATCATCATCATCTTCATCATCATCACCATCTTCATCTTCATCTCCATTATTGTTGGTATAGACATCATTCCTAAAGGCAACACCACAGAGCAAACAAACCTTAAGAGACCTTATTGTTATCATCATCATCATCATCATCATCAATATTATTATCATTATCAATATTATTGGTCTGGATATTGTCCTACATTCCTGAAGGCAATACCGGTGTAGCCCACAAACTCTAGAAAAACCTATTGAATCATGAAAAGTTTTGAATAGAGTCCTTGAAATGGATTGCATGTCTATCATATGAGGACTAATTCAGTCAAATTTGGAGTAGTTCAATGTATTTCCACAATTAGGAAGGAAGGGGAGTTGATGTGAGTTGTGGGAAAAGCAGCAACTACTGCTAGTAGCCCCAAAGAAGGCACTAGTTTCTTTCCCCACTCTGAGACTTCCTATGGGCAACAAGAGATTATGGCTCAAATTGTTCCCAGTGACTGAATGACTGGACTATTGTCTCTAGGGTCTCCATTTAAGGAGGAGGTTGAAATAGTTTTTAACCTTTTCTTCATTCCTTTTCAGCTTCCTTTTGTGTATTGTCCTCCATTTTTTTGGTAAACTCCTCAAGGACAGGGTCTATCTTTTTTTATTTGTGTTTCCAGTGCTTAGTGCTGTGTCTGGCCCATATTCAGTCTATAAACATTTACTGATCATTGACTAGATCCTCAAGTCCACACTTGAGTCTGTGATACTGTGATGGTAAGAGAAGTATCTTTTTTAAAGCAGAGAAATCAGTTAAACCAGGCCTGACATCACTGGGGAGGGTAATGTAGGTCTGCATTTGTGTTCCTTTATGTCATTTGTCCCTGGAAGAGTTTTGCATATCAGACGATGCTACAAACTGCTGAATTCTAAGCAAGAATATATGAAGACTAGGCCATGAATAGCCACCCCCGATATATAAATATTTCCTTCTAAGTCTTTTATTATTCTTTTTTAAATTGTTTTCAATAACAAGCCATTATTAGACCTAAACTCCCAAAGAAATCAAAGAAAGAGGGAAAGGACTCATATGTACAAAAATATAATAATTCATTTTATGATGGCAAAGAATTGGAAACAAAGAGGATACTCCTCATTTTGAGGAATGGCTGAAAAAAATTGCTATATGATGATCATAAAGAGAATACTATTATGCTATAGGTTTTAGCTTTTCCCCAGAGTTCACAAGACCTTTGCATTGATTGACATTTAGTGCCAAAGGAATGGCCACCAGATGATGAAGTATTTTTGGTCATAGCAGTTTGTGAAGACATCTAATAAGGCACAGAGGGATAGTGTTCTGGAGGGAATACTAACAGAGATAAAATCATGGATCCCTGAAATAGTAAAATAAATATTCAGTTAATTATCTGCATGTTTGACTTCAATCTGACTCAGAATTTTGAACAACGTCCATACCTCCTTCAAATATTTAAGTCCAAAATTTAAAAAGAGATTGATTCAAAAACCTTTTTTTCTTAATTAAGAATTTTGTCAAGTACTCAAGAAATGGCCCTTTACAAAGTCCCAGTGAAATGGAGAGTTAATGGGAATTCCATTTGTCCTCATCTGTTATATTTATAACCTAATAAGGTCAAAACTCTCCATTATTTGAAGTGCACCAAACTGTAATAGAACTGGATAGATGCCAATGAACAAAGCTGATATGACATTGTAATGAGCCCTTTTTGCCCTTGACTCTAGAGGCCTCCAAGAAACCCAAAAGGATGTTTCTGAAATCCAGGTTTTTTTTTTACAAAAATGGATCTATTGATACTAATTAATACCAACCAACCCTCTTAAACAGAAACAGAAATACTTCAGGATTTCAGCCCATTTCCATCCCAAATCCCCAAGATTACCTTGATCTTGTATAAAACTTATATGTACACAATTGTTTGCATATTGTCTCTGCTATTAGAATGGGAGTTTCCTGAAGACAGGAACCATGTCTCCAGCACTTAGCACATAGTAGGAGTTTGATAAATGCTGTTTTCAAATATTCCCCAAATTCTTTTATCCATTATTTATGGGGGCCATCATTTATGAGTTCCAGTGATAGATTTTGAGCTACCAAGTGCTGTATGGATATACTAGTCTGGGAAATACTGGATTCAAGTATATTGTTAAAATCACCTGAACTACAGGTTCAATATGGGCAAATGGGTGGAAAAGTGGATAATGCTCCAAACCTAGAGTGAAGAAGATTCAACTTCCTGAGGTTAAATCTGGCCCCAGAGTGTGACCCTGAGTAAGTCCCTTTAACCCTATTATAACCTCAGTTTTCTCTTCTGGAATATGATAAAATGTAGGCCCAGGGAGCTGAAGTAATATTGTTTCAAATGACAGTAGAAGAGGCAGCTAGGTGGCAAAGTAGATAGAGCACCAGCCCTGGAGTCAGGAGTGCCTGAGTTCAAATCCGGCCTCAGATACTTAATAATTATCTAGTTGTGTGGCCTTGGGCAAATCACTTAACCCCATTGCCTTGCCAAAAAAAAAAAAAGCAAACCTGAAAAACCCAAATGACAGGACAAGAATTGGAATCCAGATGTTGTATTTGCTAATCAATTGAAAGAGTACTGGATTTGAAGTCAAATGGCCTTGGTTCTGCTACTTTCTACCTGTCTAGGCCTCAGCATCCTCATCAGTAAAATAAGGGGGTTAGACAAGGGGATTTCTAGAATCTCTTTCAATTCTAAATTTATGGTCCTATTATGCACTGCAAAGACAGTACAATGACTAGAGCTCAGGTCTTGGAACCAGGAAGACCTGAGTTCAAATTCAATCTTAGATACTTACTATATGTGTTAACCTAGGCACATCAAGTAAGCTCTCTCTGCCTCAGTTCCTTATCTGTATATCTGTAAAATGGAAAGAAAAGCAACACTTCATAGGGTTGTTGTGAGGATAAAATGAGATAATATTTGTAAAGCATTTTTCAAATTTTAAAGGGTTTAAATGCTAGCCATAATCATTATTCTATTATCCAGATGAAGAGTCCTTTCTGTGAGGCTTTATTTTCTCCAGAAAACCAATATGAGTCTAGAAGAAACCGACCTGTCAGTCACGTGAAGTCTCTGTAGGTTTTTAGTTTTCTTTTTTCCTTTTCATATAAGCTTCTCATTTTCTCTAGGGAAATCTCTATGAATGTCCCTACATTGATACAGCTTTCTGCTTCCTTGAAATAGCTTTGTAAGAGACCTTAGATTTAGAGTTAGAAAGGACCTTGCCAACATTATATAGATGAGGAGACCAAAACACAAGTCAATCGATTCTCTGAGAGTCACAATTAATAATACAAATAAATGTTACTATTATTATCACCAACAATAGTTAGCATTTATACATGTGCCAAATACTGTGAAGAGCTAGTAAATGTTTGAGGTAAAAACTAAACATATCCCTTAATTAATTCATTCATTTATTTATTCAACCAAGATCAATAACTACTAAAGTAGCTTAAGTACTAAAGAGGAATTCAAAGAAATGTAAAACAAACTCCTGGTGGCAGATAAGTAAATGTTGGTATGGAAAGGAAACCACAGTGTTTTCTCCCCACTCTAGTCCTTTGTCTCCTTTTGCTCTCCTTGGCTTTTTTGACTACCTCATTATTCTTAACTTTGAAAAGTTCTTTCCCATTTGAGCAATCTATACTGGTTAATGCATCTTTTTCCCCAAAGTAAGACTTATAGTGATGAGATTTAATAGTAGTACATATTTTACAAGATTGTTCCATTTTTATTCTCTTTATGACTTATGACACTTGTAGCAGGAGTTGTTTCACCCTTAGAATTCTGACCTATCTAGGGGTAACAAGACCCTATCCTCCTGATCTTAAGTATCAGATTGTTTCCAACATCACAAAAGACAGAGGCACCTCTTCTTTTTTATTTTTTTTTAGTTCCTGGTTACAGGCACAACTTCTTTTTCAGTTGTTTCTTCACCAGCTGCCTTACAAATGTCCTCCCCTAAGGAGTTCTTAAGAACAAAGAGGTCTCAATTAGTACAAAGAATTAATCCAATGAAATAGTGACATCAATTGAATTTTCATTGAATATTTCCATTGGATGAAACCAATAACTATATTTCACATAGAATTATAAATTCAAATAGTTCAGATTCATGAATTCATTAGTTATAATTAATTGGGACCTGTCTGCATGATTAAACAATACCTATGAATTTGTCATATCACTCTGCTTAATTGATCAGGATATGTGGGTTTGAGTTCTGGCTCTGCCATTTCCTAACTATGTTATCTAGGACATCATACAATCTCACTGAATCTCAGTTTTCTTGTCTCTAAAATAGGGGTTAATGGTACAGGTTAATGGTATCTCAAAATGGTACAGGCTAATGGTACAGGTTAATGGTATCTCAAAAGTCTTTATACCATTTTAAGCTTTAATAGCATACAACTGCACTGAGATTTTTGGCATTCCCTATATTACAGTATTAGATGCATAGAGTTGTTACAAGGACCAAATGGTATTGTTACCATTGATTTAAAATATTTTCCACTGTACTTTATCCTTTATATCATTTCCTCTGTAGAATCTACATTCATCAATCTTCCCTTGACATGCCCTGATAATGACTCTGGGCGGTGATGTTGTTGCCAAGGTTAAACTCTAAGGAAGGTTCTTCCCAGAGAAAAGCCCCCAAGTTCAGGACCAGCCATGGACTCTATTCCCTTGATGAACCTGTCTGCCTGAACTCTGAGAGGCTCATCATCAAGTTGACTTAAGGACGGTGCATTTTTTCAATCAAGACAACTGAACAACCAATCAATCAATATTTATTAAGCACCTATGCTAAGTAAGCACTGTAGAGGTAGGTCTTCAAAAACACTGAGTCGCTGGATAGAAATAAAATTCATCTTCTATCAATTAGAATTTATGGGACCTGGGATTATAACAAACCATAAGTACCAGGAATGTTTTGATAAATGGTGACTTCAAAGGACTTCCAGATAATCCAGTAGAAAAAGCATCATACCATAAAGTCTGAGAAAATTCTCCTTCTTATGATTATGATTCCTACTTGTAACCTGGAACTCAGTTTTTCCATATACTATGAAGGAGTTGGATTAAATGAATTAGTCCCTTCTAGGGCTAGATTTATGATCCTGTGAATCCCAGTCCTGTGATTTATGTGACCTCCGGCAAATCACTTCACCTGTCTAAGACTCAATGTCTTCATTAGTACACTGAGAGGATAGGACTAAATAATCTCTAACAACCTTTTTAGCTCTATATCCTATGACCTTATGACTTCTTACAATGACCCATCCCTTAGAACTGTTCTCTTCAGAGTTGAGTTTACTGCAAACCAGGGACATCATCAGGACATATTGTGCCTATTTTCAACAGCATTTAATAAGAAAACCATCTGGTGTCTTCCTGCTATAATACGTTAAATTAATGATGTCCGTTCACATTTTCCAGAGGGGATAAATCCATGTGTTTGAAATTGAAGAATCAAAATGCATTTCAGATCCAACCTATCCTTAAAAGTCAGGCTCACACCGAAATTCTATAATGGGACCTTTCTTAGCCAAATCTGACAAATAGTGATGTTCTCTTTTGAAAAACTACAACATCTCATATTATTATTATTTCTATTATTATCTGCTACTTTTATTACCTGATCTTGAATAAATTCATTCTTAGGACTTGTTTTCCTCAACTATAAATGCGGAAATTTTAATGATACATTAAGGTTCCGATGGTACCTTCTGGCTCTAACTCTATGAACTCTATGTTTCTATGACTAGAACATCTTTAATATCCCTTCCAGAAATAATCATGAGCCCTATGATGGAAAACACTTTAGAGTCATCTTGGTGGTTTGTTTTTATTTGGGGGGGTTGGTTTTTGCAAGGCAGATGGGGTTAAGTGGCTTGCCCAACGCCACACAGCTAGGTAATTATTAAGTGTCTGAGATCAGATTTGAACCCAGGTACTCCTGACTCCAGGGCAGATGCTCTATCCACTGCACAACCTAGCCGACCCTAGAGTCATCTTAATCCACTATTAGTCATATTTTTTTGATGACAAAAAAATTTTCTCACATCTTCTTGACATCTGTCTTTCCAAAACCTCCCTCAGTTCTTTCTTGTTCTGCCTTCTGAGACCTTTCTACAAGACAGTCCTTCAAATACTTGAAGACAATTAATCTTATTCCTTAAACTATCTCTTCTTCATGTCAAACAAACTAAGTTCCTTCAGCAGATCTTTGTTCAGCATGATCCAATCTCCTTTCCATCCCGATTGCCCTACTCTGGTAAATAACAACAAATGATAAGGGCAACTAGAATCCATATAATGCAAGATTTTTGAAGTACCTTACATAGTTTACTCATTTAATCTGAATGTCTCTTACATTCAGGATATCATACAATCTCACTGAATCTCAGTTTTCTTGTCTCTAAAATAGGGGTTAATGGTACAGGTTAATGGTATCTCAAAATGGTACAGGCTAATGGTACAGGTTAATGGTATCTACATCCCAAATAAACCCTAAATAAATAATTTTTTTAAAAAAATCTGCAAAGCTGATTGCATTGATATAGAAACTTCTTCTTCCAATGCAACTATTCTAGAGTTACTAGAAGGAATTGAGAAGTTAAGTAAATTTCCCAGGACCACTCAGCCAGTATCTGGAGATGCCAGTCTTAAACCCAGTTCATTCCAATTTTGATGCTGGCTTTTTTTCTCTCTGTGCACTTCTGTTTTTTCAAATAAAGAATAACAAATAACATTTATGTAGTGATTTAAGGTTTGTAAAATGCTTTGTATATCTTATCTCAGTTGATTTCACAAGCTTGTGATCTAGGTGATTTTATTGCTCCTACTTTATAGATGAGGAAAATGAGATTGAGAAGGGTCCAGTGACTTGCCTTGGTCACATAACTAATAAATTGTCTAAATCATGATTAAAACTCAGATAATCCAGACTTTTAAGTCCAATGTTTTATACAATCTAGCCATATCAGAAGGTTTAAAAGTGGAGGAAGCATTTTTTTTAGGTTTTTGCAAGGCAATGGGGTTAAGTGACTTGCCCAAGGCCACACAACTAGGTAATTATTAAGTGTCTGAGGCCAGATTTGAACTCAAGGACTCCTGACTCCAGGGCTGGTGTTCTATCCACTGCACCACCTAGCCACCCCAGAGGAAGAATTTTCAATGCAGAGGGAATAGTCAATGCATAGATCTGGAATTGAGAGATAGTTAAAATAATAACCATAGCCAGCATTTATATAATCCTTTAAGGTTTTGCAAAGCACCTTAAAAAATTATCTCATTTGATCTCTACAACAACTATGTGAGGTACAATAATTATTCAATTCAATTCAACAAAATACAGGTTTCTACTATGTGGAGGACTCACTAGGTAGCAGGGTTAAAAAATAAATCAGATCCTGCCCTCAAGGAACTTACGTTTGAATGAAAAGATAGGACACTATATATAAACTAGGGTTTCCAAAAATCCCAGGTGAGAGAGAGTGAATGGATGAATGAATAAAAGCTGCATATAATTTGCATAAAATAGCCATATTTTAAAGTAATGTTCAAGTCTAAAATTGTTCACACTTCAAGAGTTAATGCCTTCCTGGCTAATTCCCTTCCTGGAAAGCTTTTGATGTAGGGAGAACCTGTTTCAACAGTTATTAGCACAAACAATTGAATTTAGTTTGTATTGAACCATCTTCATTTTAATGTGCTCACCCCATGTTTCCTGTCTATACCAAATGGGATTTACATATGTCATTCACTTATATGCCACAGAAATGCTTTTATATTGTTATTGTTCTTGGCAGAAAAGTAAGACGTTAGTATTCCCCTGTGATATTTGGATTAGAGAATTTGTTTAACCTTGAGCTATCCTGGGGATATTGCTGGTCTGACAAATTTAACTATAATTGGCAATCTGTGGAAGGCAAAATTGAATGCAAATGACATGTCATTAGTGTCTGAGAAGGTGATCTAGGCCATCCCACAGCTGCCATGTTCCCCTTCACACACTTTTTAAAGCTGGAAGAGAATCGAATAGTCATTTGGTCCTTCTCCCCTCATTTTTACAGATGAGGAAACTGAGACCCAAGGAAGAGAAGTGACTTGGGGCAGGGGAAAGAAAGAGAATGTGCATTTATTAAGAATCTTCTAAAAGGTGCCAGTCATTGTGCTAAGCACTTTATAACTATTATCTCAAGTGATCCTCACAACAAGCTAGGGAGGTACGTGCTGCTATTCTCACCAGTTAATAGTTGAAAAATTGAGGTGAACAGAGTTATGTGACTTGTCCACCATCATATATCTGAGTAGGGATTTGAATAAAGGTCATCCTGAGTCTAAGTCCAGTACTCTATCCACTGTACCATTTAGCTACCTCAGATCCATTTCTCTTGCATCATAATTCAAAGATTTCTCCTGCCTCCCAATTTAATGCATTTTCTACAATACAAATGACATAGTGTCTGCCACATGATTATCAAATGACTAAATGAAATGCTTTCTACTCTAGTTTTTCCCCAGTTGATCCAGTTAATCCCTTGGCTCCTTCCAAGTCTCTTGATTCTGTGCTTTCCATGCATTTTCATATTCTCACTTTGGATTATATAACCTGGTTTCCTATTTCTCCTAACAAGACTGGAAGCTTTTTGAGGGCAAGGATAATCTTAGTTATCCCTCTCAGAGCCTAGCACAATGCCGTTGTACACAGTAGGCACTCAAAAGGATTGTTGATTGAATTGAATAGAATTGAATTAATTTCATCCCAGGGCATAGTCCATTTTTCTTAGAAATATTAGAATTTCTGTTTGGTTTTTATTTGGTAAAATCATCCCCTTGGTAATTTTTTTCTTGTTTGATTAATGAGTTCAGGGATTAAAGAGATTGTAGCTATAAAAAATGTGTTTGCATTTTAGTTTCTAAGTTTAAAAAGTCCATTTCTAATTTCTTCTTCAGATGCAACCACATAATGCAGGTGGTTTCATCTTCTCCAACCCCAGAAGACCATGACAGCAACATTGCCAATTAAAGACAAATAGTCATCTAGCCTGTCACAATGCCTTCTAATGAAAGAAAATGATCCAAAAGAGGATACTTCATAAGCAATGATTCTACCATTCAGTAACACCAGTGCAGTGATGAGCCAGCTGAACTTGGAATGAAAAGAAACCTAATTAATTTTATTCTGACCTTTCCCGTATACTATCCTTGTGACCATAGACAGGCATAATCTCATGTGAGCCTCACAACAGTCCTGTGGGATTATTCTAACAGTATTATCTCCATTTTACATATGAGAAAAATGAGACTCAGAAGAGTTATGTTTCTGAGGTAGAATAGAAAAAAAAAATCACTAGATTTGAAGTCAGGGGACCTGGGTTCAAATTCCACCTCTGCCACTTCATATATATATATATATATATATATATATATATATATATATATATATATGTATATACATATATATATATATATATATATATATATATATATATATATATGACTGTGGACAAATCACTTAGTTTTCTGCTCCTCAACTTCCTAATTTGTAAAAATTTGTTAACATTTGCAAAAATGACTAGATGATTTCTAAATATTGTACCCTCTGACTTGCCAAAAGGCATCTAACTTTTTCTGTAAAGTGTCTATAGTCAAGAGGATTCATCTTTCTGAGTTCAAATCTGACCTCAGCTGTCTGATCCTGGGCAAGTCACTTAATTCTGTTTGATTCAGTTTCCTCATCTGTAAAATGTGTTGGAAAAGAAAATAGTAAACCACTCTAATATCTTTACCAAAAGCAACAACAATAAAAAATCGAAATGGGGTCAAGAGTTAGCAATAACTGAACAATAGTAAAAGTTTTAACATCTCCAACTGCCTATTGGAATCTCCAACTAGATGTTCCATAGTCATCTTAAACTCAATATTTCCAAAACCAAATGTTATTTTCCCAAAAAAAATATCCTCCTGTTTTCTGAACTTCTCTACTACAGTTGAGGTCACTACTATCATCAAAATCTCTCAGTCTCATGATCTAGGTGACTTCTTGGAATATATTTTTTCACCATATCCAATCTGTTGCCAAATCCCTGTAGATTGTACCTCTTGAACTTCCCCAGTGTGAACCCTCTTCTCTCCTCTAACACTGCCACCACCCAAGTGCAAGCTGATATCACTTCTCTCTTAGACAATTATAATAGTCTACTGTTTGATCTCCATGGAGAGGATCTTTCCTCACTCTCATCTATCCTCTATTTAATTTTCAAATTGGTCTTCCTAACCTATATATCTGGTCATTTCACCCCACTTCTTACTTAATAATAATAATAAACCTAAATGGTTTCCTAGACTGTTCCTTCAGGATGATGAGCTAGTTTGCCTTTCTTTGTATCTTTAGCACAGAACATATATGTTTTTGTTGATAAGTCATATTTGACTTATCATGACCACATTTGGGATTTCCATGACAAAGATACTGGAGTATTTGCATTTTCCTTCTCCAGTTCACTTTATAGATGAGGAAACTGAGACAGAGTTAAGTGACTTGTCCAGGGTCACAAGTTAGTAAGTGTTTGGTGTTAGTAATGAATTCAGGTCTACTGCACTTATTATTAAACATTTAATAAAAATTAATTGGATGACTGATTGATTGATTGATGATGATGATGACTGACAATTTGGTTGATAATGATAGCAACATCATGCAATCATAGCCAAATGGTACAATTCCTTGTACAATTGAATGCATGAGTAATACACATTATCAAAATATGAGCACCTTCAGAACATACACTCAGTGAACATGGATTCAGGGAAGTTTAATATGACATGCCAAATACAAACTAGTCATATCTTACATGTAATATGTGCTCATAAATTAAAGAAGCAATGTGATATGGCCCCAATGAATTTGGAGTAAGAGCTAAGGTTCAGATCTTTTTTTTGTTTTGTTTTTGTTTTTTAGGTTTTTGCAAGGCAAATGGAGTTAAGTGGCTTGTCCAAGGCCACACAGCTAGGTAATTATTAAATGTCTGAGACCAGATTTGAACCCAAGTACTCCTGACTCCAGGGCCGGTGCCTTATCCACTACACCACCTAGCTGCCTAAAGTTCAGATCTTGATATGAATATTTGAAAAATTTCTATATGTAATAAAATATATGGTGTCCACAATGTAAATCCAACTGATTGTGCCCAACCTGTAGAAGACAATAACCAAACAACCAACCAAGACTCCCTGGCATATAATCCAGACCATCCTGAATCCCTAGCATAGTGTACTAAGTGGATGGATCATCTTCCTTTTGCCATCATAGAATCAGAACCCATTTGGCAGAAAATTTCTTTTCAGAAACACATTTACATATGCCCCTACACAATTGAATTTTTCCAGTCAGGAGCTTCCAAGACTGTGGATAGTTTGCCATGAGTTGATCATATTCCTTATATCTGGTCAGGGTTAGACTGATTTAATCTAATAAACTTAAATTGGTTTTGGGAAATTATGAGAAACCTTCTATTAAATGTTTAGAAACGTTTCCGGTTTACATTTAACCACAGCAAAGCATTATACAATCTTCTTTATAACCTAAAGCAAAGGTCTCCCAGTCAGAGGTACTGTTTATGTGGTTGAATGAAAGTGTTATCTATAGACTTCCAGAAACATTTACTGGCATCTGTGCAAAGTTTATATATGAGCACCATCAGTGGTCAAGTCATTTGTCTCCAACCCAGCTCTAATTAAAACCACATCCTTATTTGGTGGCCCCAACCTGAGAACACTCTAAGAAACTTTTCTCTAGGGATATTTATATTCATTCAGATATTCTTGACACATTATTTTGAGGTTATGACTACCTCGGAAATGTTCTACTCATAAACAGAAATTGCTCTGACTTTGAACACCAAAACATCAACAGTTGAGGTAATCAACATCTTGCTTAAAAAGAATTGTACTATAATAAGACTAATAAAGCATTTTCTTGAGGATAATCATGTTCTTCTTAACAAGCCCAATTTAGAAAATTATCAGTAATACCACCATCTGGTGGTTCCCCCAGATAGTTACAACCATCTGTATGTCAGTAGTCAACATTTTAATGATATCTCAAAGTGAAATCAAAAGGGCAGGAAATCTATTTTAAAAAACTACTTCTAGAAAATGACTGTTTTATGCTTTTGGAGCACTAATTAGTGAGCAGGTGGAGAGTACTAAGGAACACTCACTCAAGACATACCCCTAATGTCATAGAGTAATACATTCATACTCAATGGGATTTGGAAATGCTTTCATTTATTTGGAAATTCCAAACATTTCTGAGAAGACATCCTATCTAGGATATTGAGATAGGTCAAGAGAAATTTGAGGTATAGCTGAGGGAGTAGAGATTTGGACCCCAGATAGACACAGATACATCAAGGTGGCCACCTGAGGAAGAAAGCGGCTTCTTCCAACAGAATTAAGCATCAGAAATATTCTTGGAGGGTTAACCTTGCCAACTGAGAGTCAAGACTTTAGAAGTTCAACTAAGACACTGCACCTTGAGGGGGGGGACCTTTGAGAAGATTCTTCAGAGAAGAAAAGATGTTAAGGCTTGGCAGTTGATAGAGGATGGTTGGGGCCTCCTCTCCCTAGAATATACTACCACCCTTGCGGCTTGCTCACCCTAAGTATCCCTCGTCCGCTCCAAATCCCCTTCTCCAATTGGTGATTTTTCTCCTAGAGCCTCCATTTTTTGGGAAGGGATCTGAATCAGAATGTCTTTGTTCCTCTTTCAACCCTATCTCCATTTAAACTTCAACATCAGTCTCAGTGACTTTTATCAGACACGTCCTCCTCCAGTTTTTCAGCTTTCTTTCCTAAATCATCTTCCTCCATTAAAATGTAATTTCCTTGTGGAAAGGGATTGTTTTTTGCTTCTATTTATTTTCCAGCTGAGACATAGTTGTTGTTTGTACTTCATTCTAGAAGAGGGCTATGATATCAGGGAGGTGATGTCATGGCATGCAAGTTAATTGAATCTTAATGAGGGAGGGCTGTGCCAACCTCACTTTCTCCTCCAGAACAATCTGAGTCCAATGGCCACCTTTGGAGCAGGACAACTGAAGTTGGCCTTGGATGCAGTGGAAGACCTTGACCTTTTTGAGCTAGAATCTTTATCAGATCTGTTTGACTGAAGCAACACCTATTCCTTTATGAAGGCCAGGGGAGAAAGAAATGAAGCAAAAATGGCCTCTTTTGCATGGTGCAAAAAAAAAAAAATCAGTCTGCAAGAGGAAGAATCTCAGGTTTTTCTGGCCACAAAAGAAACAATTGCTATTTACATTCACTCTGAACCATTCTGGAGTCCAAACAATGGCCAAGTAGGGTTGTCCTAGAATTTAATGAATGTTTGTTTACTTCATTCATTCCTTCCTGCTATAGTATCTATATGTGCAAGCTGTGGTGGGGGGGGGGGTGAAAAATAAAACTAAATTCTAAATCAGTCCTCATGGTAACAAAAAGCAGATATTAAATAATATTTTTTTAAAATAACAGATACTACTATTATCTCCATTTTAAAGGTGAGAAAACTGAAGCTCAGAGACTTGTCCAGAATCACATAGATAAGTATCTGACACAGGATTTGAATTCAGGTCTTCCTAACCTTAGATGCAGAACTCTAGACACTATTCTACCTAGTTGGTCATATGATATTGATTTAGAATGGGATAAGCATCAAGAAAGAATAAAGTAGGAGGGCGGCTGGGTGGCACAGTGGATAGAGCACTGGCCCTGGAGTCAGGGAGACCTGAGTTCAAATCACTCTATGATACTTAATAAGTCCCTAGCTGTGTGACCTTGGGCAAGTCACTTAATAACTCCATTGCCTTGCAAAAGCCAAAAAAAGAAAGTATTTTTAGAAGAATATGAATAGAAACTAATCTGTAGGAAGTAGAAAGATGAGAAGATAGGGTAACATTAATAAGCAAACCCTTCCCCCTCTTCCTCCTCCTTCCTTAGGATACACCACCCTCCTTTCCCAGCCCAGCAAAATTTTAAAAAAAATAGGGAGTTTTTTCCTCCATCCTCATCAGCTCAGTGGGGAGCCTTGTACTGTGGTCAGAAACACTCCATTGAAGATGGATTTGAGAGAGCATTTGAAAGGATAGAGAGTATCGGCTTTTATCTTAATGTATCACAAGGAGGAGTCTGTTATAGACACAGCCGGTACTGTGAAAAGAGACAGGGAGCATGAGACCAGGAGGGGGGAAGAACTGAATGAACCAACAGTCAAAGAGGAAATGTGAACAAAGCAAAGAAAATGAGATGAAGGAGAAGCCAATCCCAAGTCCAGAATGAGCCTCTGAGAGGATCTGGAATGTTCCATGGCACCACTGGAAGTGCACCCCGCACTAGACAGATGGGTGTCTATCCTTGGCATTCTACTATAATAGCCTTGGATGGAACTATAGAAATCATCTGGCCCAAGTCTATTTTTAATATCCCCTAAGGACACTCACCTGGAAATTTCCCGGTAATCACTCCCAATGATTTAGTAACCTTTACCATCAAGAAATCTGCCCTGGGCTCTAACCTGAATCTATCTTCCTGCAATTTATTTGATCTATATCTTCACAGAAATAAAGAATTCCTTATAATAGCACTCCCAATATATAATATGTCACGTATTTAAAATCCCTCCTTGATTCATCTTTTAATCAGACTAAATATATTCACTCCTACAATCTTTCTTAACAAATCTCTAATTTAACTTTATTTAACATAATAATTGGGATTGGACATTCCATTGCAATTTTATTGGAATAGAGATCTCCATGCCAGAAAAGTAACTTCACTCATGCATTTCTCATCTAAACTGCAATTTGCAGTTATCTGCAACTTAGTGAATTGTCTTATACATTGAGAGGTTAAGGATCAAACAACCAGTATGTGCCAAAGGCAGGACTTGAAACAGGTCTTCCTAATTCTAAAATCCCTATCCACTCACTACACTGCCTCTAACATAATGACATTATGATTAAAGAACTCTTTATAAGGATGGGGGAGGGAAGCAAGATTGGGGGAAAATTGTAAAACTCAAAATAAAAAAATCTTTCTAAAAAAACTCTTTACAAACATTATCTCATTTGGAAAGTACTTTGTTATTGTCATTGTTTAGTCCTGTCCCAAACACTTCGTGAGCCCATTTTTGGGTTTTCTTGGCAGACACTAGAGTGGTTTGTCACTTCCTTCTCTAGGTAATTTTACAGATGAGGAAACTGAGGCAAACAGAATAAAGTGACTTCGTCCTGTCCAAAGTCATACAACTTGTAAGTGTATATGACCAGATTTGAGCTCAGGAAGAGGAGTTAAATAGCTTTCTTAAGTTCATATATCTAATAAGCATTAAGGGAGAATTCAAATCTAGGTCTTCCTTGACTCTGTATCTACTCATCTTTCCATTATATTAAATTGTCTCCCTTATTATAATTAGAAAGAGTTCACAACTGGAATGATTTTATTTTATTTATATCCTTGTGTTTGGTTTTGTAATTGTTCTTTTTTTAAAAAACTGTAAATTTAATCCAACAGGCACATATATTTCAATATGCAATGAAAGAGGAGGATTATATTCTTATAATATGTTTATATATAAAGAGAGGCTGTAAACCTTTATATACAGTTTGATCCTTTGAAGGAAATATGCATATAACAAATTTAACAAGCAATAACAAAATTTTGCATCTCCTTCCGCACTTCTTTTGGTTTTCTTCTATTTTTTTAGTTGTTATTTTATTTTTCAACTACATGGATAGTTTTCAATATTCATTATTTTGTAAGCTTTTGAGTTCCACATTTTTCTACTTCCCACCCTTCTCTCCACCTTCCCCATGACAGCAAACAATCTGATATAGGTTATATATGTATAATCACAATAATGTTTAGCATATATCCATATTAATCATATTGTGAAAAAGAAGAATCAGAACTAACGGGGGAAAAAACATGAGAAAAAGAAAAAACATAAAAAGTGAAAATAGTATGCTTTGGTCTGCATTCAGAATCCATAATTTTTTCCTCTAGATGTTCTTCCATGTGTTTTTTAAAATATTTTGTTGATCTGTTTTAGGAGGAATATTTATTACTACTCACTAACCTCTGAAGGGAACCCCCTATGAATAGAAATTCTCACTTGTAACAAATACAAGCAGTCAGGTGTTCAGAAAAAGATTCCCAAAGTGTCAGCAAAAATAGTTCCCATTTCCATTTCTGAATTTTCTAACAATCTGTGAGGTAGGTAGTGGGAATGGTATTATCCCCATTTTATGGATGAAGAGAGGGTCAATAATGTTAAGCTATTTGTCCAAAATCACACAATTAGTAAATGGTAGAACCCTGGACTGGACCCCAGTTTTTCTGGCTTCTCTTTCCACTCTACAGGGTGCTTCTCAATAGAGCATGTATCATGTTCCTTCCTGTCCAGAAATGAAAGCAGGGTAAAAGGATAAGATGGAAGGGAAGCGGTAAATTTTAAATACTCCATTTTAAGCCTACCCACTAACAACTGGGAAAAAAAAACATCATTGATTAAAGATTTGCTTAATGGGACTGCTAAATGAGACATCCAATGTCACATTCTCACACCTAACACTATAAATTTATTAATTATCTTCCTTAATAGCATGCCCCCCAACTCCACTTTACATATTTCCTTCTGTCTTGGCATCAGATGTAGGTACATCATTGGAGTCTGACAACCCCCCTCCCCACTCCCAACCCTACCCCCTACCCCTTGCCCGGGTTGGCTGCCTCATGATATCTATTCCTTGGCAATGGGTGGATTTCACTCATATTGAAATGTGCCTGACCTACATATCCTCTCATCTCAACTTCCTTCTGCCTTCCAAAATACCCAAGATGCCAACTAGCTACTCTGAAAAACAAATCTGTACTAAAATACCAGTGAAAAGAGTCTTCTTCCCCTTACTCCCTCAGTTCCAACTAACATTCTCCTTCCCCTTCCTTTCCAGGGAACAATTGTTCATTTTAAGAGTGACCTGAAGAAGACATTTCATTGCCTAGTTCACTTAAAGATTTTTGTAGAAGGAATTTCAGATCCTTGGGAAAATATTGAGTGGGAGGGAGGATAGGATTTCAGCTCTGTTTCATATTACTTATTAATTTATGGTAGATTGATGGTGCAGCAGGCAGAGCACTGGTCTTGGAGTCAATATGACCTGAGTTCAAATCTGTTCTCAGACACTAGATGTGTGGCCTTGGGTAAGTCATTATACTATGACCCTCTGAATTACTTTCCTCAACTGTAAAATGGAGATGATAATAATAGCAACTATCTCATAGGATTATTGTGAATATCAATTATGATAGCATTTGACTGGACTGTAATAGATATCAAATAAATGTCTATTATTCATTCATTCAATCAACAAATTTATTACTAATGTAGCAATGGTGGCAGCAAGAATATTCGCTTGCTAGGTAAGCTTGAGTCCTCGGCCTCCTTCTTCTGCTATCTGTTTCCTTCCTTGATCAGAGACCCTAGACTAAACCATCCTGAGAAAAATAAAGGCTTTCAGCCCTGATTCAAGAGGCTGAGAGTTTCAGAGTCAGATGCCATTTGTCCATAGAAAAGTAAGGTCCACATTAGCCTTGATCTTCAGAGAAGGATGCTACAGATGAAAGGATTAAGAAAGCCCATCATCTATGAGTCCTAGATAACTGGGAGCTTTGGATCTTGGGAACTGCTCAGGTGGTTGTTGGTGGTGGAGGTGGTGCTGCTGCTGCTGTAATTGTTTGTCCTTCCTTCTTGAAGTGGACCATGATATCAGAGAGGTTATACCCTGACAAGCAAGGGAATTGAGTTGAAGTGAGGGAGAGCTGTGCAGTCACCAACTTCCCTTTCTCCTCTGGAGAAAATGGCCAGATATGGAACAGGATGACAGAAGATGGCCTTGGATGCAGTGGGAGACCTTGAGGGCAGCTCAAAGAAAACAGTAAAATATCTATTTCAGAAGTAGCTGAGGTTCTTTTGTAAATCTTTTGAGTGTGCTCTCCCATATTGTTTTATGTTTCTGTATTTGTTGAGGTGTGTTTATGATGTCTTTTATGTTTTAAGCATCTTCAGTGGAAATTGCTTTCCTATATCTAACACCTATATTTTATATTGTGTACTTCTTCTAGAAGGGATTCTGTTATCCACTTTTTTGTGAAGATCCTAGACATAAAGCAAATCTGGCTTTCTTTTAGAAATTTCCTCATGATTATTCCAGGGTGAGGGTAAGGGTCCAGAAAGTCAGAAGAAACAATGACCCACCCCACCCCACCCCCGTCTTTTTGGACCAGGCTCTCTTCCAAATGAACCTGGTCCCTATGAATTCATAACCCAGCCTCTAGTAGGAGGGTCCACTGGACCCCAAGTCACCTCTTGCAATGAAATGAAAGCAATAGAAGGTTGCTAGGCTGCAGACCATCATTAGTGATCAGTGAACAGGCATTTACTAAATAAGTAAAGACACCATTCTAGGAATGGGAGATACAAAATCAAAAATGAAACAATTCTTGCTTTACATTCCATTGGGGAAACAGCAAACAGACTTTTAAGCAGATCCAGAATTTTAAAAAATCCAAAACTAGTAGCCAGAAAAAAAAAACTAGAAAAGGTTTCACATCAAAGGTGACTTTGAAGGAAGATAAGGATTTGAAGAGGCATTTCAGGCAAAGGGGACAGCTAAGGCAAAAGTACAGAGGTGGTAAATGATGGGAAGTTTTGTGTGAAGAGTCAGCTAGTTTGACTAGATACTAAAATGCATGAGCCTGAGTATAATAAGTCTGGAAAACTGGGCTGTAATCAGATTGGGAAGGGTTTTTAAATGCCAGACAGAGGAATTTATATTTTAACCAAGAGGTAATAAAGAGTAGAACTAAAACTTTTTTGAGCTGGCAAATTACATGGATACACCTATGCTTTAAGAATATCACTTTGGCAGTTGTGTGAAGAATGGAGTAAAGTACAATTTTAGAAAGGTTAAACTGGCTGCAGTGAACAGTAAGAACTGAAAAAAAAACTTAGAGACTCAGAAACAATTTAGAAGGCTATTGAGATAATAGGAACTGATAAGGGCCTAAATTGTGTTAATGGAGTGGAAATGAAAAAGAAGATTTGAATTCAGAGTCATTGAAAAGGAAGAAAGGATAAGACTTCACAAAAGGCTAGAAGGTGGGCTAAGGGAAGAAACTTTACGTTTTCACCCAAAATAAAGGGAAAATGGTGAGATCATTAATAAAGAGATCAAAATCAGGAGGATATTGGTTGGGGAAAGAAGTAGATGATGAACTTGGTTTTTAAACTTTTGAGTGTTAGGTAATATCAAAATTTCCAGGTGGAGATGCTATGCAAGTATTTGGCTTTTAGGATAGAAGCCAATATTTAAAATTTGGATGTCGGCAACTATCTACATGGCAATGGCTGAATGAAGGATCAAGATCATAGGAGATAGGCTCTTTTAAAAGATAGACTGCAACAGGAGAGGAATCAAGAGGAAAAATGGAGAATATTGGAATATCCTTTTTGTGAGGCGAGAGGGAAAAAGATGAGCCATTATAGGAGATAGTGACAGAGATGTCAAAATGATTGGAGGAGAACAAGGAATGGACCTGGGCTGTGAAAAACTAAGGAAGAGGTTTTAAGAGGGAAGAAATGAGAAAGAAATTTGAAAAAGAAGTAAGAAGAGGGCTTATGTACACAAAGAACTGAAAGAAGCAGAGAAGCAAGTCCATTTGGAAAGTAATGGGTTGCATTTATATGTGTTTTTCAAAAATCAAGCAATATGGTTTTATATATACAATCCTCTTTTTGTGTTGTCCTTTGTATAAAGTAGTATTCCCTCTTTTAGTGTTTGTTAACTTGATAAAAAATCTCCTATATTAAAAGAATAGATGACAGACCAAATCAAATGTTTCTTTTTCTGTAATCTCTATTTTGGTAATCTCATCTAATCCCAAGGATAATCTTATCATCTGGACACAGATGACTCCTACATTAATCAATCCTTATTTCTTTTATGACTTTCAGTTCTGCACCCCAACAACTTGTTAGACAACACTAGCTGGAAATCATTATAGTATTGTCAACTCAACATATTCCAAAACAACACGCTGTCCTCCTCTTTTAACCTATCTCTCCTAGAGACTTTCATATCTCTACTAAGGACACAGAATTCTGCTAATCATCGAGGTTTGTAACCTTGGCATTCTTTTCCATGCTTATGTCTATCTCACTACCCAAAGTCAACCAATTTCCTGGGGCAGTTAGATGATACAGTGAATAGAACTTAAGACCTGAAGACAAGGTTAGACCTAAATTTAAATCCAGCCTCAGATACTAGAGGTATGACCCTGGGAAAGACATTTAACTTTAATGTCTTCATTAATAAAATGGAAATAATAATTTTAAAATTCCATGGGTTATTGTAAAAATGTTTAGTACAGTGTTTGACATATAGTAAGCCCTATATAAATATTTGCTAATTTATTAGTTTTCTTGATTCTTCCTCCACATCATTTCGTGCCTATTTCTTCTTCATTTACTTAAGGATCAACACTCTTATGCAATCCCTTATCATGGTTTACATGGTCTATATAGAGCTTCCTCTATGTATATTGTTGTTCAATCATTTTTTTCAATCTCATCCTACCCCTTGTGATGTTATTTACTGGAGTAGTTTAACATTTCCTTTTCAGATGAGGAAACCAACATAAACAGGCCCTGACTTTCTCAGGGTCTCACAGTTAGTAACTGTTTGATCTCAGATTTGAACTCAGGAAGAGGAGTGTTCCTGACTCTAGACCCAGTTCTCTATCCACAAAGCCAGCTAGCTGCCCTTCTTTTTTGTTTTACATAGCCTCCTAATTGATTTTCCTATCTCTAGTCTTTCTCCACCTACTCCATACTTCACAAAGCTTCCAAAATAGCCATCTTAAGGTCCAGAGGTCTAACCATGTCATTCTTTGGCTCAAAAAATTTCAGTGGCTTTCTATGTATTTCTAGGATAAAATATGCCTTTGCCAGGCAATCTGGCTTCAACCTACCTTGACAGCCTTATTTCACCCTTTTCCTCTTTGTATCTTCTTTATTCCTGTCAAATTCTGCTGCTTACTATGTCCTGGGCTCAAAATAACTGTCTCCTTTTCACAAGATTGAAATATATCCCATGCCCAAAATACGACACTCCCTTTTCATCAGTACCTTTCAGAATTATCTTCTGTTAAGATTCAACTTAAGAGCTGAGTGTGAAGTCGAATTTCGCAATTCAACAATCTAACTAAAACCCAAGTCTAACAACTAAATTGTTAACATTAGTTTCTCCCATGGAGCTATCTCTGATTTTCCATCTCTTGGTGGTCTTTCCAACCTCAAATATTTCCAGAATTCTTAATCTCATCTCTTCTCCCACTCCCCACCTCCTTTCCCCAACTAAGTCATATCTGTGTTCCTATGACATCTGTCCAAGCATGTGAACGCTCCTTCAGGAAAGAGACTGTGGATTTGTCTCCTTAGCTCCAGCTTTGGACAAAGGTGATAAATGAATTATTTTTGGATTGAATACACTGCTGAGAACTCAAGAAAGATGAAAATCAATGGAAACTTTGTGGGAGCATTTCAACAGAAATGTAACAAACTGTGGATTGGAAGTCAGAGAGCACAAAGCTGTGCTCAAATCCAGATCTGCTAATATTGTTTTGTATGGCCTCAATTTCCTCATCTGTAAAATGAGAGGGGTTGGGCTAGATGACAAATAAGTTTTCTTCCATGATACTATGACCTTGAGTGTTGGAGGAAGCCATAGTAGAAGATAGATGGCTAAGGGCTAAAGAATGATGTGGGGGTGGCTAGGTGGCACAGTGGATAGAGCACCAGCCCTGGAGTCAGGAGTACCTGAGTTCAAATCTAGCCTCAGACACTTAATAACTTCCTAGCTGCCTTACTTGCCTTGGGCAAGTCACTTAACCCTGTTGCCTTGCAAAAACCTAAAAAAAATAAAAGAATGATGTGGAAGTGGAGCTAATGAGTCAACATTTTTTTAAAGTTGGTCAAATTGGAGAAGCTAGGAATCAGGAGGACTTGAGTTCAAATCCAGTCTCAGACATTTAATAATTACCTAGCTAAGTGACCTTGGGCAAGTCACTTTTCATTGTCTAGCAAAAAATCTTAAAAAAAAAAAAAAGACTGGTCAAAGGAAAGAAAAAAGATAATGGTTTGAAAATGGAACAGGAACTAGGAAAGTTGTTTTGGACTTTTTTCTGTTGGAATCTGAGTTTTTCCATCCTATTTGTGTGGTGATTTCATTGCACAAAACAACGTATAAAACAAAATGTACGTACCACATACATAACAAAATGTACATTAAAAAAAGTATACCATAGTTTGTATATAGTGTCTCTTCACTCAGAAATTCAAGGGAATGATACACTAGTCTGGTACCTTTATAGTGACATTCCTTTCATACTTAGGTTAAATTAGATGGTCTTTGAGGATACAGCTAGTGTTTCTATGGTATTTTAAGGTTTACTAATATTTTATCTTCTTAACAACTCTGATTTGGCTGCTATTTTTATTATTCTCATTTTAGAGTTCAGGAAATTGATGCAAACCAAAGTTAAGTGATCTACTAGGGGTCCCACAGCCTGTAAGTATCTGAGGCAGTATTTGAACTCTGGTCTTCCTGACTCCAGGCCTTAGTGTTCTACCTACTTTGCTACCAGTTATCTCACTTCCAACTTAAAATCCCTTCAAACTCTTTAATTCTGTGATTCTATGATAATTGATGAGTATGATTGGGAAGCCTAAACAGACAAATGTTTCAGTCTATCTCAGAAAGTTAAGGAAGGAAGTGATTTGATTTAACTGAAGAATGAACTTTTTTTCCCCCCATTAACTGTCTGGGCTTTTTTAAAAAATAATTTTGTTTTTTTTTTAATTTTCCAATTTCATGTAGAGATAGTTTTCAACATTCAATTTTGCAAAGTTTTCTCCCTCCCTTCCTTCCCTTTCCTCTCCCCAAGGGAGCAAGTAATCTAATATGTTATACGTGCACAATCATGTAAAATATATTTCCACATTAGTCATTCTGCATGTTGTGAAAGAAAAATCAGAACAAAAGGGGAAAACCACAAGGAAGAAGAAGCAAATTTAAAAAGGGAAAATAGCATGTTTCAATCTGCATTCAGATTCCATAGTTCTTTTTCTGGATATGGTTAGCATTTTTTTTATCTTGAGTCTTTTGAAATTGTCTTAGATCATTATATTACTGAGAAGAGTTAGATCTATCATAGTTAATCATTATACAGTGTTGCACTTACTGTGTACAATGTTCTCCTGGTTCTGCTCACTTCACTCAGCATCAGTTCATGAAAGTCTTCCCTAGTTTTTCTTAATCCTAACTACTCAGTATTTCTTACAGAACAGTAATATTCCATTGCATATATTCTACAACTGGTTAAGTCATTCCCTCAATTGTCACCACAAAAAAAGAGTTGCTATAAATATTTTTGTATGTGTGGGTCTTTTCCCCTTTTTTATGATCTCTTCAGGATATAGACCTGGTATTTCTGAGATCAAAGGGTAGGCACAGTATTAGAACCCTTTGAGCATAGCTCCAAAGTACTCTCCCGAATGACTGGATCAATTCACAACTCCACCAGCAGTGCTTTAGTACCCCTGCTTTCCTATATCCCTGCCAAGTTGTATTCTTTCCCTTTTCTGTTATATTAACCAATCTGATAGGTGTGAGGTAGTACCTTGGAGTTGTTTAAATTTGCATTTCTCTAATTAATAGTGATTTAGAGCATTTTTCATGTGACTATAGATGGCTTTTGTTGAAGAACAAACTTTTAAAGGAGCTAAATGAAAATAAAGACAATGTTTGAAATGCACAAGTTAAATTCTGAGATTAGGTTTTATTAAAAGGCAGTTTTCTCTTACTGATTTGGATTATAAAACAAGATAGAGTGGTATTGGAATATAGAGAATTTGCAAAAGCAAAGCCTTTTTTATAAATATTATCTCATTTGATACTCACAAAAACTCTGAGAAGTAAGTGCTGTAATTATTCTCATTTTACAGCTGAAGAAACTGAGGCAGAAGTTAAGTGTCTTTCCCAGGGTCACATAGCTAGAATATAACAGCACACAAAAATCTAGTTTTTGTGGCATAAGTGTTAAAGAGAGGTTACAGATGAGAGCAGAAACTAATCATCTTAATAGGACAACATCATAGGATTATGAATGTCCCAATGGACAGAATCTCTGAGATCCTCTTGTCCAATTCCCTCATTTTCCAGATGAAGTAGATGAAGCTCAATGATTCAATGACTTGCCTAAGGTCACAGGGCTAATTTATTAGAAAAGTCAAGATTCAAACTCTGATTAACCTGATTCAAAGCTCTTCCCACCACTGGCTGCCTTCTGAGGGCCTTCATTCTACAGGATCTCATACGATCACATGTTGAGATCAAAAGGAAATTTTTTTCTAAGGTACAAGATCACACTATTTAGGTCCATTGTAGAGGTGGGGGCTGGGAGGGGGATTTTACATCTTCTGAAGCTTTCAACATTGGACCTTTTCCAAGAGAGGAAATGGGACTAAATGGATCATTTGTTTTCTCCTCTTTTGGCTTTTCTTAGGTTTCTCCCAACTGTGGCTCATAGACACAAAGCCAGGCTTAGAGTTCCACTAGGGCTTCCTTACACTGAGCTGGATAAACTCCAGGTAACCTTACATTTTTTTGAGGAACAAACAAACAATCCAAAGCCCTCTCTGAAAAATGTGACAGATTGGACAAATGAATGAGATAATGAAATTCAAGGCAGTGAAGACAAAATTGCAAAGAGAGATCAAGAAAAAAATTATTCTATTTAGAAAGTCAGGAAGTCCTTGGATTTTTCCAAAGAGTCTGAGCTAGAGATAATGGGGAACTGTCAATTAGAAATACAAAGTCATCAAAAATTTTTTTTCTCCAAAGGAAAATCAGACGCTAAAGAAAAATAACTGATTTATTGCTATTGACTATCCCCCCTCCCCAAAAGAAGCTTAGCTTCTTCCATGAAACTAGGTAAGACTTGGGTCACATAATAATTTGCTTTATATGTCTGAAAAAATGGTGCCACTGCATCTTTGTGATTATTATTTTGGTCTCTTCTCCCCAGCACTAAGAATACAGACTAACTAACATTAGGAAGGCTGACTTGGTTAGAAGCAGAGTTGGTATTCCCGGCACTATCCAACTTGCAAAACAGTCCTTTGTCTTACACTGTTTCCTTCTGAGGAGATGCTTTGGACATTTCACTTAATACCACAAAGAACAAAAGATAGCAATATGTCATGGGATTTAGCCTGTGCAGTTACATATATAGATGTGTATGTATATAAATATATATATATGTATGTATGTATATATATTTTTATACACACATTTTTTAAAAACCATATCCTCCTGTCTGATTTCAGAATCTACTACTGCTCAAAATCTTTTTTTTTTTTTGTATGTCATTCAGGAGAAAAGATATTCAGTAGTAGTGAAAAGCCTGGACAAAAACAGAGGTAAGGGCTCCAGGTTTCTGTTTACTCTGAACTTTTTTTTCAAGTAATTATCCTCAAGTTTTCTGCAAAAATCTATTAAAATTAGAATAGCTAAATAAAAGTGATCTGGAAAAACCAATGGCCTATAATGGAAATAATAGATGAAAATGCTATACATATTTATAAAGTTCTTTCAAATCTGATTTAGTTTTAAAGGAATTTTTTTAAGGAAAATATAAAATTTTCATGAATCCCTTTAGGTATAACATACCAGGCTTAGTTAAGGATTTTTCTTTGGGGGTCCAGCACAGAATTACTAGTTTTATGGTATGTATGTGTTTTTCACTTAGGATGCATTACCTAATGTTTTTACTCATTTTTAGATTTATACAAGATGAGGCCGAGGGCAGGCTTTGAAATCTAGGCAAATGAGTTAAAGACCTGTTTATTACACACTGACTTTGTGACCTTAGAGTTTCCCCCTAAGGCAGAGAATTGCATTGGTAAAGGTAGCTTCCTCACCTGGAGCATGCTCTCCATATAAAACCACAGACTTGGAAAAACGTGTGTATGTCTGTATGTAGGTGTGTATTGCATGTCTATTGTGTATGTTGTGTAGATATGGGCATTAGAGCACATCTACATTTACATGCCTGTGTGTATATTCATATGTACACATGACTTTTTGTGTAACTATCCAGCTTGAGACTGACCTGAAGAATTACTCACCATTTGTTACCTGGATTATTTCCTTAACTACCCTGGCATCTCTGAAGGGCCAGATCCCTGCCTTAGACTTCTTTGTGCACCATTCCCAATCCACTTTGCCTAGCACAGCGTCCTGAACACTCGTACACTCAAGAAATATTTAAGTACCTGAAAAGGAGACTATATCACCCAAGATTTTCTAATTATTAGTCAGTGGATTCACATTTCATTCACTTTCTTTTCTTTTCTTTTCTTTTTTGCAAGGCATTGGGGTTAAGTGGCTTGCCGAAGGCCACACAGCTAGGCAATTATTAAGTGTCTGAGGTCGAATTTGAACTCAGGTCCTCCTGATTCCAGAGCCAGTGCTCTATCCACTGGACCACCTCGACTCCCCTCATTCACTTTTCTTTAGAGGAAAAGTTTTTCATTTGATTCTGAAAAGTAGTGGTTCTGAATATGGTGAAATTTCTATGCCGGGCTATGGACAAGTTGAAGACCCAAAGGGAGTTCATTCTTTATGAGGAATCAAGATAAGCGGCTAAGGTCCTGCTAGTTCTGATGGGGGCGAAGACGGAACTTGTTCCAGATCCTTAGAAGCCACGTATGGCTTCCCCAGGTCGGTTCTAGGGGATGGAAGAGCCGACAAGCAAGTTTGGTCCTTTTGGGGCGGAGGATCCCCTGTGGACAGGAGCCGGGGTGGGGGGGGCAAGGAGACTGGTAACTCGAAGGCTACTAGGGTCGTTATAGTTTCATGGGCACAGGCTGTGCCAGGCGTCCTTCCAGTTCGGGAAGAGAAGGGCAGAAGCGCTCGCCCCTCATCCGGGTGGTCCGCGGCTGTCCCAAAGGGACAAACCTTGGACTGACCCCTTTCTTCCCATCCTCTCCAGCTCTGGTGGAAGGGCCACTCCGCGTGCCTGACCTGCACCCCGGGGGTCGGTGCCAAAGTCCTGGGAGTGGTGGGTAAGGAGGGGGCAGCTGGGTGGAGGAGGAGGAGGAGGAGGAGGAGGAGGAGGAGGAGGAGGAGGAGGAGGAGGAGGAGGAGGAGGAGGAGGAGGAGGAGGAGGAGGAGGAGGAGGAGGGGCCGCGGACCCGGAGGGCTCCCGCGGACTCGGGGTGGGTGGGGGGCGGGGGGAAGAGGCAGGAAGGAAGGGGACGGGGGGAGGGCGGGGAGCGAGGGGGTGACCCGGGCCGGCCGGTCTGCCCTGGCCGCGAGGAGCAGCCCTGCGAGCCGCGGGCCGGGACAGACATAAAGGGAGCTTTGTGGCGCTAGCGCCGCGTCTTCCCCGCCGCCGCCTCCTCGCCCCTTCTCCTCCTGCCCCTTTCTTTCCTCCTCCTCGCACTTCTCTCCTCCTCCTGCCTTTTTTTCTCTTCTTCCGTCTTCTCCCCGCCCTCGCAGGACTCGGCTCCTGCCGCCGCCGCCGCCGCCGCTGGCGTACCTGGAGAGCCGGAGCGAGAGGCGGTGAGTGGGGGCTCCGGGCGCGGGGTGGGCTCCGGACCCCAGCGGCCCGGGCTGACGGCGCCCCGCCGCGGCCAGCCCTCCCTCCCCGGGGGGCGCGGGAAGGCGAGGAAGCCCCGAGAGTCCCGGAGAGGGGAGCCCCGAGAAGGGAGGCTTGGAGGAGAGAGGTGCTCCGCAGAGGGGAGCCTTGGAGAAGGGAGCCCTGGAAAGGGGAGACTTGGAGAGGGGAGCCCCGGAGAGAAGTGTTGCAGAGAGGGGAGCCCTGGCAAGGGGAGCCTTGGTGTAAGGAGCCCTGGCCAGGGGAGCCCCGGAGAAAGGTGCTCCGCAGAGGGGAGCCTTGGAGAAGGGAGCCCCGAAGAAGGGAACCCTGGAAAGGGGAGCCTGGGAGAAGGGAGTCCTGGAAAGGGGAGCCCCGGCTCCTTGCGCCCTAAGGGCTTCTTTCTGCTTTCCGCCCCCACCGTCCTGAACGGCTCGCAGGACGCGGAGGGCAGACTCACTCTTCTTGCCCCTTCAGTGCGTGCTCCCGTGGGTGAGCGCTATCCTCGCCTTTGCCCTTTTTTTGCCGGCGCCTATAACGGTCGTGACATTGGTGGAAGTTTCTGCAGGCTTTGGTTGCCCCCGCGTCGGGTTGGGGGTACCCTGGGTTGCTCTCCCCCTCCCTCCCTGTAGCAACCTCAAACATGGGGGGGTGGTTTTACACAGAGAGAGGGGCAGTGCCAGTGGGTATCCAGGTGTGACCACAGCTGCGAATCTGTAGAAAGAGGGAGGAAGGCAGTCCAAGCAGCCAGCTTCTCTCTATAGACCCCGACAAGAGAAAAGGACATGGGAAGAAGAGTAAAGGGCAAGTCACTGGGGGAGTCGCACACGTCCCTGAAGGGGGGGGCATCTCTCTCCCCTCCCAACTTCTGAAACTTGAAATCGTTGCTTAGCCAATGGAAGAGGCAAGAAGGGGCACCCACAGGAAACGCCAGCCGGCCTAATGATGAAGCTGGGGGCCAAAACCTGCCTTGAGAGTCACTTCATTAAAGAAGGGCTTTGATGAGTCGATTACTTGCTGTTTGCCCTTCCTACCCCTTCCTTGGGGAAAGTTGGGCTGGGGACTTGGGGGATATTTTTCTTGTTGGACCTTTTTCTCTTGAAGGTTTTGTCTAGGCATTCAGAGAGGCTTGGAATAGAAAACTCATGAAGGAAAATAAAATCATTCTGATTGTCACCGGATTGTCCACCATTGATACATGGAAGTATCTCTGGGTGAGCTGTTTACATCACAATTTTAAAAAGTAGGAATTGTGGCGTGGACTGCTAAATAAGTTTATCGTGGACATTTTCTGAGATGCTTGTGAAATATTCTCGAATTCTATCTGTTTTGAAAGAAACATTATTTCCCCTTCTCTTAGAGGGAGGGAGAGGTGGAGTTAAAATATCTAAGATCTACAGGAAGCAGACACAAGATAATCTCAGATGGAAGGCTGGAACAACTGAGGGAGACCAGGAAAGGTCTCCTGAGAAAGGTGGATAAAGCAGAGATTCAAGTCCTGTCTCTTCTGACTCCCGGGAGTCCTGCTGTATTATCACGTTGCTTTCTTTAAACATAATGCACCTTCGTCAAGGAAAAAATAATCTCCAGAAATTCTTTAGACAATTAGGGTTAGGGTTAGATTTTGTTGTCCCTTGCTGTGGGTAGTCGGTGATGTAAATGGAGCTCAAAAGAAGAATGTCCCCTTTAGCATCAAGGAAAAAGCAACATCTTCTTTCAGTCCCCCAAATTATCTGAATTGTTTTGTTAGAATAAAAATGAAAATCCCACACTTAAAAAATGCTTTTGATCTGTCATAAGGTAAACATAAAGCACTGGAAAACAAGAGGCACAGTACAGTAGGGGAGAAGGCAGAGCCTCTTCTCAGCTTTGTGACTTGGGACAGGTCACCTTATATCTCTGGGCCTCAGTTTCCTGATGTGTAAAATGAGAAGCCTGAACAAGATAATCATTGCTTGATCCTTCATTCTTTAATTACAAATTTTAAAAAATTAATCAAGATATTTCTATAGTTAACTTCCTTCAAGATGCTATCCAAAACATGTCAGTCCAAGGTGCTACTGCTGAAGGCTCTAGAGATGTCCTTTGGTTTTGTTGCCCAAAAATTCACTTCTGTAGGTAGTCATTTAGCTCATGGATTCCTTTTGCATCATATATATGACAAATAGGCCCTCCAATCTTTGCATGGAGACTCTCAGTGAGGGGAATCCCTTTATGTTTTCCAAAAGGAAATTTAATTGTTAGAAAGCTTTTTCTTTTTTGCAACTTTTTCCTGTTTTTCCACAATTTTGCCTTCTACTTAGCAGGTAGGTAGTTCAATGAATAGAGCTTGGAGCCAAGTCAGGAAGACTCATCTTCCAGAGTTCAATCTCTCTTTGTGACTTAATCCGATTTGTCTCAGTTTCCTCAGCTATAAAATAAGATAAAGAAGGAAATGCAAGCCACTCCAGAATTTCTTCCAAGAAAAGTCTAACACAGCTGAAGAAAAAGAACATTTCTTATTCCACATACTATTCTATTGAATACTGGGTGCTATCGACTCCCCTACTCCCCCAATTTTCTCTTTTCCAGACCAGAAAACCTTGGTTCATTCAATTGGGCTCAAAACCCTTCATGGTTCTTGTTGGCTTTCTCTCTGTGGCCTATAGTTTATCACTTCATTATGTTTCCAAAAACTCTGGCTACTGAACTGAAGACAGTACTCCTGATATTGTATATACTCTCTTATTCCTGGCATCTCTGGTTCTCTGTGTAGTCCAAGGTCACATTGGCTTTTTTTAATTGCCATATCAAACTAATGACTTATATTGAGCCACCAGGTATTTTTCAGATTAACTGCTAACTATGCCATTCCCCATTTGGTATTTGTTGAATTGATTGTTTTCAATCTATATGGATGGATAAATTCAAGTGATTTTTTGAAACGTCTTCATTCCAAGTTATTCTACAGATTGATAACTTTTAAGGGGATGAGTATGGAGGAAGCAGTATCTCTTAAATAGAATTTCAGACTTTAAGATCTGACAATATACTACATTCCTGCTCTTCTCCCCCACTCACACCATTTTTCAGCTCTGGAGTTAGTGAGAATTGTAGGTGTTCAGTCAGAGACTGAATATGCCCATTTCTTTGAATGTTGTCTAGGCTATCAGTAGTATCCCATGGTGTCAGCTTCTAATAGAAATAAGATTCCTGCTGGCCACATACTGACTTAAAAATCACAAATCAGCATTCTCTATGTTGTGTTGTATTTTATTTTGTTAAGCATTTCCCTATTATATTTTAATCTGGGGCAGTTTTGCAACCTTGAATTTGACACCTCTGGTCTAGGGTCTAGCATAGAGTAAACCAGATTACTCCTGTTCCTTTCTCAAGCTTGGGAAATTCCATGATTTAACAAGGAAATTAAGAAAATTAACTTAGAACCATACTGTGGGCCAGTGCTAGCATGTTTATTAACTGTGTGACCCTAAACAAATTGCTTAATTTGTGTAAGTCTCAATTTCCTTATCTGTAAAACAGAGATAATTCTTATAAACAACATATCTTGAAGGTTGTGAGTTTCAGAGGAATTTTTGAACTATTATCTAGTTCAACCATCTCATTTTACAGATGATGAAATTGAGACCTAGAGGGTTTAGAGTGACTAGTCCAGTGTTAAGAAAGTAGTAGAGGGGTAGCTAGGTGGCACAGTGGATAGAGCACCAGCCCTAGAGTCAAGAGGACCTGAGTTCAAATCCAGTCTCAGACACTTAATAAGGACCTAGCTGTGTGGTTTTGGGCAAGCCACTTAACCTCATTGCCCTGCAAAAACTTTAAAAAAAATAGTAGAGCCTAGATTAGAATCCAGCTCCTCTGTCCCCATGTCCATGGTTTTTCCTATTCTCTCATGCTTGTTGGGGTTGTTGCAGAAAAAAGCATTTTGTGTCTGATAGGGAAGCTTGCTTCATACCTCTTATGAAGTAGTGACTTAGAGTTATGGAATTAAGCTTATGTTTGTAGACATGGTAATGCATTGATTCATTTTGGATGACTGTAAGTATTTGTTACAAGGGAGAGTTCTATTATGGGAAATGAGTAATGACAATGATATTACAAAGAAAAAAGGCACCAATAAAGTTTAAATTATAAATCTCAGAATATTCATAATGTGAGTTGTTTTTAGGTCTTAAGAATATAATACATGTCATAATGGGTCAGAGATTCTGTCTCTAAGAAGAAATGGTTTGGGAGTAGAAATGATGGCTGAGATCAAGGATGTCTTCCCTAATTCCCCTTTCATTCTCATCTATCAACTAAGAACTTCTTTTGGACTTGGAATCAGCTGAACTGTATTCTAATCCTGACTCTGTCACTAAGAAGCTAACTAACTTAGTGACTTGTTGCACCATCTTGGAGGCATTATTCCCTTAAAATTATGAATTTTAGCTCATGAGATGGTCAAAGGTCCCTTATAGGCCTAATGTCTGATGGCTCCAGAACTGGTCTGTTTTTACCTTTCACTGTCTTTGGGCAATGGTATTAATTTCATCAATTTACCGACTCCGTTATAAAATAGCACTTCATTCTATTGCCCTATTACATTTTTTATTTGATCTAGAGCAATCTATGTCCTTACCACTTTTTTCTTCTCCAAAAGACTAATACTACCAAATAAAAATAACTAGTATGTAGTGCTATCTCACCTATAGTGCTTTGAAGTTTATAAAGCATGGTGCATATGTCATTTCAAATGATTTTTCACAACAACCCTATGAGATATCTGCCATTATTATCTTTATTTGACAGATGAGGAAACTGAGGCTAAAAGATAGTATATGGCTTCCCCAGAGGCAGAAAAATAGTAAATATCCAACTCCTCAAGCTTCAAGGAGGGCCCTTTGTTCTGAACAGTCCTACATCTTCTTAAAACATGATTTTATAAAAACCTTTGATCATATCCCCCTCTTCTTATCAGTCTTTGCCACTGATGATGCCTAACTTTAGCTTTTAGAAGCTCTTTGATTCCTATGATCATTTTAATGAACTTTCTCAGATTTCATGCAGTCTGTCATTCTGAAGTTCTTGGTTCAGAATAATATGCTAGATTTCAGGTGCCTTTTTGGACAGGTGTCCCACTTGGCCATCCCTTCCATTCACTGTGGTGCCATAAAGGTAACCTTGGATTCTTGAAGACTCTCTACAGAGCCCAAGATTTGAAAGGTCCTACCAAACTGGAAAGATTGAGTGCTTGTCCAGAAATGAACAGTAAGCTAAGGATAGCTAAGGCAGAGAGATTCCTTAGTAGATTGGCTTTAGGACAACTCTAGAACCCATCTAACCCACACTGATGAAATCACATATCCTTGAAGTGTTGAAATATGTACAAGAAAGAGATAATTTTCTGTTTTGTCCTTGAGGTTGACCAGTATCCTGTTGACTTCATCCCCTATATCATTTAAAAATAATCACTACCACCCCCAGAATCCAAGGTCAGCAGTTCTAATTCTGCCTTTGCCATGAAATAGGGTATATCTCTTTGGACAAGACCTAAGTATAAGGTTGCTGTAGTCAGTCCTGGACACCAATAACTTAGGAAACTAACACTGTTTCTTCATGTGAATTGGGGGTTCTTAACCTGGGGTCTGTGGACAACTGAGGAAACCATAAACTGAGGTGGGGGAAAAATTACATTTTTAGTTTCACAAACTTCTAATTGAAATTTAGTATCTCCTTCAATTGTATTTTTTAAAAAGTCTTCTTCTGAGAAGGGATCTATAGATTTCACCAGACTGCCAAAAAGAGTCAGTCACACACAGACACAAAAAAAAGATTAAAAACCTCCAGTCTACATGATCCCTGAGGTTTTTGCCAGCTCTAAAATTTTGTGACTTCTGATCTCTTTCCTAACATACATTTAATAGCTTCTTTTAAGCCCCTTATTTTATAAGTGTTTGGTCTGGATTCTTGTTCATATACTGGTAGAGTTATAGAATCATAGATTTAATAGAAAAACCCTTAGAAGTGATCTAATTTAGTATTCACTTCACAATTAGGAAACTGGAGTCCAAAGATATTAATACTTGTTTAACAAAATTTTTAGAAGCTATAAAAATCTCAACTACTGTTATTATTATTATTATTATTATTATTATTATTATTATTAGTCCTAGTGCTGTCCACCGGAGCTACACAATATATCTACTCTTTTTCCTACATGGAAAAAAAATCCTTTAAATAAAATTTTATTAAAGCTATTATGTGTTCTCCTTCTACCTCCAAGGTTTCTTTCCTCTGGTTTTGTGCCCACAGTTCCATCAAACAATCCTTATTTATAAAAATCATCCTAAGATCAATCTCTGGTGAATTCCTTTCCTTTGAATACTTCCTCATTCGCAGCCTTGTGCATTTTCCCCTTTGTCTCCAATCCAGCTCCTTATCCATGACTAAATATTACCTCTAATCCCATGGAAACTCACTTATATAGAATAACCTTTAATGAAGAACTTCATAAAGTATTTTTTGAAAGTCAGTAAATTACATCGACATTCTTCTTAATCCACATGCTTATTTACCTTGTCAAAGAGTACTAAAACATCCGTAAAATCGAATTTCTTATGAAAAGCACGTTGTTTTTCTCTTACCAGATTATATTTGCCTAGATGTTACATGATTTTTGCTACGGAGCCGATCAACCTAACAGATTCGGAAATAAAAGTCACAGTTGTGCTTAGTTGTCTTTTGGGACTTCCTTTGAATACACAAATCTCACCATTATGATACTAACCAGTCCTCTAGTAATTATTACAAATGACAGTTCTAACTAACTAAATGTCCCATAGTCTCATCCTAGAGTTCAAGCAATTCCCTTAAATCAAGTCCCAAGTCCAATTTTTAAAATTTGATCTAGAGCAATCTACCTCCTTACCACTTTTTTCTTTTTCAAAATACTAATACTACCAATAAAAACAGCCAACATTTAATGCTATCTCACCTATAATGCTTTAAAGTTTATAAAACATAATAACATAAGTTATTTCAAATGATTTATCACAACTACCCTGTGAGATATCTGCCATTATTATCTTCATTTTACTGATTAGGAAACTGAGGCTAAAAAAATAGTATCTTGCCCTGAGTCAAACAAATAGTAAATATTCATCTCAAGTACAGTGCTCTTGGGGCGGCTAGGTGGCGCAGTGGATAAAGCACCAGCCTTGGAGTCAGGAGTACCTGGGTTCAAATCCGATCTCAGACACTTAATAATTACCTAGCTGTGTGGCCTTGGGCAAGCCACTTAACCCCATTTGCCTTGCAAAAACCTAAAAAAAAAAAAATTACAATCAAGTACAGTGCTCTTGCCCACTATGCCCCCCAGTTGCCTCCCTAATTGCAAACTTGGACTGGGCAGTACTTTGTTATTAATAATTATAATTGTTAAATTTGTTTATTTTCATCTCAATATTTATTTTTTTAAAAAAAGAGAGAATGTTAGTCATTTGAAAAGTAATAATTTTTAAATTGAATGTCTTTAATTATTGATCTAAGGAAACACTTTGGTTTCACCATAACGTGACATTGTTTCTACTTTGCCGACTTATGGGATTTTTGCTTGAAGACTATGCCAGGCATGGAAACATTTTTTCTTTTCAAAATTCACATCAGGTGATCGCTTTGCTATGTGTCTTTAGAAAAGAGCTATCACTTCTCTTTTTATCCAGAGTTTTCATGGGCTGTGATTGGGGGTGGGTGTTTATAATGCAGAATAACACATCACACTTCAGAAGTGAACAAGGCATTTGAAAAGGTGAAAGAATATTTTATGAGCCTGTGAAGTGACACTCTTTCTCACTATCTCTATGGATTCACGATCTCTTTGGTGCAGACAACAATGCTTCCAAATCTTCTCGTTCAGTGCAATCTTTGGCAAAGTGTTTCAATAAATGCTCCATAGAAGAGTCCCTGATATGCTGGAATCACAAAATCTCAGACTTGGAAAGTTTTTTGGTCTCTACCTCATCCAACTTGTACCTCAACAAGAATTCTGTCTACACTATTCCCAAGAAGAGGCCATCCACTCTTAGCTTGAAGACCTTTTACTGAACCTCACTCCTGGTAGACAACCCATTCTACTTTGGTTAGCAAACTTTTCCTCCCATCAAACCCCATTTTGTTTCTTTGTAACTGCTACCCAGAATGTCTTGTTCTGGCTCCTGGACTCAAGTAGAATAAATCTGATCCTCCTTTCATGTGACAGCATTTCAGATACTTGAAGACATCTGTTATATACTGTTCCTTCCAGCCCAGTCTTTCTGGTTACTTCATGTGATCTTTATAACTCGAGACCCTTCATCATTCCGATGATTCTGCTCTGGATTTTCTCTAAACAATCAACTCTTTCTAAAATGTAGTACCTGGTATTCCAGAAGCAAATCAATTAGTTTAAAAAGCAGTGGGATCTGACTTCTTTAGTATTGTATTCTGCCTTTTTTTAATATAGTATATGATTGTATGACTGCTTTGCTTTGCTGCTAATTCACACTGATTATATTTCAGACCCAGGTCCTTTTCAGATGGACTGCTCCTAATTATACTTATTCCATCTTATACTGGCTAAATATATTGCTTTGCATTTATCCCTGTGTTTCAATCCAGTGTTTTAATCTGTCACAACTTTTTAAATGTTCATTTTTATTGTGAATTTAATAAAAAACAACATTTTCATATTCAAAGAACAATAGAAAAAGGGAATTGTATATAAAGCCATGAATCTCCACTATATAAAGTTTGTGGTTGGGGTTTGTTGGTTGAGGTTTGTTTGTTTGATTGGTTGGTTTTTGCATACTACAGATTTAACATGGCAGTTCTAATACTGTGTCCCCTTCTGAGCTTCCTTCTCTCTTCTATTTATAGATACTTTTTTCTTTCTTTTCATCTTTTTGGTTTTGGTATCAACTCACCCCTACTGCCCCCTCCCCCCCCAAAAAAAATCTCTTTTATAAAAAAAACAAATGTTTTAGCATAAAACACCATATATTGACATGTCTGAAAAATGTATGTCTTGTTCTATTGCCTCTAGTACATATCATAGTTTTTTTTGGGGATCCTGACTCTCTTTTCTAGTTTGTTAACTACCCTTCTCAGTTTTGCTATCTACCAATTTGGCAAACATGCCATCTGTCCCTTTAATTAATTAATATAGCATAAAGCATTCCTTGGAGCATCCTCAAAAATGATAGCTATGGGGGAGGGGCAAAGTTCTTCCAATTTCATAATTTACATAATATGAGATAGATTATGATATGGCTTTTCATTGTGGCTTTAACAGTAATAGCAGGAGAAAATTTGTTAAATCCTTCAATAAAAATCTAGGCAAACTCTATGTCATTTCCCATGATTAACTCTATCAGTCCAATAAACTATCAAAAAAATTATAAATGTAAGGTCAAAGCCATCCCTTCTAATTCTAGTGAATTGTCTAGTTATAAACTCTTTTTTTTAATTGAATCAATTAGATTTCATTGTGAACCGGGCCTGTACACCTCCTTGAATCAATCAAAGCCATTGCATGCGAGACTCATTGTGTGAGTCATGACCTAAATACTTTCATAAAAGGGAAAAATGCCTCAGAATTGGGGAAGAAGAGATTTTGAACAGCTGGATTCCAGAGGTTGGAGCAGGCATGGAACAATTGTAGGACCAAACTGTGGCAGAGAAAGGAGATATGGAGGAATGATCTTGGCTCTATAAATTAGTATGGAAAGGAAGAGCAAGGCTGAGAGGGAGTCCCAAGAAAAGGTCATCTCTTTTCTCATTTTCTCCTCCCTGTGTCTAACACAAGACACAATATAATCCTCAATTTCATAACTTAAATGTTTTCAGTAAATTGAATTTTTTGTTTCTGCCACAGTGTGGTCAAGGGCTAATGTTACATTTAAATAAAAAATATAGATAGATAGGAAGACAAACATATAGATAAATAACCTCTACCAAGGTAATAGAAAATTTTCCTAACTAGGAAGAATCTAGACCTTCTCATCTAAAATAAATTTCCTAAAACTAAAGAGAAGGAAACCAATGGAACTTATGAGTCCTTATTTTGCCCTCTGGGCTAAAAATGAGCCTAAATTATAATAATGTGTTACAATAGGAAATGAAGTTAGTCTTTGTCAACAGGTAATCACAATGTCATAAGACTTATGTGAAAACCAGGTTTATTATAAGAAAAATGAACATGTGGAACCCAGAGTTCACAGTACTTACAGATTTATGAAAATACGACAGCCAGAGGAGAAAACAGGAAGAGGCATGGCATAGGAGGGGAAAGGTGCAGTAACCCCTCCTGAAGGGAAGGAATAAGGAGAGGCAAAAACCACTTTCTTTTTCCTTGGAAACCCTTAACTAGATTGTAAAGATCAAAGGGTTGGCATACCTGTAAAGAACTCACCCCAGCTACAAATAACAAGTTTTAGAATTTTATCAAGGTTTGAAGTCAAACTCACTGGCTTTATGCTTTATAGATTTTTTTAAATCAGTAAATTCTCCAATTCATTGCTCTCTCTCCCATCCTTCACCATTTTGCAAAGCTCAATGACTATGTTTCTTCAAATCTGCCATTTAAAAGCCCTAGGATGTTGGGCTTGGTGACATGAACTCATCAGTGGCAGCAAAGTTCTCTCTTAAGTTTCCCTTCCTCTCCTGGGTATCAGATCTCTATTAGTCATTTTTAATTTCTTCTTTCTAATCCTCAGACATTTTCCTTGATAGAGAAAACAGAATGGAAATAAAAGTTAAGCAGCTCTGCCCTCTCTCCTTTATCCATTATACTGGGTAATCCACCTTGATTACTTTGACCAGCTCAGTCCTACCAGTTCTATAATTATCCTTTTCCTCCCAATATAGATTTTGTTTTTTAAAAAAATCTCATTATGCTGCCGAACAGACAACTGCAGATCATTCTTAATTTTAACAGTCCAAACACTATTCTTATAAAAATCATGCCCAACATCTATATCTTCATCTTCCATCTTGCTCACAATCTTTTTGAAAATTTGATTGATTTCCCTCTGCATCTCCATATACATCTCTTTATACAATTCTCCCTTTTCCTCCTCATTGCATGTTTTACTTTGTGTTCTCAATCTCACTCTTGAGATTTTCTGAGTTTTCATCAGTACTCTTTCATCAGTCCATGTGAAATTACCTATCCTTTCTCTGAAAAAGTCCTCTGCTCACCATAGCCATCTCTCCTCTTCTCTATCATGTTCTGAGGTAAATAAATTTGATCTTCCTTCTTCCCATGAGATTTCTTTTATTTTCATCCCAGTAACCATTTTTCCATTGTTGGTAACAATCAGATTCAGAATGGAAATTCCCCTCACTGGTTCATACTTTTTTTGAGAGATTATCATAAAGGCAGCCAAGAAATTGTTAGCTGCCTTGCTTTGGTTAGAAAGCAACATCTCTGTAAATGTCTACATTGTGTTTCCACTCTAGGCTTGTGATCCTTTTCTTAAATTGCTCATCTGGTTTGAGTATGTTCTAATACTTGTTTCTGCCTTATTTGTTCTTCATCTAAATGTTTCCTTTCAAGTTTCTTCCTTCTACTAGATTTCTTCAATGAGTATATTTTTTAAAAATACAGTTATATTCTATACATACATGCTCACCCCTCAACTTTCACATAGTCTCTTCTTTCTGAATACTCTTTTAGAATTCTATCCTAATTATGTCTTATCCCACCAAGTCTCAATGTGTTGTAGTCAAATTTGTTTCCCTATGTGAGAATCTTTTATTCAAATGACTTTGTAGAGGGCTTCTTCTGGCTCAGCTACTATTTAGACAACACCATTGTATCATTTCTATAGTCCATCATTCTCAATGATGACTAGCTTACCTCTTGTTCTGCTAATGCATATCCTTAATGATATTTTAATATGCTTCTCCCAAGTCATCATTAGTAATATGCTACAGCCTTCTTAAACTTACTCTGTTAACCTTTACATTGCCTTTGGGTCATCTGACATTGTATTCTGTGTTCTGTGAGTAATAGCCATAAAGCAATGAGCAGCTCAGGATCACTGAGAGGTCTATCTGGTTTCCCAAGTGTGATGTAAGCCAATCTTCTATTCATTTCTGGATCTAACTCATTATCTATAAGCAGCACCCATCCAAGATATCGATACCCA
Source organism: Macrotis lagotis (assembly GCF_037893015.1). Taxonomy (NCBI): domain Eukaryota; kingdom Metazoa; phylum Chordata; class Mammalia; order Peramelemorphia; family Peramelidae; genus Macrotis; species Macrotis lagotis. The sequence continues at coordinate 62,405,587 of NC_133663.1, forward strand.
CATTGAGAGATAAATGAATTCAATGAAATGTCCTCCAGTTACATGTCATTCTGACCCCAGATTCATTGTTTTCCACTATAAGATAAGTTCCCATTTTATAAATTGAATGACGGAATTCTCGACTAAGTTTGGCTGTTTTCTATAGATGGAGAATACTGAACTTGGTAGATAATGCTTGCTCTCTTCTAGGACTTGAACTTTAAAAGATCTCAGCAGCTAGATTCAGAACAAATGATTGGGAGGATGATGAGTTAGCAAAAAAAAGTATTACATTCATCCACTGGATATAGGTAACCCTCAGCCCAGAGAGCTTTACTTCAGATAAACCAAATGCCGAGAATAACACAGTTTTGTTTTTTAGGTTTTTATTTAAGCTTCCTTTATGAAAGATCACAGTTTTCACAGGAAGAGGAAAAACTTTTGGATATTTTCTTTTTTCCCAAAGATGCTGTTTAATTGAATTTCCAAAGTAGATATTTATTGTCTTGTCACTTATTACCTATGCAACCCTAGGCAAGTCATAACTCTGTTTGCCTCAGTTTCCTCATCTGTAAAATGAGCTGGAGAAGGAAATGACAAACCACTCCAAGATCTCTGCCTAGATAACCCCAAATGGGGCCAAGAAGAATTGGACTTGACTGAAAAATGACTGAAAGAGAACATTTATTGATTGTGGATGAGAAACTGGTTCCTTTGATTTTAGTTTAATTCTATCCCTTCTAAACGTGAGACAATGGATTTGGAATCCCAATGTCTAAATTTCAATAGAAGCTCAGCCTCTTCTTAGTGATAGACCCTTGAGCAGGTCAGGTCCTTCAATCTTCAAACACAAGGAAAGGGCAAATTCTGAAAGGGTCTCTTAAATCACTGAATTTTGCTTCCTTTTGCTTTCACTGTTCTCTACAATGTTTTCTCTAAAATTGTCTCCATAGTGGTTGCATGATCAGTGATTAGCTTCTTTCTCTCTCTCTCTCTCTCTCTCTCTCTCTCTCAGCAATTTATTCTCTTCCTTCTTCAAACTGGTATCTTTCTAGTGAGCATCTGGCACAAGACCAAAAGATGCTTCATCATCAAGACTGTAATGCATGTGTCTGACAATCTTTCTGGATCTGACTCTATTGCTGTCTCTCTGTCTGGCTCTATCTCTTTGTTTTTTTTCCTTTTTCTCCATGTCTCTCTGTCTCTGTCTATGTGTCTCCTTCCCTGTCCTTTTTGTGTCTGTCTCTATTTGAAGCCAAACAGTTTTAAAGAACTGCAAAATAAGCATGTTTACTAACCAGTCACGCTTAGGTACTCTGAACACTGAAGGATTTGATTCAACAAAGACTCATTGGGGTCCTATCCTGGACACAGCACTGTGCTAGGGGCCAAAAGAGATAGAAAAAGAAATGCTATTCCATACCTGCTGTCATTGGTCTTAACAATTAAACATTGCAGATAAGTAAATAACTGTTTCTATAGTAAGAAGAAAATTGGCCAAGATTCATGGCATGTTAGCAATAAGGGACCATAAAGACCACTTAGTGCAACTCTATTCCTCACCCACATTCTATTGAAAAGGAAACTGGCTTAGAGAGGTTGGGATTTGTCCAAAGCCAAATGGCTGGTAGTAAATGGCAGGATTGAAATGAAAAAAATGCAGGTTTTCTGAATCTTAGGCAAATGTTCTTAATACGATGCCACACTGCCTTCTTTGTTTGGGCCTTGGGTGGTTTTTGGTTTTTTGATTTTTTGTTTTCTTTTGGCATGGGTAGGAGTCTTCTCCCTTAATAGACCTCCATTTTACCTATAAAATGAAGAGACTTGATTCCATCAGGGCTTCTTAACCCTTTCTGTGCCTTGGATCCCTTTGGCAATCTGATGCAAACTATGACCTCTCAGCATAATTCTTTTTTTTTAAATTTTATTTATTTAAGTCAATGGGTCTAAGTGACTTACCCAAGGTCACACAGCTAGGCAATTATTAAGTGTCTGAGGTTGAACTTGAACTCAGGTCCTCCTGACTTCAGCGCTGGTGCTCTATCCATTGCACTACCTAGCTGCTCCATCAGCATAATTCTTTAAAATGAAATGCATACAATAAAGCACATTGGATTATGATGGAGATTATATACTAATTATACTGAAATAGTTATCAAAATTTAAAAACCAAAAAACCCCTAAATTCATAGACTTCTTCCTCCTTTCAGGTTTTCTGACTTTCTGTTAATGTGAACAGGTACTCATTCTGAACTAGCTTTGAAATGGGTAACACATTATGAAAAACTTACTAAATTTCTATTTTATAATCTTAAACATTGAATATATATATATATATATATATATATATATGTGTTAAAAATGTTGCTTTAGGAGGCTGGGGTCAGGTCCACATCTGAAATTGTGTGTAGAAACTTCATCTACAAGCAAATCCTCTGTAATTTATTATCTAAAAGTTGCCTGGGTCTGAGAAGGTCACAGATTTATCCAAGGTTACCCCACTAGCACAGGTCTTCCAAAGGTCTCTGAGACCAGATCTCCTTCCACTATACCAAGCTACATTCATATAGACAGATAGAGATATAGACATACATATGTACATGTGTATATCTACACATATAATATTAGATATACACATATATGTATTATACAGCTATAAATAATAATTCTATAAACAAAATTAGATAAATACATAAAGCATTATATTATGTAATGATTACTGTATATATAATTATATACATTATATTGTTTATAAAATTATTTATTATACTTATATATTATAGTATTATACTAAAGGATTTATTATGTAATAATTTTTATCCATGTGTTATCTATAGATGTATGTATTAATGCATCCTGGTATAATGGAAGGAGATTTGGTCTTGGAGATCTGTGAAAGTCTTTGTGTGTGTGTGTGTGTGTGTGTGTGTGTGTGTGTTTATATATATACAGAAAAAGAGAGAGAGGGAGAGAGACAGAGAGAGAGAGAGAGAGAGAGAGAGAGAGAGAGCTGTTTAATCATTTCATTCATGTCTGATCCCATTTGGGATGTTTTTGGCAAAGATACAGAAATGGTTTGCCATTTCCTTCTCCAGCTCATTTTACAGATGAGGAGACTTGAGGCAAACAGGGTTAAGTAACTTGTCTGGGATCACACAGCTAGCAAATGTCTGAGACCAGATTTGAACTAAAGAAGATGAGTCTTCCTGACCCCAGGCCCTGAACTCTATCTTCTGAATAGTTGTATCAATCAAAAAGTATTTCTCAATCATTTACTATGTGCTAGACACTGTATTAAATTATAAGGATTTTTTTTTTAAAAAAAGGCAAAACATGGCCTCTGCCCTTAAGGAGTTCACATTCTAAGAGGGGGGACAACAAGCAAACCATCATATCCTTAGAAACTATATCCAGTGTAAATGGAAGATCATCAGTGAAGGCAGTAGCAGTGAGGGAGACCAGGAAAAGCCTCTGGCAGGAGGTGAGATTTGAGTTGAGTGTCAAAGGAAGCCAGGAGGTAAAGGCATGAGGGACAATCACAGAAAAGGGGGAGAGTCAGGCAAAAGAAAATACTATTTGCAGGAAGCAGCAAGAAGTCTGATATTACTAAATTGTAGAGTATATAGAAAGAGTGTGGGGTAGCCAGGAGGCATACAGAGCACTAGCCTTGGAGTCAGCAGGACCTGAGTTCAAATGCAGCCTCAGATTCTTAATAGCTGTATGACCCTGGGAAAGTCACATAATCCTAACTGCTGCCAAAAAAAAAGAGCACTGTAAGAAAATTTGAGCATCCCCTTGATCTAGATCCTGACAGTCTAGAGTTCCACCCTCAAGGAACCTACACACACATCTCTGTATCTGCAGAGACAGAAGCATCCATGTGCAATATTTAAATAATTCAGGTTTACCTTTGTGAAGTACCAAGTTGACTAGTATAACCAGTGCTTCAGAAATTCAGAGAAGGGAGTGATCCCTCTGAACTGATCTCATTTCTGAAGGCTTCATGGAAGTCTGAAACCCTCTGGCTTCATTGTAGGGAGAAATTAGAAGAGGGTGAGGGGTAAAAGGAAAGCACTAGAGGAGAGACCAGTTTGGGTGAGAACAGGAAGCAATGTCAGCCTTTTGAGGAAGCAAACATTTCCCAATTTGCACATATAGACTTTATAACAAATTTATTTTCTTTTCTAATACCCCAGGATTGGTAGATGAATATTTAAGCACAAAGTTCTTTATACATTTTATTTTTAAAATCCAGTGAATCTATGTAATATTGGATCCCACCAATTTGTGAAAATGCTGTTGCCCTCTTCATCCAGATTTAGGCACAAGAAAGTCTATGAGAGACTTGCTCAAAGTCATATTCCAAGTCAGAAGTTTGGCCATGAATAGAACCAAAATTTCCTCCATTCCAGACAAAGGTTCTTTCTACAATCATCCAGTTTCCCCTAAGCATCTTCACATACTTTCTGAGCAGTGTGGATATTTAGGGACTTTTGAGGTTTGGACTAGCACTCAGTTGGTATGATCTCTGAATGTGTAATATTTTTATATCAAGATTATTTATTACCCACTGGAATAAATAGACAATGACTAGGTTTGAATTTGTCAAAAGAGTGAGAAAAGATAGGGAGGCCTGTAATGGATCTAATGCAATGCACTGGGGTCCATGAATTTTTTAAAAAAGTATTTTGATAACTCTTAATATAATTGATTTCTTTTTTAATCCTGTATGTTTTATGATTTTTAAAAGGAATTTTGTTCTGAGAAGAAGGTCCTGGGCTTCAATCAGACTGCCAAAGGGATTTGAGACACAAAATTAAAAAACAAAAAGCAATCCTTTCACCTAGCACCAAAAATATTTAGCATCATGTTTGTTGTCCTTCCTGGAGTCATACTGAGGCAGGACAGGTAGCTGTCCTCTGATTATAGCCAGCCTATGGAAATGGCACTAGGATTCCAGGCTTAAGGAACTAACTAGGAGTAGTGCTACAGTGGAGCATCCATCATTGTAAAAGAATGACTAAATTCAATGTAGTTGGAGGAGGGAATAAGGGCATCAGGTAGGGCTTCTGTAGCAGTTGGGTCCAGCGGTGACCCTTGCAGGAAGTTAGAATTTGAAAAGGTTGAATTGAAATGCGTGTATATTCTAGCTGCTTGGGAGACCTGTGCTAAGCTCCATATTGAAGAGCATAGATTTGGGTGCCCAGGGTTAGGGACTGGACCCAGGAATTCATTGGAATAAGAAATTCTTCCTACCAGTACAGTTTTCTGAAACTTAATCCTAGAATAGGGAGGCACTCTTAATCTGGTATCCATGAACTTGTTTTTGTCTGCTTTCTTTTTTAAAAGTTTGATGCAATTGATTTATTTTCAAAGTTCTATGTATTTTATTTTATGCATTTCAAAACATTCTGAGGAGAGAATCAGTCAGTAGGTTCACCAGAGTGCCAAAGGGCTGCCAACATGACCCAAAGAAGGTTCGCCCCTGACTTGAAGACTTCTCTGGAACCTGTAAAGGGGAAATGACTTGCCCAGGGTCACACAGTCTTTTTGAAAAGTAACCAATTGGACAATGAGAGACAGAATCTAAACACTGCACCATGTAAAATGAAGAGTTAGCTTTTTACTAAAAAATAGTGACTGTCTACACTGCCCAGCTGGAGCACTACCTTTTCTGAATTAATTCCTGAGATTTAATTGAGTCAGTGTATTGTAATGGATGTAGAGTTGGCCGCACAGTTCTTGTACTACCTTTAACTCGTGCTGACCACAAAACCCTGAGACAATCATTGAACTTCTCAGGGTCTCCAGGCAACTCTACACCTATAAATTAGGGTGAAAGTGCTGCCATACATGAGTAGAAGGAGTTTCTGAAATCACAGGTCTTGTATCTTCTGTAAGAGGCTTTTTTCCTGGTCTCCCCACTGATGCTGCCTTCTCTCTAAAATGATCTCCCATTTGTATTGGCTATAGCTTATCAATACATAGTCATTTGCATGTAAATCTCATTTTTGATGCTGGATGATCCAGACAGAGACTTCAATAAATTTTCTGGATGTATGAGCAGCTCCTTCTCTTCATTTGTGTCCAGGATTGACCAAAGGCTGCTAGTGAGTAAATTTTTATTTTTCCCTTACAGGTCAAAAGTCTTTCTGGTCACTTAATGTAAACTCTTCCTGGAATCATTTTGCCACTGGCTTTAGATTGTACCACACTATGAATAAGTTGGTACTTTGAGAAAGATATTTTGTCCAGTGTTTGCCCAGCTATCCTAACAACAAGACCTGCCCATAATAGCAGTTCTTCTGATGAAACAATGCCCTCCAAAAAATCCTAGATTGCCAGGGTAGAAAGGGGATCAAGACCTTTATAGTTGAAGAAAATGAGGCTCAGAGAGAAATAATTTGCCAAACTGGGTTGTCAAAAACTTTGTTGTCAAAGACAGAAATGATATAGGCAGAATCCCCATGTTCAAAGGTATCAGAAAGGGGGCGGGAGGAATGATATAAAACCCTCATTAAATCATAACTAAAATAGCACTAGATATGCCACAAAATATAAAATGTGCCCTAGGGATTCTTAGAGAAGAGAAAGAGCCATATAAATAACTGGAAATTCATTGCTGGTATCAGCTGGAATTGGAAAAGCTTAGATCTCATTGTCACGGGCTTCTTTGTGGAGCTGAATCCTGTTTGGCAAGCATGTGTCTGCCCAAGAAGCCCCTTACGAAACTAAACTTTCTCTCTACCCTTTGTCTTCCCTTCACTCCTTGGAATAATTGTCTGGTTTCTTCCCTCTCTATTTCAAAACTCCCTGAAGTAACAGAAAAGCTCAAATAGTCATCTGGTATTTCTTTGGAAAAATCATAACATCACTCATTCATGTTGTCACTGGTCATCTTCGATAATGAAGAACAAACAACAGATTTACTATCCTAGCTATAAAGAAAAGGTTAAATGAGAGGATTATATAAGACTACAGATAGAATAAAATTGCATAGTTCACTTTTGTGATCAGCAAGAAAACTGATGGAAACAGTGCAAGCTGTGAGATTGGAGAATTGCGATATCATGTTCAATACTCTTTTTTCCCCCCGTGTCTATGGAACACTCATTTAAGGACAGTCAAAGTCAAAATAATTTTCTTTTTTTTTCATCCTACCCTTGAGGAGGTAAGAGGTCTGCTGTAATCTCCCATGCCCCAGTCAGACCACTTTGAGAATTTTGTGTATAGTTCTGGTAATCAATCAAACTTTAGAAAGAACTTTCAGAAGTTGACATATGTCTAATGGAGGATGGAGAGAGGATCAGAAATCATACCCAAACAAAACAGCAGTTGAAGCAATTGGTGCTGTATATGCTGGAGCAGAAGCAGTACTGGGGAAACATAATGAGTTGGCTTTGAGTATTTTCTTCATTGACCTTATAGTTGCCACATTCAAACTCATCTATCATTTTTTCTGTCAACTTGAACTTCTGGGGAAGTTCTTGAAGTCCTTGAAGTTTCTCTGTGTCATTGGCAGTTTTTCACTATTTCCATGAAAAGCTGAGAATCGTCTTTGAGCTCTGAGATTTTACCATGCTTCCCCTATAACAAACTGCTTCTAAAAATAGTAGACAAAGCAGGTTCTGATACAAAACCTTAAGTCTTCATTGTTTATACTTTTCATGTAAAACTGCCTGCCCCATGACAAACTATTTCTTCCCTCCTCTGCCTTTCCCAGTTCCTTGGTGTCTCAAATTTATTAATAGTCTGGCAAATTTTGCCAGGCATTTTGAAAGTCTTCATGGATTACATTTTCCCTTCCCCCTCCCCATTGCCTTCATACTTGTTTACCCTGTAATGAACTCAAACCAAGTATATTTTCCCTTACAGGATTCATGTTGAGTCAAGTATTTAATGATATTACCCTTTTATTATAGAGACTTTTTAAATTTAGATTTATTTATTAAATTAATTAATTTTATTTCTTATTTGTTTAGTAGCTCTTTTACTTCAAGGGAGTAGTTCCCCCCTAGGTTGCATCTTGTGTCTAAGACTTACTTTAGCAATTCATCTATCTGCCATTCAATGAGCAGTGGTAAAGATTAATCAAAGTGAACCTATGCCTGGAATGTATTTTCTTCACACTTCTACCTCTCAGTTTCTTGCAAGGCTTAGATCAGATGCCACTTCCTATCCAAAACCTCTCCTAATTTACACACTTCCCCTCCCCTCCCTGTGCCCCATTACCAGGGCCTAATCCTCAAGTTTATCACTCTCAATGATCCGAGGGGTTTTTTTTTTTTACTATGTTTGCCATTTCTCTGGTAAATGAGACATGATCCACATCTCGTAACATCAGTTGTAACTTTGGAGTTGAAGCATTATCCAATCCTGAATAAGATGGATTTGGATAGGTTGGAAAAGAAGAGATACTTATCATGTAGTGAGGAAACCAATCAACAAAGAGCATTGACAAGGCTAGGAGTTCTGAGTTCTATCCCTGCTGTCCCATTAACTCCTCCTGTGACCAGGGTTGAGTCAAAGTCAAAGACTTTCTTTGAACCTCAGTTTCCCAGGAAATTTAGACTGGGTGATTTTCAAGATCCCTTCCAGCTCTAAGCTTATGTGGAAGATAGATTAGACTCATTTTCCTTGACTCCAGAGGGGAGAACTAGAAGCAATGGGAGACAGCTTTTTGACTCTATATAAGGAAAAAAAATTCCTAAACATTGGAGCTGTCTCAAGAGCAAGTGAGTTTCCCCATCACTAGAGGGTGTCAAATGGAGATTTGAAGAAGGCCTCTCTAACCAGGCATGGGTTTTACAAGGTGACCTCCAAGGTTCCATGAACATATTCCCATGAAATGTTAATCTTAGGAAGAGACCTTGGCATACCACTCCCATGGCCCAGCCTTCAAGAATCAATCAATGCTATGATTCCTCAGTCATCCATGCACACTTCTGTTAATCCACGTCCTCCCCAGGAGTCTCCCCTCTCCCCTCCCTCAATCACTTTCCATCACTTCCCTTTTATGTGCTATCTCCCCTCCCTCTCCCATTAAATTAAAAATTCCTTGATGGTAGTGATTCTTGTTTATTTATATTTGTTTGGCCAGCACTTAACACAGTAGGAACAGTTTAGTACATGAGCCTATGGATCCATGGGTGCATCTTGACTCATCTCTGCCCCTAGTGGTGCCAGCGTAAATTTAACATAGAATGGGAAGGGCTTGGGGTGGTAAAGAAGGTTGCTACAGTATTTCAGCAAACACCTGAGCCCATTTAGCTACAGTGTCATTTATAAAGTATCTAGAAAACACTGATCGCCCTTCCCAGAAAAAAAACTTTGTGAACAACCCAGCCCTGTCAACACTGGTCCAATCTCTAGCTAAATGGAACATCTGTCTGTCTTTGCAATTAGGGAAGAGAAGGTTTGGAATTCCAGGGATTAGGATAATTTCTGGTTCACAAAGCTACTTTGAAAAGAAAAGAAAAGTGCCTTTGAACTGCTGAGGATTTTCCCATATTCCTGGAAGTCAAGAACATAGAATAGGAAATAATGTTCACTGCTAGGGAGTTAAATCTGTCAGGTGTTGCTCTATCAGGATCACTGATTTAGAACTGGAAGAGTCTTTAGAGATCACATTATTAAAATGAATTAATTTTAAAAAATAAATGTCTGAAATACTTCCCCATTTTACAGACGAGGAAGGCTAAGGCCCAAATGATAAGCGACTTAGCCAAGGTCACACAGCTAGCCAGTAAGAATCAGAATCTCGTGATTCCACATCTATCTGATTAATTAATTTTCAGGGAAATGCTCTGATATTTGAAAAATCTGACCCAAGAGTTTTGTGATTTTTTTTAAAAGTGAAAACTCTTTATTTAAAAGGAAATGGGGGGAAAAAAGAAAAGGAAATGGGGGGCAGCTAGGTGGCACAGTGGATAGAGCACTGGCCCTGGAAGCAGGAGGACCTGGGTTCAAATCCACCCTCAGACACTTAATAATTTCCTAGCTGTGTGGCCTTGGGCAAGCCACTTAACCCATTGCCTTTCAAAAACAAAAAACAACAAAAGGAAATGGATGTTACTTAACCCCATTGCCTTGCAAACCCCACTCCAAAAAAAAAAAAAAGGAAATGGAAACTAAGGATAAGAAAAGTCCCCCAAAAAAGCTTTTCTTTAAAAAAAATTATAAAGCATTAAATAGGTGCCAGCAACTTACTGCCATTGTAATTATTATCTCTTTGATCCTTACCACAACATTGGATTGTTATTATTATTTAATATCCATTATTATCCCTATTTTACAGTTGAAGAAACTGAGGCAAATAGAGAATAAGTGACTTGCCTAGGATCACACAGTTAAAAAGAGCTGATCCCTTTCTAAAGGGAAAGCTATTTCTGTGAGGACTGACTATCATTCATTACTCAGGAAAAACTGCCAGGTAGTGAGCATGGGAGCCAAGAAGACATGAAATTGAAATCAGACCCTAGCTATGTTCATGTTCTTAAATTCATCTAACCAAAACACTTCAGGTTGAGGTGAATTAGAAGCAAAGAATTTCAAAGCCCAAGGTGTCCTTAGAGAACATCTGCATAACTGTCTTGTTTTACAGGTGAAGACACTGAGATCCAGAAGTGAAGGGTCTCACCCAAGATAATTAACTAGGCTGACAGTCTTTGCTGTCTCAGTTAATGGGGTGTTCAGGGAGGACTAGCACCTCTGCCATGAGGGTTTGCCCCTATCAAGGCTATTCAGTCACTGCTGTCTACCTTCACCCAAGTCTCACCTGTAGCTCCAAGAAACTGTAGCATGCTCAGAAGTCATACCCTGGCAAAATCATTTCAACAGATGGGCTAAAGCAGATGATTGAAGGTAATCAACAGGACTCAAACCCATTGGTGAGTTAGAGGATTGGTTACCCCAAGCATGAGAAGACTTCCCCAACTGGAATGAAAGGATGAGAATAGTTTGTTCCAGTGGCTAGGGAGGCAGCTGAAGCAGGCACAGTGGAACACTTAACACTTGGTCAAACATCAAAGATGCCAAGGTCACCCACTGCATCTTAGGTCATTGTCAATTGCCTTGCCAATGGACTGTGATGACTGGAAGAGAGTGAGACTTATGACTTTGTGCAACTCTGCCTCACTTAAAACCAACTCATGCATGAGCCAAAGCATTACCATGTGATATCATCGTTGCTCTTCAAAAACAAATGACAACCACAGCTAAGCTAAAATTATATAGTATTTAGTTTTATAAAGCATTTTATATTTGCAAGGTGAACTCAGATAAAATGGACAATTTTGATTAATAAAAATTGAAAAGTTTTTCCACAAACAAAATCAATGCAAAACTGGGGGTGGAGGGGAAACTCTTCGCATAAAATTTCCCTGAGAAAGGTCTTCTATCCAAGAGATATATAAGAAACAAGAGTCATTTCCCAATTGATAAATGGTCAGAAGATGTAATCAAAGGAAGAAAATCAACACTCAATCATTTAGCAGTAAGATGAAAAAATACTCCAAAACACTAGTAAGACAGGCATAATATTATTCTATTGATGGAGCCATCAATAGTCCAGCTATTCTGAAAGATAATTTGGAACTACACCCAAAATGTCAGAATCAATTCTGACCAGAACTGAATTGTGAATACCTTCCTATCCAATGATATTAAAAGAAATCAAAGAAAGAGGAAAAGAACCTAGATAAACTAACATTTATAGCAGCTTCTTGTAACATAGAAGTAGAAATAAAGGTGGTACTCATTAGTCAGTCAATTAAAATTTAATAAGCACCTACTATGTGCCAAGTACAGTGATAAGTACTGTGAATATATTAACTGGATAATAGCTGAGCAAATTGTGGAATATAAATAGAATAGAATTTTATTGCACTTTGAGTATCAGTTTCAGAGAAATCTGGGAAGATTTATACAAGCAAAAACAGAGTAAAGTGAATAGAACAAGTGAAATACTTTAGACAGTAGTTATCAAAAACATTGTATAGACAGTTTTGAAATATTTTAGAACTCTCATAAGGGAAATGATTAACCAGAATTGCAGAGAACTCAAGATGCTGCTAGTGGGGTGCTAGATCAGAATATAGGATGAGCCTCACATCTTCAGATGTGACCAGTGGAGGTTTGTTAACTTGACTAGGTTTATTACAGGAGTTTGAAGGGTTTTTTTTGTTTTTTTCCCACTGGGTTGGGGGGGGGGGGGAGTGGATTATGAGGGCTAGTGGAAGGGTTTACCAAAAAATGAAAGGAAATATCATTGAAGAAAATGTACAAAAGACCACAAAGGAAATTTAGAAGAAAATAATACTGGTAGGACAGATTTAAAGTAGCTTTTTGGGGGCAGTTAGGTGGTGTAATGGATAGAGCATGGCCCTGGAGTCAGGAGGACCTGAGTTCAAATCCAACCTCAGACACTTAATAATTACCTACCTGTGTGGCCTTGGGCAAGCCACTTAACCCCATTTGCCTTGCAAAAACCTGAAGGAAAAAAAAAAAGAAAAAAAGCATATATAGTGAAGAAAACAAATTTCCACATTGTCCACTAAAAACAATGTCTCAATATGCCCTCTCCATCCTTCACCTCTCTATCAGGAGGTGGGACACTGGCTGGCATATTTCATCATGAGTTCTCTAATTATGGCCGGTCATTGTGGATCAGAGTCCCTAGGGTCTTCCAAAGTTGTTTGTCTATATGGAATTGTTGGGTTTTTATAAATTGTTCTGGTTCTAAGGAGCAGTGGTTTTAGTGGGTAATGAATTCCAGTTTGGATGTGTTGAGTTTGAGATGCCCATGGGACTTCTGGGAGGGGACATCCCATAGACAGTTGTATATGATGCTATCATTGGTGATCTCTCAAGGAGCAGAGCTTACATAGTGTCTTCCCCAGGTAGACATCTGTTACTAAGAGTTTCAGGCTTCTTCTTTGTTTCACTGACATATCTATGCAAGCTACATTTGCTAATGTTTCTACAGTAAAACAGGTACAATAAAAAAGCAGTGTTTTAAAAGTCACTCAACATTAAAAGTCTCAGGTCATCAATTTACAATGTGAACATTTCTGATTAGTTCAGTCTTCAGGCAAACAATATTGAATTAGAAGTGCAGAACAGCATAACATGAGGATTGGCTTGCATGCTTTTTGGGCCAGGGAATGCAAATGGAATTTCCTCATGGGAGCTTTAACTCATGTGTTACACCTGTGATCTTTTCAATTAGCTGAAGAAATGCAGAGGAATGTCCAACCTGGATGGATTTTTACAGTTGGGCCTAGTTCTGAGGACACAATTGACTATTTCATATGGAAAATTTACATAATGACTCATGGCCTTTGGGGGCTTTAATCACAGAAAATATTGTTGCAGCATTGCCGATAAAGCTAAGAGGTGCATACTTCTCTATGTGTTAGCCCCAAGATTAAAATAGCATTAAGGTGGTTATTTTGCATTTCGTTCTTGGGGATTTTGATGTGAAAGGAAAGAGTGCTAAGGGAGCCAGTACAAAACTTTCCTTATGTATGGATGTGTGAGCAGATGTGGGAATTAAAAAAAATAACCTGACTTTTCTTTTTTAGAACTCTCCAGATATAGAACTCTCTCTCTTGCTCTCTCTCTCTCTCTCTCTCTCTCTCACACACACACACACACACACACACACACACACACACACACACACACACAAACACACCAGTCTTGCAAGGTAAATGCTATTAATTTCATCACTTTCCAGTAGAGGAAACTGAGACAAACAGGTTAGGTGACTTGTCCAAGGTCACATACACTGAGAGTCTAACTTTGGGGTTGAACTTGAGACTTTTGATGCCTTTTATTCTGAAAAAGGATCCATAGACTTCACCAGCATGTCCAGGACACAAAACACATTAAGAACCAACCTCCCCCTGCAAAGAAATACTCTCTAAGTTTTCCCTTATCCTAAAATATACACCAAAAAAAAAAACCCTTCTCTTAACCTATCTTAAGTTGTTAACTCATCCTTCTTTTCCCTCCCTGCCCCTTTAGTTTTTATTTAATTCATTTCCAAATGTATTCCTTCCCTGGTTCCCCCTTCTCCCCAACACCACCACCAAGTATGATTTTGGCTCCATATCCAGGAGATAACCCATGTTACCTCCTTGTTCAATAAACTCCAGTGATTTTTCCCTCTTGCTTGGAATGTTCTCCCTCCCTCTCCTAACCTTCTCTACCTTTCAGTTTCCCAGTTTTCCTTCAAGATTCCAATCAAATCTCACCTTCAGAAGGATGCCTTTCCTACCTCTCCCCTCCTCCCTCACTCTTGGTTCCTAGACTGATTTGTGTACTGGCCTAGGTAGAGACCCAAGCATTATTTCTATTGGAAAATGAAGTTTGGGTTCCAAACCATAACAAACATACTTTGGGAAGATAACCAGCCTTGTTAATTGGGAAGTCTATATGTGACATTGATACATAATTTCCAAAATTAACAATGTAAATTGAAAGAAGTTGATATTGGAAGGAATTCCTTCCTCATTTGGGATGTCTAATCCTCCCCCTTCCCATTGTAAATGTGGTTTTTTAATACTTAAGAAAAATCTTCAGTGAGACATAAAAGATAGAGAGTGCCCCAAAACAAAGTAAGAGGACCTATACTCAAGTATGCAACAAAAAGCAAATCTTTACTCTTCTGGGCCTCAATTCTCACAAATATAAATACAAATATCTGAACTCTCTTCTGGATACTGCTCCATGTATGATTCCAAATTTTACTTAGATGTTTTGAAAGACTCACCTTCCTGGATTTTCCTTAGAGTTACCTTAAAATGTTTTGCTTCATGGCATTGGTTCTTAATAATTACTACTATTACTACTAATAATAATACTGACCTCTAAACTCCACTATTTTGGGACTTCTTTGATCCCCTTTCAGTTTCAGGATAGTATAGAAAAACACTCTTCCTTGTGTTGCCTGAGCTTGGCAGTCTTGGAAAATAACAGAAAAAAATACCTGGAAGCTAATATATTGACCACTGTTAATAGAATAAATCAAACTTTCAGACTCCAGTAGAGAAAATTCCCAAGCTTTCCCTACCAGGTCACCCAAGGGCCTTTTGTTCAGGATGCCAGTAGTGGCCATTTTGGATTACATTCCAACAGGTAATCTCCAGGGACAAGGAGACCAGTGAGCCAATCTCTCCCCAAGGGTGTTTAACCCAGATGTGAAAAGCTAATAAAGTACTATACTGTACCACTGAGTCTTTCCAACAGCAAAGGAATGAAACTAGAGGTTATTTAGTCAACTTTTGGCATCCAACTTGAAAAATAACACCAGTTAATTGAGAGTTGGATTTAGGGTTGGTTTTTTTGGCGGGGGGGGGGGGGACAGAAAGAGAAAGAAGCAAAAGTTTAAAGATTCAGAATCATGTAAATATTCTGCATTTTTGGATGAATATTCTGGGATGTTCTCACAAAATTTAGGTTTTAAAATCCAAACTTCCAGGCCCTCCATGTTTTCTCTTTCCCTTTCACATATAAAATTACATAAGGTGAGTGTTCAACATTATATTATAACTATAAAATAGCATAGGAGATGAAGTCAAGAAGCCAGAGATTTGAGTGTTATCTCTGACAAATTATACTTGTGTAACTTCGGCCTAGTCATTTAACTTCTCACTGATTTGACTCATCAGTCAGAAAAATGGATTAGTATAAAGTACCCCAGATTTGAAGTAACAAACTGTTCGAGTAGGGCGAATTAGTGCAAATAATAAGGAGGTGGTGTTATTAAATTCATACTGCATGTTTCCTTTGGCCTAGAATGAGTTACTGCATTTTACATAATCCTAACTTTGAATAGTATAAATTTGAAAACATATGGCAATTACAAAAGAGTCTTTATCCACACATTATGGAGAGGTGACTCTGTGTGTGTGTGTGTGTGTGTGTGTGTGTGTGTGTGTGTGTGTGTGTGGACCCTGGACCACCCTCTAAGTCTCTGTGATACGTAGGCTGCAAATCTATATTGATAGAGATAAAAATCACAAAGGCGACCAAAAAGAAATTCAGAGCTCTAGGATTTCAAGTTCCTTATTTTATGTCGTTAGCATGGTAGGGTGGATATAGAGGATAGCTATTGTCTGAGGAACACATAGATCAGAGCCCAGCCTCGGACCCTACTTTACAATCCTGAAAAAGCTAGCTTCTCAGTGTCCCCAACCAACTCTCCAGACTACACCTGAGGTGTTGGTCTGGCCTCTGAAAGGAGTTGACATACCAGGAATTCCCTTGCAGCAATGAAATCACAGGTATGGATTAAAAGCAGACCCCTATATAGAGGAAAATGAAGTTCAGAAAAAGTTGTGGCATGCAGTTAGTTATTAAGGAGCAGAGCTGGGATGCCCCCTAGGTCTTCAGAGGCTAAATCCAGAGCACTCTCAATGGGAACTCCCATTATGTTAGGATAAATTCAGTCCTATTCAGACCATAGATCCTAATATGTCCTGTTCTTCCTAGTTTCTTCACGCTACCATAATCACAATTGAGAGATAACTGCCAGAATAACCTTTATGTTAGATTAGTTTTAATTAGAGAGAGTTCCCTCTATTGTTTTTGTTCTTGGAAAAAGACATTTGCCATCATGAGAAGATTGCTGGTCATGATTAGGTCCCAAGCAAGTAATTCTGTGCCATAAAAATAAAAAATAAAACAAACCAGCAACTCTAGTAGTTAGGTAGCACAGTGGATGGAGCACTGACCCTGAAGTCAGGACTTGAGTTCTAATCCAGCCTCAGACATTTAATACTAGCTTAGCTGTGTGGCTAAATCACTTAATCCCATTGCTTTGCCAAAAAAAAAAAGGAAGAATCAGAAACTCATAGAAAATCAGCATTATAAGAATATTAATGATAACCTGGTCCAGTTCCTTCATTTGGGAAAAGGAAAATGAAGTTTTAGTGATTTCTCTCATGGGGATAAATGATAGAGCTTAGAACCAGAACCAAATATCCTGATCCCAAATTCATTGTTCTTTCCATTATTTCAAGAAAAATAGGTGAAATATTCATACATACTTCTGAAGAGCCCTCTCTCTCAGTGTCTCTCTCTCTCTCTCTCTCTCTTTGTCCCTGTCCTTCTGTCTCTCTCTGTCTCTGTGTCTCTAACTCTGTCTCTGTCTGTGCTTCCCTGTCTCTCTCTGTCTCTTTCTCTCTGTCTCTGTTTGTCTGTCTCTCTTTCTGTCTCTGTCTCTCTCTTTCTGTCTGTCTCTCGGTCTCTCTATCTATCTATCTCTGTCTCTCTGATTCTGTCTCTGTATGTGTCTGCCTCTGTGTGTGTGTGTGTGTGTGTGTGTGTGTGTGTGTGTGTGCATCTCTCTGTCTCTGTCTCTCTAATTGTACTGTATCAGGTTTCTGTTTCATTCAGTTTAATCAGAGATTCAATGGAGAAGAGATACTGGATGGGCCTGGTGCTCTCTTGGTTCCAAGACTTTTCCTCCCATGACTAGGTTCTAGAGTCATAAGCATCCTTGCCTGATTTCAGCCCAGATCCTGACCTCAGTAGTGTCTCTGAGCCTGTGGTGATTATCCTCCCAACTGAGAAAAAGCTCTGTAGTCAGTCTCAGCACATGGTGGCTTCTCACTGATCATCCATCAGCTCGTCTTCTGAGACAAAAACAAGCAACCCAGCAGAAGTCACCAGAACCTCCTCATGGGATAATCAAACAAATGTAGCCTACAGTGATAGTCAAGTCCTGATCCTGAGAACCCACCTGCTGTCTCCTGTGTTTCATTTTCTAGCTGACTCTTCAGATCGAGAAAAGTATGGGTTTCAGTTTACAGTGATGCTTAAGCAAACATGTAGCTTGGATTGAACTGGTTTAGAGACTAGCCAGTGGGACAGGTGGGGGGCACAGTGGATACACCACCCGCCCTGGAGTCAGGAGGACCTGAGTTCAAATGCAGTCTCAGACACTTAATTACCTAGTTGTGTGACCTTGGGCAAGTCACTTAACCCCACTGCCTTTAAAAAAAAAAACGGTTTTTTAAAGAATAGCCAGCAAGTAGAACAGTAGTAGGAAGAATCTGAAGTTGGAAAACGCTGGAGTGGGAACACTTTACATGCTCTTTCCCCACAAGTGACAGGATATATCCTCTCCCTTTATATAGACACTATCAGGTTTCATTGCATTTTGTCAGCTGAGGTGATGTGGGGGAGCTGGAGAGGCAGAGGCTAACAGAGACCCTAACAACAAGATGCAATTACTTTTTTACCTCTGCAATATTTTCTCCTGTTTCTTTTCCTATAAAGAATCTAAACCGTTTGGGGGTTTGTTTCAGGTTTTCTTTTTTTAGATGTTTCACTAAACCTTCAAAAGTCCCATCTGCCTTCTGGGGGAAGAGAGAGCCACTGTTCTCTCCACCCCTGTGACTCAACACAATGTCCTATCACTCCCCGGAATGTGCCACAGGAAGCTTGGTTTAATAAATATAACAGCAATACAGACAGAACTTTTGTCTGCCAGGTTTTTATTGAACTCTAAAAAGAGGATGGCTTTGTCTTAAAAACAGCTCCTTCCAAGGGCCATTAAGGCTAACTTTCAGGGGTCAGAGAAATAGTGCTTTACGTTTCCTTCTTTACTTCAGAATACGGAAGCCCATTTTCCCAGTGACCACTCAGAATATTTAATAAGAGTTTATGATAAGATGGGAAGGAGAGTCCAGCTTGGTTGAGTCGGGGAACTTGCTGATTCCTCTGACAGGAAAGAGGGCTGTTATAGATTCGTCAAGTCAAACCATTTTTTTATTTTAGAAAACCTGTATTGATATTGAGCTAGAAGAGACTTGAGAGGTCATGCAGGGAAACCCCTTCATTTTACAGATGGGAAAATGGAGGCCCTGGGAAGTTAAGTGACTAAGCCAGCTTCACACAAATAATAAGCAACAGGGCTGGGATTTCATGCACAGCCTTGTTCATGCACGGCCTTGTGACTTCCACTCCAAGACCCTTTCTTTTTTAAAAAAAAAAATTTAACTTTATTTTATTTTCAGGTTCAAGTTCTCTTACTTCCACTTCACACCCTCCTTCCACACTGAGGGAAAAAAAAGCTCAGTTACAGACAGACATGTATAGTGAAGCAAAACTAATTCCTGCATTGGCCGTGTCCAAAAAAGTCTCAACCTTTCACTCTGAATCAATAACCTCTTTATGTGAAGATTGGGGGTAGATGTAAGGTCTCTGGAATTGGGTTGGGTCATTGCAGCTCCCTAGGTCTGCTCTAGCACAGCAATGCTATCATCCAAAATACAAATGACTCCCAGAACTGCTGTTATTTGTTGTGTATTTGTATGATGTTGTGTATTCCTCATGATCACCTATAGTCACGTACTTAAAATATTTGTAGGTTGAGCATGACAGTGTGAGAAGAAATGAAGTTTTATAGCTTTTTTTGGTGACCAACATCAAATTATCGTTGTTTTAACAGATCTTTCCTCCATGTGGGATTTGTTCTTGTGTCTGTAACTAATCTAGGGGGCTTTTCTACTTATTTTGAAATAATTGGAGGAAAGGCTATTCAGTATACTGTTGGTGATTAATAATAGCAATGAGAGTTGTTGTTCAGTCATGTCCTTGACCCCATATGAGGTTTTCTTGTAAAAGATATCAGAGGGACAGTTAGGTGGCACAGTGGATAGAGCACCGGCCCTGGAGTCAGGAGGACCTGAGTTCAAATTCGGTCACAGACGCTTAAAAAAATGCCTATCTGGGTGACCTTGAACAACTCACTTAACCCCATTGCTTTAAATATATAAAAAAAAATTTTTAAAGGAAAGATATTAGAGTGAATTGTCATGCCCTTCTCCAGTGGATTAAGGGAAACAGGTTAAATGACTAGCCCAGGGCCATATAGCTAGTTCAGCATCTGAGGCCAGATTTCTACTCAGATTTCCCCAACTCCAGGTCTAATACTCTATTCATTGAGCCACCTAAGTACCTCAATAATAATAATAATAATAATAATAATAACTAACATTTGTATACTGCTTATTCTGTACCATTTAATCCTCACAACAGCCCTGGCAGGCAGGTGATCTTGGTGATCCCCGTTTTATAATTGAATAAGCTGCAGCAATGATAGGCTAAATGATAATTGATGCTGTTCCTATCAATAGTAACAACAGATACAGAAGAATGCCACCAAAACCACTTGGTTTGGGGATTGGTTTTTTTAAAAACATAAAATTTGTTACATTGTGGGTCAGTTTGCCTTGAAGTAACTGAGTATGGTGGGTGTGTTCTGGACTCAGGAAACCTGGGTTCAATCCACACTTTGGATGATGACCAGTTATATGATTATGAAAAGTCATTGAAGCTCACCGAACCTTAATTTTTTTCATCTAATACAATGGAGATATTTCTTATACTCCTTGCCTCAAAGGTTTATTGGGAGGAAAGTGCTTTGCAAACTTTGATGATGATGTATGTATGTGTAATTATTCACTAGTTTAATATTTGCATCAGAAGAAAGTGTTCCCACCCTGAGGAACCCAAAAGTCATTGATGTATAGATTGAATCATTTCCCCCCCAAAAAAACCTCCATTGTTTTACTTAAATACTTTTTCAACTTATCTACATTTTTTTTAGGTTTTTGTAAGGCATTGGGGTTAAGTGGCTTCCCCAAGGCCACACAGCTAGGTAATTATTAAGTGTCTGAGGCCGGATTTGAACTCAGGTACTCCTGACTCCAGGGCCGGTGCTCTATCCACTGTTCCATCTAGCCATCCCTCTACAAGCATTTATTAAGTGCCTACTGCATGCAAGGCACGGTGCCAGGCTTTAAGGATACAAGTATAAAGAATAAAACAATTCTAATTCACATCTTAATATTTGATATGAGGTAGGGTATAGAGTGAATTTTAGTCAGTCAATAACCATTTTTTGGTTACTGTTCTTGTGCTAGAATATTAGACTTATCCCTCAGCACCACTGTCAAACTTTGAAAAACATAGTGGGATCCTTTATCCTTTCCTTATGAAAACCTTGACCTTTGTTGTATGATTTAAACATGTTGCCCAATCTCCATAGCTTCTCTGTCCCTTAGAATCTGCAAGGTGTGTGGACTATCCACCCTGTTCCCTAAGCAGAAAATAACTTCCTTGGAGGCAGTTTTTCAGAGGTTATTAGGATCTGCCTTTGTATGCCCAGAGACTAATACAGTGCCTATCACATAGTAAGGGCTTGGTAAATATTTGTTGAATTTAAAATAGCCATCAGTAACAACCTTGTGAATCATGGCTGCTTCATTGAATTGTAAAACATTCAAGCAAGAAGTGACTATCGTTGCCTTTGGTGTAATCGAGAGACTATTTGAGATTTACAGGGTGCTTTGTGATCCTCACAACACCCCTGTGAGATAGGTACTATAAATGATGTAATTCCTATTTTACAGGGATGGAAAATGAGGTTCATTAGACGATTGGTCCAAGTTTAATCAGCTAGGTGGTGAAGCAGACAGAGTGCTGACCTGGAATCAGGAGGAGCTCAGATCCTCAGATACTTACTAGCTGTGTGACCTTGGGCAAATCACTTAACCTTGATTGCCTTGCATCCAGGGCCATCTCCAGTCATTCTGATTCATATCTAGTCACCGAATCCAGATGGCTCTGGAGGAGAAAGTGAGGCTGGTGACTTAGTACAGTATCCCCTCACTCAAATCTAATTCAGCTGTTTGTCATGGCATCACCTTCCTAATGTCATGGGCTTCTTTAAGAACAAAGGACAAACAACAAAAAAACAAAACAACAAATAAAGCATCAGTAAGAGAGCTAGGGCAAGAACCAAGGATAAGAATTCAGGGTTGTGTTTATATTGGCCATATTTTCTACAAGATTCCACAGCAATTATACCCTACTGTTCAGTCATCAAAGTAACATGTTTTTCTCATACATTTCCAAGAAACATTACCAAATGACAGTATAGTCAACCAAAAAAAGAAATCAGGTCTCTGTTTCAACTTGACTCATTGGCTTTTCACATTTCTTCATCAATTTTACTATAACTTTTGTAGACACAGGCTGATTTTAACATCCCCAAGCAGTGTCAAGATATGCCTTAAGCTTGTTTTGTAGTTTTTGTAGCTTTGCAGGGCTACAAAACTGGAATTCATGGAGAAAAAGATATGTTTTCAAATGCATATATCTTTTAACAAAATCAAGGTGAATAAAATTTGGTATGTTTGGATGCAGTATGATCTAATGGTTAGAGAAAGCTCTGGGTTCAGATCCCTTTTCAAACATGTATTAGTGTGTAATCCTGGGCAGGTCATTTATATTTAGAGTAGGAATCATAATAGTATTTATCTCAACTAGGTTGTTATAAGGATCAAATGGAATAGTACTTGTAAAGTGCTTTGTAAACCTCAAAATACTATACAGATGTTAGATGCTACTCTTGTTATTGCTATTAACACCTGGCTAGCATTTAGAGAGGTAGGTAGCCTTCATTCCTTTGGGATCACCAAATGTGAAATTCTTGGGCATTAATAAGATTAGTAAATATTAGCTAAGTTTTGAAGTTAATAATACTAACTAATTTCCTTTGTTCTGTTTGCAACTGATCAGGACACAAATCTTTAGATTAATAGAATTTAATTGCTGAGTTAGACTTGGAGGTCAGCCCCTTTAACTTCTTAAGCCTTTTGTGGATGTATTTGGCATTCTAGTGAAGTATATAGACTTCTCAGAATAATGTTTTTAAATGCAGAAAACAAAATGCTTAAGATCATAAAGGAAAACCATTATAGTGAAATAGTCATCAAAATTACTAGACCCCCCCTGTTAAGAACCCCTAACTAATGGAAGAATAACTAGTAGCTAAGTTAGTTGCATATCTGGGATTCAAAGCAGTAATCATATACCAAGCAGTTAAAAAGTTGCTTACAAGAATGGGAAAAGTCAAAGTCCTGGGGCTGTTCTTGGTTTTAGAGGAAAAGGGTAAGCAGAAAGATACTGGAGAAACTTCCATTAACCATATTCTAAGATGGTGACTAAAAAAGAATCCCAAGACTAGGTCTAGAATGTGCCATAGTTCCTACAGAATCCTTAGAATCCCTCCTGACTCACTATGCATCCTCAGAATTAGAGCTGAAGAAAAAAAAATAAAAATAAAAAAGAATTAGAGCTGAAGAATGTTTAAAAAAAAAGAAAGAAAGAAAGAAAGAAAGATGTTGGAGAAAAAACCTTTTACCCTGATGCTACTGCAGGGCTAGTTGGAATTTCAAAACTGGACATCTAAGATAACTCCTCTACTTTTCAGTCCCAATTTAAAGAAGGAGAACATTCCTTTTTTTTTTTTTTTTTTTTTTTAGTTTTTACCAGACATTGGGGTTAAGTGATTTGCCCAAGGTCACACAGCTAGGTGATTTTTAAGTGTCCGAGGTCACATTTGAACTCAGGTCCTCCTGACTCCACTGTCAGGTGCTCTATCCACTGTGCCACCTAACTCCCCCCAAAAGGGGGACATTCTTGTTGGGAGAGCTCACTATTTAATTTAGTGACTTTAAGGAGGATACAAAGGCATTCTTCAAATCTCTGAATCAGATAATGGTAGTATAACAAACAAAGCTACTGAAGTCAGGAAGGGGAGCTGTTTGCAGAGGAAAGATAACAACTTTGCTCTTAAGCATTTCGAATTTGAAGGTGATAATGAGCTCTATCAGCTAACATTTCATTTCAATTTAGGTGTCTTCAGGCACTATGCTTTTTACACATAGGCACTTTGTAGATGTTTATGATTGAAATGAAAGTGTCTGGTAAATCATCAGAGATATGGGATTATAGCTTAAGCAAAATCACAGTTATCTGTGGAGAAGTGATTAGTTGAATTAATGAGAGAGGAAGAGAGTTGTGTCTCCACTTTCTGATTTCCCCAAGATGCCATGGAGAGATCTACCATGGATGTGTGACACCTGAATAGTAATATCAGCTTCATGGTTTTCATTCCCATGCCTTCCAGGCCACTTTTATCTTAATCTAAATCCCTCAACTTTCATTCATACATTAAGTAAACTTTCATTTATTCACAAGTATATTTCCCCACCCTGGAAAATATAGAATGCTTTGGGAGAATGAAACCAAGCATTTTGAAATATCTGAATAACTCTTGTGAAAATAGATTTGTAGACTTTTATGACTTCCCTGGGAAAAAAGCCGAAATTTGAATACATTTTTACTATTATGAAAAACATGATTCAAGAAATGAAAATAGTAAAACTAATTGAGGCCACTCTTATTGAAATTTCCCATGTTTGGGCAACACCCTTATTCTTTCTCCCACACTTAACATTTTGAGTGTTACTTTGTCTTTAAAAACAAACTGACTGTGATGAAGCAAAACCTCCATCCTGAAAGATTCCAGGGGCAGAATTTCTTCCAAATTTTATTTTCATGTAAAGAACTGCCTACTTTAGAAAGAAGTTAAAATAAAACAGAAAGTTTTGTAATCAGAATGACCTAGTCTGTTCCCAAAGAAGATTTTAGAAAATGTACCTCTCTCCCTTCCTTGCAGAAATGGAAGATTGTGGTTCTGGAATAGTGTACATGCCATCAGTTACAGTTAATGTCTTGGTTCTTTTTGTTCAACTCCCTTTTTTTACAACTTGATACAAGGAATAGCTCACTGGTTGGGGTTAGGAATGTATTCTGAAATGAATGTGATGTTAAAAAAAAAACATCAATAAAAGCAAAACTTGCTTCTATTTGAGTCTAATTCAATGCCTAGAATTGCTTGGGCCTAAGAGAAATTCCTAGGCTTTATATCTAGTTTTAATGACATAAATAAATAGTAACTCTAGAAAAGTATAAATGTTACTCACTTACATGAATAAGTGAGTTTAGGACATGGGATAATTTGATTTAGAGAGACATAGATAAGCAGAAGGAATGACCACTTCCCTCCCTGTTCAAAATTTCACTAATTCTTAGACCTCCTTAGGTATGCCATACTGTCTGTAGTACCTTGAATAGTACCTCTCCATGATTATCCACACCTATAGCTGAGAGTCCACTAAGGTGGCAGTCTCTCAGGGCAGTGAAAACTGGTAAGCTTTTTTCCTCTTTCAGCAGAAATCCTAAATCAAACATTGATTCAGTAAAATAAAGAGGTTATATTTCTAATTTACTACCCTACTGACTACCAGATAGTAGAAATCTAGTACAAATTCAGAGGAGGCTGGAACATAATTCTTCACAAAGTTCCCAAAGTTTAGGACATTTAGCTATCTTCAGACTGTGCAGCTGGAGTTTCACTGTCCACATCAGTGTAGTCTGATCAGAAGACAGGAGATAACCATGGCATAGTAGGAACTCAGATCCTTTCTAATTTTTATATAGTTAGGAAGGATATCATTCAGGAAATAGATTATGGTTCATTGAAGGATGACAGTAGAAAAGGATAAAGCCAACATGTATATTGAATGAAGATGATAGCCATGAACTGAATCAAAACATTTTAGGGAATATAACCAAGTATCTTTAAGTCGAATAAAATGTAACTCTCTCTTCTTCATAGCAGACTTTGGGGATCTTTTACATTGAAAAGGAATTATAATCTCAAGTTTTGAAAAATCAACTCAGTTTCTGCAGTGAATATTTGGAAACCCTAAAATTCCAGATATTATTTTTTCCTGTTTACTTTTGTATAACAATATTAAAAGTATCCTATGAGCCAAAAACAAAATTAGGTCATGCTGGCCATGGAAAAGACCCAGAGAAGCAAAGTATGTAGGTCACCTTGAAGTTCTGAATTGAGAAAGCCTTTGCTTACACAGATATCTTACAGTTACATCTATGGGAGGATGCATGAAATATTGATTCTGGATTAGACCAAAAAAAAGCAAATTCTACATGGTACATGTTAGAAAATAATTATGAATGACAAGATGACAAGCCCTCTATAATAACCATATAACTTAGAAATTTTCAGACTATATTTTTGTTTATACTTCTGTTCTCAGCCTAATAGTTTATTTTACTGTCTTTACTCTGGGCTTATAATGCACCAAAAGAAAACAATTAGTTTTAACAAAGAAATAAACATAAGTACAATTCATTTCTTAGCCTGGCTCAAGAACACCATTTTGATGTACCAACATCTCTTAATGAAGATAGAAGTAGCTAGTAAACAAACTGTCAGCTTCAGAACATAAGATTTAATAAAAGTTCTTGTTGGTAAATTTGTAAACTTTCATGTTAGCCAAGATGTATTATTTAACTCAAGCTAAAATTTAAAACAATTCTTCTGAGGAATAACCATTTTATGTTATATGTATATGTTATACATATAAACATATAATGATTTTATCCTGATTGATAGTTATTGTGTATAATTGGTAAATAGTTCTTATAATTATTAAAATTATATAACTAAAGTCAATCATTGGGTCCTTAGAGGAAAGTATTTCTGGGAGTAATTGCTTGACAGCTGTTAGTATCTACTAATATCTAAGGAGTAGGAACAATAAAGAATTTGGGGGTCTTGGAATGTATTTGACTTTTGATGGACATTCATAAATTTGACAATATTGTTGGAAAGTCAAATGAATCCAAGGCAATGTGACTGTTTCTCCTTCCTGTGGGGAAAAAATTAGGGTTAACATCAGACTTCCAATGGGAACCCTATGAGTGGGAGAAAAGGATAACAGTGGCTAAATTCATCATCCTATTGAGGGAAAGAGGTAGGAAAGAGAATAGGAATAGGCAGCTCATAGAGATACATAGGAGCAACTATGGATAGAATGTTGAGCCTCAAGTAAAGAAGAGTAATCTTCCCAAGTTCAAATCCAACCTCAGACACTTTCCTAGCTATGTGATCTGGGCAAGTCACTTAATTCTGTTTCTATAAGTTTTCTCCTCTGTAAAATGAGCTGGAGAATGAAATGGAAAACCACTCTGAGGTCTCTGTTAATAAAACCCACAAAGAGTGGGATATAAGGGAAAGATGATTGAACCTCAAGTAGACATAATAGCCTTTATCTTTTTTTTAGAAAATGTTCTTGAATGAGAAAACCATCTCTTTTACTGACTGATGTCCCAAACACTCACCATCTATTAGCAATTCATTTTCCTTAACAGACAATAAAAGAGTCAGAGGAGGGGAAGGTTAATTATTCATACTTTTCCATTGGCCTTCCCAATATCTATTTGAGATATCAGAGGAACAGAAGAAAGGGCACAAGAATCAAAGTAATAATTATGGGGAATAGATATTGTGACCATAAATAGAACCTGTGCTCTGCTTTGGCAGTGTTCATTAAAAGTGGACTTTCATTTGTTTAAACCAAAACTGTACAAGAAAATCTGAATACTATTTGGACATTGGGACATTGTGATGAGAGAGGGTAAGGCTGCTACATGAAGCCTTCAGAGTAAGTGCAGTGAGTAGAGCACTGAAGTCAGGAGGACAGGAGTTCAAATCCAGCCTCAGACACTTAGCACCTAGCTGTGTGACCTTGGGCAAGTCACTTAACCCTGACTGCCTCATATCCAGGGCCATCTCTAGTCATCTTGATTCTTATCCGGCCACTGGACCTAGATGATTCTGGAAGAGAAAGTGCGACTGGTAACTAAGCATAGCCCCCCACTCAAATCCAATTCATGTACTTGTCATGGCATTCCCTGATGTTATGGTCTCCAAGAATGAAGGACAAACATCTATGTTGCCATCTATGGTTATACAAACACTAGCTTGAAGAGGTTGGGCACATCTTGAACTGGGAAGATAGAGGGACCAGAGAGTAGAAAAGTATGGAAGGGAGATGGGAGAGAACCAAAAAAGATGAACTTTTCCAGTTGCAGGATTTTACCTAGGACTAGCCCTGACTTTTGCCCTTTCTTTCCTCCCAAAGGACAGGTTGGATGGAAAAGGCCCTTAATCTTCAAAATAGATGGAATATAACTTTTATTCTGTTGCTCCTTCTACCTTTTCTTACCTTAACATTGCTTCACCATTAAACAGCCTCATTACAAGGAGTGGGGTGGGGGAGAAAAAAGAGGGAAAGTAATACCTGAATTCCCATAATTTTAAGAGCTTGGGCCTTTTAGGAGGGACCCCACAAAAAATTTAGCAGGAATTATATACTTCATGGAGGAAGAAAGAATTGTGCTTTTCATTCAGTTTATTCAATAAACACTTGTTGCCTTCTATATACCAGACACTGTGCTTTTGCTTAAAGTAGCATTTTGAGGGGCAGCTAGGAGGCACAGTGGATAGAACACTGACGGGGAATTAGGAGGACTTGAGTTCAAAGCCAGCCTCAGGCACTTAATCATTACCTGGCTGTGTGACTTTGGGTATTGCCCAGCAAAAATTAAAGTAGCATTTCTAGTTGAGGTCCTCATTAAATGGAAGGTATATTTGGATGGATTTTGACAAATTCAGCCACACTCCACAGCAAAAAATAAATAAATAGATAAAAAGTGGAGGGTATCTTAAGTTTTGCTTAATGGAGGAAAAGCTTCTTTAAAATGGAGTTAGAATAGGGGAACAGAAGTTAATTGCTTTTTTTTTTAGTTTAATTTATTTAAGGCAATGAGATTAAATGACTTGCCCAAGGTCACACAGCTAGGCAATTTCTAAGTGTCTGAGGTCACATTTGAACTCAAGTTCTCCTGACTCCAGGGCTGATGCTCTATCTACTATGCCTCCAAGCAGCCCCTAGAAGTGTAAACAGATGTATTCTTAATCAATTTGCTTAATGTTTTTCCCTGATATACTTACTATAGGCACTGAAGGTAGCTTTCAGAGATAACATCTGTGTGCTTGCTTATGGCTATTTCAGCAGGTGTATGAGGGGATTTAAATACATTGTAAATCTTCCTCCCATCCACTCCTATCTCTCCCTCCCCTCTCTCTTTTTTTCAGAGGTGGAATATTAATAATATAGAAAGTGGCATATAATATCAAACTTTTTCAATATATTGGTTAGTTTTGGCAAACTGTTTTTCCTTTATTATTCTTCTTCTTATTATTTATTGTTAGCTAAAACAATAGCTAACCTTTATACGATACTTCAAGGTTTGCAAAATACTTAACAAATATTATCTCATTTGATCCTCACAGCAGTAGGTCCTCACATCCAATAGACAATGTGTTGTTATATTAGTATTATTATTATTATTATTAATTATCCCCATTTTTCAGATGAGGAAACTATGGCAGTCAGAGTGACTTGACTGGGGTCATATAGCCAATAAAAGTCTGAGGCCAAATTTGAACTCAGGTTTTCCTGTCTCCAGGTCCAGCACTTTTATCTACTATTCAACCTAGCAGTTACAAATCATGGATTTCTGGGAGGAAGAGGTCAGAGATATTTTAAGAAATGTTTAAAAACAAATGATATCAATGTTTCTTTACTTGAAAATAATATTAGCTAATATTTACAAAACAAAATTTTTAAGTCTGCAAAGCATTTGACATTATTTCATTTGATTCTCATAATAATCCTATAAGGTAGATGTTATCATTATCCTCATTTTGTAGATGAGAAAATTGAGCTGAGTTAATTGATTTGCTCAGGATTATACAGCTAGTAGGTGTCTGAGTTGGGATTTGAACATGTCGTTCTGATTTCAAGCTCAGTGTTTATCAACTATGACAAATGAAAGTGCACTTTTAATGAACAAAGCAGATCACATTTTCTAATTATGGTCACCATATCTATATCCATAATTATTCCTCTAATTTTTTCATTCTTTTTTCTGTTCCTTTAGAATCTCCAACAGATATAGTTTTGCAACTATGATAACTTATGACACTTAAATAGTAAATAGTTGGTAAATATCTGGATAACTAGGTATATTGCTAGTGAGCCAATTTAAACTCTATATTGTGAATAAGTTTATATCTGTTAGTTTTATTAAATCCTTCTGTGTCTTGTAACCTTAAAAAAAATGTTATTCTCCTTTCTTCCTCCTTCCTGCTTCCTCCTCTCTTTTCCCTTCTCTTTATTCCTCCCTTTCCATCAATTCTAAAACTTTGTTACTTTGCTCCAAAAGTACCAAAGAAGACTTAAGAATTTGGTTGCTTTGAAGATTTTAAAGCTATATATTTCTCTACTAATTCTAAGTGTGAGGCTATAGAAAGGGAAACTGTGATTTCAGCAGTGTCAGAAACTCCCAAGTGGTTTGTCAACCATTTTATCAATGAGATTGGGCTGTAGCTTTATAGTTTTAGAGCCGTCAGTCACTGAGCAGTTAAATGACTTGCCCAAGATTATACAGCCATGTTTGTGTCAGAAGCAGGAATTCAACCCAGTTATTGTCTCTAATTTCTTAAGAGATGTCCAATATTTTCTGTTATATCTAATTCGAGTTCTCCTTAGCTATTTTTCAGTTTTCAATGGGTCACATGCAGTATAAAGACTGACACCAAGCGGAGAAGACAATATATTTTCCTAATGACTGCATAGTAAATGCATCTTAATTTTCCTTAATTTGCAGGTTGTCCTTCAAGAAGGAACCATGTCTTGGCAATTTCCACTTCTCCTTTTCACCACAGTGACTTTGACATCAGCCTACTCCCATCTTGATCCTTTCTCTCTTGAGGAACTTGGCTCAGACACTGGAATCCAAGTTTTTAATCAAATAGTCAAATCGCGCCCTCGTGAGAATATCATTATTTCTCCCCATGGGATTGCATCAATCCTAGGGATGCTTCAGCTTGGGGCTGATGGCAAGACAAAGAAGCAGCTGACAACAGTGATGAGATATGGTGTCAATGGTGAGTTTTCTTTCTGTCACAACTGGGATATCTTTTACAGCAGGATGTCTTTTACAGGATAATTCCTCAGGATATATCAAGGATTATTGGGGGAAATCATCAATTCCAACATCACAGAATTTTCAAATGGATTGAAATATTATTAGCTGTGGAGTTGAAGGACATATGTTTAAATTCTACTTTAGATTACTACCTGTAAGGGGAAGCTAGGTGGTGCAGTGGATAGAGTACTGGTCCTGGAGTGAGGAAGACCTGAGTTCAAGTCTAGCCTCAGACACTTAACAATTGCTAGCTGTGTGACCTTGGGCAAGTCTTTTAACACCATTGCCTTAGATAAAAATTTTTAAAAAAAGAACTTTGGGCAGAAGTCACTTGACTATTGTTGGCCTCAGTTATTTCATCTGTAAAATGAGGAAACTGGACTAGATGGCCTCCTTTCCAGCTCTAAATCTGTGACTATGTGATCTGGTTCATTTTATACAAGAAGCCTCTGCCCAGAGGAATCAAACTGGCTGCCCCAGATAATATAGTTAGAGGCAGAGCTGATAACAGACCCCTCAGACTACCTACTTCCCAAAGCAATATTATTTCCATTACACAATACAGGCTTGGGATGAGTAGGCTATTCACCAATTGTCCCTTAAAATATGAACTCTGAAATGATCTAGTTTAACTCTTTTATGAGGATATCAAATCCCATTTTACAGAGGAGGATATTTGAGGAAAGCAAATTCCTTAAGGTCAAAATTAATAAATGTCAAAGTTGGGATTCAAACTCATGTGACTCAAAATGCAACTCTTTCCATTGCATACCATGATGTCTCTGTTAAAAAGAGTTGGGGGCTAGAAGGAGACCTTGATGATTCTAGGCTGAACCCTGGTTAGCAATATAACTTTTTTTTTAGATTTTTCTTTTTGCAAGGCAAATGGGGTTAAGTGGCTTGCCCAAGGCCACACAGCTAGGTAATTATTAAGTGTCTGAGGTCAGATTTGAACTCAGGTACTCCTAACTCCAGGGTCAGTGCTCTATCCACTGTGCAACCTAGCCGCCCCTAGCAATATAACTTTGGACAAATTGGTTTTGATTTCTTTCTCTCTCTGCTGTGCTTTCAGTTCCTGTGTTTGTGTGTGTGTGTGTGTGTGTGGTGTGTGTGTTTAAGCTTGGGGTTTTTTTTGCCTCTTTCTTCGCTGGTGTGGAAATGAATCAAGATGAACATCTTGTCTGAAGCTAGGGCAAAGGCAACCAGGTAATCAGTACTTTGCCTCAGGGTGCTGAACCTCAAGGGGAGCTGGCTGCTTGGAATCCTTCAGCAGGTAGAAACAGTTGAACTTAGCACCTTTACTAGTAAGAATAATTAGCTAAAATAGGAAGCTCCCAGATAAAAGCTTCTTCCCCTCCCAGCTGTGAGTCAGGTGAGCTCCTACCTGGCCACAGTCCAGTAATCACTACAAACACAGCTTTACTTGATGTCTGCCCACAGAGGCCAATATCCTGGTGTCTCTTTTTTTCCCCAAAGGCAATTAGTTGGGTTCTTATCCCAGGAACCAAATTTATCTTATAAAGTTGACTAAAAGGATCTTCCCATGCTACTTGTGCCGGGTTAATTTGGGGTCCAAAATTGCTAGTTATGGCTCTGAGCTAGAGGAAGTGATTAAAATGGAGACTGACAGTCCAGAATTCCCTCTGCTGTGTAAACCGATGTTGCTTAGATGGGCCAATCTCATGCTGGTTAGCTTGCCCTGAGGTCTGGAATGCTCCTTTAGGGCATAAAAGGAAGTTTGGTAAAATGTAAAGAGCTCTG
Organism: Macrotis lagotis; assembly: GCF_037893015.1. Classification (NCBI taxonomy): domain Eukaryota; kingdom Metazoa; phylum Chordata; class Mammalia; order Peramelemorphia; family Peramelidae; genus Macrotis; species Macrotis lagotis. The sequence continues at coordinate 62,438,122 of NC_133663.1, forward strand.
GTTTTAGAGACTCTCACATCAAGCTTTGCCTCTTGCTAGTTGTAAGACTCTAGGGACATCATTTACCCTCTTTCGACCTCAGTTTCCTTGACAGTAAAATGAAAGCCTAGAATAAATGAGTAAATGAGGCTCAGAAATTTATGATTTTTGTTTTCCCAGAGCCACTCAATTAAAAGGGTGAGAGCCAGGACCAGGTGTTCTGACTCAAGCTCACTACGCCTCCTACTATGCCAGCTGATCTGATAAATATGTATTATAAGCTTTGGTTAGGGCTAATTCTTAGATCAAATCCAGGAAGAAGGGGTTCCAGGAAGGAGGAAGACTAGGAAAAATTTAGTTTTTGTTACAGGGACTCTTATTTTTTGATCCAAGAGTCAAAGATAGACCTCTATACAGTTGTACCTTTCCTTTTGTTATTTTTAACCTGTATGTGTCTCATCAATGCTTTCTTATTTTTATTGCTTCACAAACCAGTCTTACCCTAGCTCTTCCCCCACAGAGACAACGCAACTCGAGTAAATGTACATGAGTCACCTAAAAGAAGGACAAAAACTATTTTCATAGAGCAAGATAATGAAGAAAAAAATAAGAATTTAATGAGATGATGAAACTAAAGAACTTTGTAAATCTTTAAGCACTATAGAACTACTATTTATGATAAATAGTTAGGCAGAGGTCTGTCTAGCCCACCTTAGGCAAGGCCAGAGCCCTGTACCTAGTTTTCAAGCAGAGACACAGTCATCTAAAAAAACTAAAAAGAGGAACCAGTAAGTTAAGTTCCAGAACTGGGTAGAGGAAAAAAAAGCCAACCAAAAACATGGGGTCACTGCAACTCTCCAGACCTGCTAGGTCTTGCTGGCTTGTGTGATCAGCTCTCTGTGTGGGATTAAAGAGGTATTCCTAGAATCCATTTCATTATGCAAGACCTTGTCTTGAGGGTTTTCTCATCGAACAATTATATTTTCTCTATTCACGGTGAGTGAATTGCTTCCAAAAAGATGATAATGACAAGTTCACACTTGTAGACCCTCTAAAAATAGTATCTGTTTTAAAAAATATATCTCAAATATAAATCCAATCAATGGCACTTTCAAAAATGCTGATGGTTTTGGCCTTTTGAGGAGTCATCCTACATCTACCCTCTCTGGTGCTTTCTTCATCTCTATTTGAAAACAAACAAACAAACAAAAAGATGCGCAATAGTAGTGAAATCTGGGACTAAACTAAAAATTCATTCTAGAGAAAAAAGGACAACTTATGATCAAGGACATCCTCAGCTTTCAAGCCCCTTAGGACAAAATAATTGTGTTGTCTCTGGGGAGGAAGAGCTAAGGTAGGACTGGTTTGTATAAATAAGGAGCAGTGTGGAGACACTGGCTTGTAAAAATAAGGAACAATAAAAATAAGGAAGCACCATGGAGCCGGATAGGGGAGGAAGAGTACTGACTCTGGGGTTAGAGGATCTGGAGTCAAAACCTGCCTTTGCTACTTACAGGGTGGCCAGAGCAAGTCATTTGGTTTCCCTAAGCCTCAGTTTGTTGTTGTTCAGTCATTTTCCTGTTGTGTTTGACTCTCCATGAGCCCAATTGAGGTTTTCTTGACAAATAAACTGGAATGGTTTGCCATTTCCTTCTCCAGTTCATTTTACAGATGAAGATCTGAGGCAAACAGGGTTAAATGACTTACCCTGGATCACAACCAGTTAAGTGTCTGAGGTCAAATTTGAAACTCAGGTCTTTCTGATTCCAGACCTGGTACTCCATGCCCTGGGTCACCTACATACCCCAGGTCTCACTCTGCAAAATGAAGGAATGAACTCCCCGACCCCTAAACTCCTTTCCCACTCATTATCCATGATCCCTATAGAGTTATATGACATTTTTCTCAGGTCTATGATTTCATCTAGGTAAAGGAGTTCTAGTGAGGAAACTCTCTTCCCCAGTGCAGATTAGCACTTACCCTCTTAGTCTTGCTTATACTGACTTTGTTTTTCTCTTTATTTGGTCAGGTAAGCCCTGAAGTATCATGTGAAAGGTAGCTTCTGTGTAATGCATAGAGCTCTGATCTCATAGTCAGGAAGACCTGATAGTAACAATTTGAGTGACAAGAGGGCACTCTAGAATGACTTGTAAGGTCTGAGTCTTACCTAACCCTCCTGTCTCTTCCATCACCTAGCAGATGGTTCATATCCAGTAATTGAATGAATGACCAATAAACATTTAATGAATGAATATTTTGTTAAGGTGAACAATATACCGGCTGTTTGATGTTGACCCTGCTGAAAAGAGAGGGACATTTTTTGAAGAAAATTGAAATAAACAGGAGAAAGCTAAGATCCTAACTCCTCATTGACACAATAGTTTCCTGGTATCTTGTCATCTTGTTTCACACTAAAATATTTCAGTGTGATTTTTGTCTGGGTGGTGGTTCCTTCTAGTGACAGAACTCAGAACTTTTCCCCTGGCTTAGTAAACAGCATTGTCGGTAACCAGGCTGAAGAAATTCATCACCCAATGACCAAGACTTTCCACACTTAGTTAATCTATTCTTCAGATGACAATCCTTTTCTGGACCAATAATTAAAGTTTTTCTAGCTTGTAACATTCAACAACAATAATGGCTAGTATTTCTGTAACCAATTAAGATTTGCAAAAGAAATTGTGTTATTTTATCTCAATTGGGCCAGGAGCAACTGTGCCAAACATGGTGCTGGATGTCTATAAAGACAAAGGTAAAAATAGCCCCTGCTCTCAGGGAGCTCCACAATTACACTCCAGAGCACACTCCATTATTTTGAAAACCCTTTTGTAGAACTGATGACACAGATAGGCAAGAGCTAGTACACCTTGGGAATTGCAATGATTCTGCATTTTTTTCCTACCAGCAAGCCCCAGGGGTCCCCTCCACACCATGATGATGCATTGGAATAGAATTTGAGTGGAGACTTCTCTGCATTAACCCATTTGGAACCAAACAGGACATATATTAATATATAATACAGTTCTATTGAGTCAGTGTTGTACAATGGAAAAAATACTGATCTATGGAGACAGAAAACCTATATTACTTACTATCTGTGTGACTGTGATCCTCAGTTTTTTTCATTTGTAAAAAACAAAATGAGGTCCCTTTCAGTTCTAAATCTATAAACTTGTGTCTTCAAATGTATCTTTAGAATCATAGAAGCAATTAATAGAAGTAATTGAGAACTTCAAGTTTAGTCAAGGGTGAGCGCCACATTGAAACTCCTTGATTAAAAAAAAATAGTGTCAAAGAGTGGGAAAACAAAAAAGAACAACAAAAAATCAAGTTGATTCCCTAAATATAGAACCAAAGGGAACCTTGAAACCCATCTCCTCTCATCTGCTCATTGTATAGGTGAAGAGTTTAGGCTAAAGTGATGTATTCCCTACATGCCTCCCTAATTGAATTGCATGTGAGCAGAGATTGATCTTGGAACAGAATATTATTTCATTTGACTTTTGAGCTAGTAATTAAACTTACTATCTTCAAGAAAAAACTCTCAATTGTGAAGATGATAGTAGTGCGTGGAAGATGTCAGAGCCAGTTCTTTCTTACATTGATAAATGTATATGCCTTCTGACTCTACCTTTGCAATCAACTAATTATAAAGTCCCAACACTTCCCAGCATGTTATCTGGCTTCCATTCTGGAAAGAGAGCTCACTCTTGTAGACAACTAAGATGATGGAAGAATTAGGCCTCCTGCTACCCAAACATCTTATTTAGAATGTCCTTATTCCCCATAAGTTACAAGATAGAAGTTTCCTTTTGATTCTCTTTGTAATTAATTTGCTACGTTCTCCCATCTTTCCCACAGGATTTGGTAAAGTTTTAAAGAAAATCAACAAGGCCATCGTCTCCAAGAAGAATAAAGACATTGTCACAGTGGCGAATGCTATATTTGCAAAGAATGGCTTTAAAATGGAAGTGCCTTTTGTTACAAGGAACAAAGATGTGTTTCAGTGTGAAGTCCGGAATTTGAACTTTGAAGATAAAGCCTCTGCTGCTGATTCCATCAATTTCTGGGTTAAAAATGAAACTAGAGGTGAGTATTTGCAGCACCCTAACATATCTAGGGTGATGCAGAGTGGATGAATGGGAAAATATTTAGATTCTAATGTGCTAATATCTAAATGTGTTTTCTCTCCTATCCCTCAGTAAAGGAAAATTTCATTAATCCAGACACTGCTAATCTGGGGTTTGGAATTATGTGAATAACCACTTATATTTATAAACAGTTGCCCCAAATCTTTTCTTCTTCTTCTTCCTAAACATCCTCAGTTCCTTCAGCAGATCCTCTTCTGTGCATCCTAATTTTCAGTATCCTTCCTAAACAGCCAGAACTGAACATACTATTCCACATGTGGTCTGACAAGTATCAAATACTGTGTGTTTATAACTTTCCCTCATTTTATTGTTTTGTTTTTGTTTTTTAGGTTTTTTCAAGGCAAATGGGGTTAAGTGACTTGCCCAAGGCCACACAGCTAGGTAATTATTCAGTGTGTGAGACGGGATTTGAACCCAGGTACTCCTGACTCCAAGGCTGGTGCTTTATCCACTAAGCCACCTAGCCGCCCTTTCCCTCATTTTAGACACTGTTTCTATTTATGTAGCCTAAAACTAAATTGGCTTTGATTAACAAACACACTGCTGACTCCTGAGTTTTCAAGTCTACTAGGGTTCAAAGAAACAATTGTTTCTCCTTTGTACTATTCTTGTGCAATTCATTTAAAAAAAAAATATTGGGGAAGCTAGGTGGTGAAGTGGTGAGAGCACTTGGGAGTCAGGAGGAAGGACCAGAGCTCAATCTGGCCTCAGACACTTAATAATTGCTTAGCTATATGATCTTGGGCAAGTCACTTAACCCCATTGCCTTAAATAAATTAAAAAAGAAAATCAACAATTAAAAAAAACAAGTATTAAATTCTGTCTTATTAGAGTCACATATTCCTACCTTGTTTATCATTTTAGATCCCTGCTTTACTATGTAACCAATTAGCCATCCCTGACAAATTCAATTATTCAGTTCAATTCAGTAAACATTTCTTAAGAACCTTCTATGTTCTAAATGTTGAGGATACTAAAAAAAAAGGCAAAAGCACAAAAAAACAAACCAAAAACTAGTCCCTGCCCTCAGAGAGTTTGCACTGTAATGGAGGAGACTACATGCAACTAAATATAGACATAGCAGGCTATATACATGATAAATTGAAAATAATTAAATTAATAAATAAATTAAATAAGAAACCATTTTAAAAGGGAAATCACTGCAGTTAAAAAAGGGGAAATTAAGGGAAGTCTTCTTATAGAAAGTGGGATTTTAGTTAGAATTTCAAGGAAACAATCCACAAGATTGATAAGCATTTTTATCAGTAAGCTGTATTCAGAAATAAGTGGCATAGTTATCATAATAAGCAAGGGACAGAATCTAACAGTATTCCATTATGGAATTCACCCTAGGATGACCCTGATCTTTAAATCACCCCTGGCTCTTCAGTTGGACCCCAGTTTACCTAACTGTACTATCATCCAGCCGTTTCCTATCCACAGTGTATAAACGAGAGAATTTGAAATGCCTCACTGAAATTCAGGCATACTGTGTCTGCAGTAGGCCAAGGAAAGGCCAGACTTTTAGTAAACTTAGGTTAAAAAAAAAAAAAGAAAAACTATAGAATGATTCTGTCATGGCTTGTTCTTGGTGAACAAGTTCATACTAATCACAGCTTCCATTTCTCAATGTTGACCATAAATAGAAGTCATACTTATCTGCCTATCATTTTAAGAAGATCTCCCCTTTTTGAAAATTAGTGTTTGGGGGCAGCTAGGTGGTGCAATGGATAGAGTCAGGAGAACCTGAGTTCAAATCCATCCTCAGACGCTTAGGTATGTGACCTTAGGTGAGTCACATTTTTTGCCTTGCAAAAAAAAAATTAGTGTTTTATTTTCCAGTCTCCAGTACTATGACACTTTTTCCTTCCTTCATGATTTCTCTCCCTCTCCCTTCAAAAAATCCATGGAATCACAGGATTATAGATTTAGATTAAAGGCTCAACAGTCTGATGCACAAGTTATTTCAGTGACTTAGGAAGCAGCTTTACATGGTTGGATGACTTGATTCAACAAGTTTAAATCTATCAGTTGATTATTCTCTTAACTGTCTGGTAACTAAACTTGGTTAATTGGGGGTGGGATATCCACACCAAGCATGTGAAAACTACCCCCAATAGAATGTAAAAAAGAGAACTATTGTTTTGGTGTCTATGAAGTGGCTGAAACAGATTCTTTGGAGCACTTTGGCTTTGGTCAGGCATCAAAGTCACTAGGGTCATCCCCTGCAGTCATATTCTGCCATTTCACTTCAGTAACTCATGGAGAGAGAGCAGGGCTGATGTCTTTGTGCAACTCTGCCTCACTTAAATCCAATTCACAAAGAAGTCAATACATCACCCCATAGTGTCATTGGTCCCCTTCAAAAATGATTGTATACAAATTTTTCCAGAATTGTACTTCAGAAAGATTTTAAAGCACATTTGCTTCCAGCTTAGAAATGTCATTGGTCTCATTTTTAAAATATCTGACATTATCAGGAGTGATAATAGCCTCCAAAACTGGAACGAACATTAGTCTGGTGTTCAGGTTAGGGAGCTAACAAACAACAGCCAGCTCCTCACCATCTTATGAGAGGGAACATGACCTTGGAGTCAGGAAGACCATGGATAGAATGTTGGCCCTGGGGAATTCAAATTGAGAAAATGCTTATACTGTAATAGAGAAACACAACATAAAGATGTTGAAAATGGAAATAAGACGAAAGAGCATTTCCCTGGGGCCATACCAAGGAAGATATGACTTTGAAGCCTGGTTCCCAGAAAAAGGCAAAAGGTTTACCCCAGAACCTAGAAGGAGCTAGGAGGTAGGGCCAAGAAGTTCTTGATTCAAACCCTACTTTTAAACATTACCACTTGTATGATCATGTACAAATCATTCAACTTTACTAAGCTTTCTTATCTGTAAAAGAAGGGTTTTAGTGAGGTGACGTATACAAAGTAAACTTGAAATCACTATTTAAATGTCAGCACTTATAATCTACTTGCTTAACTGGGATTCTGCTTGCCTATCAACCATGAGTTCTAGACATCCCCTTCCAAGGGTCATTCATCTTTTATAAAGAAAATTAAAGTCAAGTAAATTTGGGTACAATACCTTATAAAGCCATCTAATCCCAGGCAACCAATCTATGGCCTCTTTTACTTGAGTGAGATTGAAGAAAGAAGAGGCAGCTAATGGTCTAGTGCCACTATTGAATGTTGGGTCTTGAGTCAGGAAGGCCTAAATTCATATTGGATCTCAAATACTTATTAGCTCTGTGATCCTGGGCAAATCACTTCACTTCTGTTTGCCTTAGTTTCCTCAACTGCAAAAATGAGGACAGCATATATAATACAATATTAGATATAACATATTATATGTATATAATATAATGGGGATAATATAATAGGATTATTGTGAGGATCAAATGAGATAACAATTAGAAAAAGTGCTTAGCCCAGTGATGAATACACAGCAGGTGCTACATAAATGCTTATTCCCCAGAAAGCACATTGATTTTGAAGTTGAATCTAGACTCATTCAGGCTTTAAGACTTGCTGCGTGAGCCTGGGCAAGTCATTTTTAATATCGGTAAACTTCAGTTTCCTCTTCTGTAAAATAATATCAGTCATGATAGCTTCTATTTATATAACATTTAAAGTCTGCAAAGCTCTTTATACATACTCTGTCTTTTGATCCTTGTAACAGCCCTTTAAGGTAAGTATTACAGATGAGGAAACTAAGGCTTAGAAAGAGTCAGGTTAAATAATCTGTCATAGTCACACAGTTGGATCCAAGGCAATTTGTGAGATCTTAAGTCTTACATGGTATCCATTGAACCCATCGATCTCTCCATAGCATAGGTGCTTAATAAATAATTTTTAAATTACTAAAGTCCCAAACCCCTCCTTGAGCTTTATTTTTCTTTCAGTCTCATGACAATGAACACTAGAATTCTGCCATCAATACTTCTTTCTTAGGTTCATAGTATTCTGTTTCTATAATAGAATCTAGGGCCATTCCAGATGGGTTCTCTCCATTGTGACTTTGAAATGATAATTTTGTTTTTAAAAATTTTACTGTACAGTCAGTCCTCAATTGAAGAACACAGAATTTTGAACTGGACTTCATTTTCCCATAGAATTATTCATATAAATGGTGATTAGAGGCTCTTACTAGCTTGCAAAAACTCATTTTTTCATTCAATAAATGATATACAGTAACAAGAAATGGTTATAAACAGGGTAATTCTTTTCTATTAAATATGAAATATATTTTAAATAGTTTCTCCCCCCCCCATCAAGTCAAAGTGCCTTCTGTGTGGAGAGCCTGGCCCTGAGCCTTGGCCCAAGCAGCTGCGCCAGGAGCTTGCTGGCTCTGCCCATTACCTAATCACCAAAACATGCTACAGGAGGGGATGGGTGTGGGGGTACCCTGACCCCAGAAGGGAGTGGTTTCCATTCCCATAATCAAGGTGCCACTCCTCCTACCAAGAGGAATAAAAAGACTGTGGTGGAAGTGGTAAACCTGAGATTAAGGAGATGAGTGAACCCCTTTGACTAGTTAGCATAACATATAGGCAGGAGTCAGCAGAGGTGGTAGTACCTGTGTGCCACCTTAAGCCTAGTACTGTTGTACACTGTTTATTCCTATAGCATGGAAAAAAATATGATAGTCAAAAGAAAGGTAAACAGTTTTCTTCCCTCTATTGATTATCTCCAATTTCTCCTATCTATAGATTTTTGGGACATATTTGTTTGCTCATTGTCTTTTCCATTAGATTGCAAACTCCTTAAGGGCAGGAATTACTTCTTTCTTATTTATATCCTCAGTACTTAGCACATATGACAGACAATACTTATTGACTGATTGGCAAGGAGAATATCTGGAAAGTTCTTGTACTGACCAAAGCACGGGACTTTTGTACATCAAAAGGATGTATCCATCAGTTGTTCTGCAAGCATTTATTTTGTGTCTGCCATGTGCTAGGCTGAAACAATTTTAAAAATATAAAGAATGAAGCCATCTCTACTTGCAAACCTGTATCTTTGTCAAAACTACCTGCATTTTTGTCTTTGGACTAGCTGAGGAATGCTTCAGGTTCATTAGAAATTAGAGGAAGAGGGGCAGCTAGGTGGCTCAGTGGATAGAGCATTGGCCCTGGAGTCAGGAAGACCTGAATTCAAATCCAGCCCCAGACAATAATTACCTAGTTGTGTGATTCTGGGCAAATCACTTAACTCCATTGCCTTGTAAAAACTAAAAAAAGGAAAAGAAAAGAAATTAGAAGGAGAGGCAACCAGGGCATGAGTGCCTTTGGAGAGTTTTTTGGGAATGGCTTCTTTTTCTCTTGTTCTCTCTTCCTTTCTCTGTTTCCTGGATCCCATGGAACACTCATAGATAGCCCTGAGGTTTCAAAAGCTCCTGTTTAGTATCCCTCCAGTTGAGCATTAAGCAGCTAAGAGGTTCAGTGGAGAGAGAGAGTCGGGAAGCCCTGATACCAATCCTGCTTCCAATGCTGTTTAGTTTTGTGATCCTGGGCAAGTCACTTAACCTCCCTTAGCCTCAGTTTCCTCATCTGTCAAATGGGGATAATACTAGTGCCTTCCTGACAAGACCATTATGAGGATTAAATGAAGTGATATTTGCAAACCTTGATGCTCTCTACAACTATTATTATTATTATTATTATTATTATTAATTTAATTGATGGTAATTAAAAGAGATATAAGAAGTTAAGTGATTGGCAGAGTTGGAATTTGAACCAGATCCTCTGCCCCTCCATCTACATTATTCCTTAGGAGGCTGGCTATGAGCCTTCACAGTGCTGCTTAAAGTGCTATTGGAAGAAACCTCTTGTGTGAAGACTTGAAAGAAATGGAATTGTCTCAGAGGGGTAGGGAACCCTATACACAATTTGAGAAATTTCATCAACTTATGAAAATGTCACTAAAAATAGCTGATATACGCCCTGCAGTGATAGAAAAAAACTTCAAGTATTTTTAAATTAAACTTGAAATTTCAAGGACCCTGATCTCTAAGCTTTAGGTCTCTCCAGAACAGTTGGTATCACTTCTGCTAACTAAATGTCAAAATGCTATAATAGCGTGTTTTTTGTTATATCTAGGCAGAAACCACAGTTGGAAATCTTTAGAGAAAAAGTGAAAGGAATTTTTTTTAAATTGTTTTTTGACCAGAGTTCATGATTTTGTATAGAAGCTAGTCTCCTATGCAGAGAGATTTGTGCCTTTTGTGACTTTTAAACTTTTAATAGATGATTTAGTAGGTAATTGGAAGACTCGGAGTCAAGAAACCTGAGTTTTAGACCCAGCTCTTCCATCTTTCAACAGGCTGCTTTTTTCTGGGTCTCTTTTTCCTGTCAAATAGAATAGAGTAAGACCAGATCAAGGTTCTTAATCTGAAAGCCATAGACCTCTAAAAGGTACATGTATAGATTTCAGGGGAATCTATGATTTCAGACAGGGGAAAAATTATATATCTTAATTTTCACTAACTGAAATTTAGCACTTTCTTCCAGTTAAGACAGTTGGAGAAGGGGACCATAGGTTTTGACAGACTGCCAAAGGGGGCCATGGTATATGTTGAACTGATATTTTGCTCTAAAAAATAATGATGGGGAGGACTTTAGAAAAACCTGAGCTGAAAGTGATGCAAAATGAAATGAGCAGAACTAGGAGAACAATTTATACAGTAACAACAATACTATAAAGACAACCAACTCTGATTTCCATAATAGAATCAACCACACATTTCTAAAGGATTCACAATGAAAAATGCTGCCCACCTCCAAATAGAGAGATTCATCATGTAGATTGAAGCATTCAGATAGCTATTTGGAAATATATAAATGTTATAATATAATATAATACATATATGTTTGTATGTGGGTATATATGTAAATATATATATATATATTTCTATGTGATAGACAAACAAATAGATAAAGATATCTATATATTTATTTTAGAACATGATTAATGTGGGAATTTGTTTTACTTGACTATACACATCTATAAACTAACTTTGTTTTTCTTATTTACTCAGTGGGTTGGAAGGGTGCAGTGGGAGGGAAAGAATTCAGAACTGTAAATAATTTTTTTTTTTAAAATGCAGATTAGGAGCGGCTAGGTGGCATAGTGGATAAAACACGGGCCCTGGAGTCAGGAGTACCTGGGTTCAAATCCGGTCTCAGACACTTAATAATTACCTAGCTGTGTGGCCTTGGGCAAGCCACTTAACCCCGTTTGCCTTGCAAAAAAAAAAACCCTAAAAAATGCATATTAATGTCACAAAGTTTAAAGAACTACTGAACTAGATGAATGAGTAGCAGAATTCTGTGATGCCAAGAGTCACTAAGCTTAGAGTCAAGAGGTTCAGGATTCAAATCTAGACTCAGATATTTGGTTTGCATGAATCTTGCTTGGCAAACCATTCTTTATCTTGAACTACTTCTTCAAAAGGGGAGGGGACATGAACTCAGTGTCCTCTAAAGTTCTTGCAACCTTCAATTTATTATCCTTTGAACTTCCAGTCCTGCCCCTATTGTCTCTCTAATCTCTAAATCCCTTTTGCCTTCTCCTCCATGGACCCCTTTATGTCTGGTCTCTTATTACTTTTTTCCTTTTGATTTTACAGGAATGATTGACAATCTCATCTCCCCAGATCTTATTGATGGTGTGCTCACCAAGCTGGTGCTTGTCAATGCAATATATTTCAAGGGTTTGTGGAAATCACGATTTCAACCTGAAAATACAAAGAAACGCACGTTTGTGGCAGGTGATGGGAAGTCTTACCAAGTACCAATGCTGGCTCAACTGGCAGTGTTCCGATGTGGTAAGCTCACAATCAAATGCCTAGAATTCAAAAACAAAGATAGATTATTATAAAATTCATTCTTTGGATTAAAGGCAGGGTAAGCCAAAAATCATAGGAACAATAGTTGCTTTTCTTTTTATAAGTAATTTTATTTTTAAAGTAAAAATAACTTTTTAAAAAATTAAGTAAACTTATTGGGACAGGCAGCTAGGTGGTGCAGTGGATAGAGCACTGGCCCTGCAGTCAGGAGTACCTGAGTTCAAATACGACCTCAGACACTTAATAATTACCTAGCTGTGTGGCCTTGGGCAAGCCACTTAACCCCATTGCCTTGAAAAAAAAATCTAAAAAAAACACACTTATTGAGGAGAAGGCTCTCTTTCCTTAAAAATAATGTCATAGGGGCAGATAAGTGGTACAGTGGAGAAAGCACCAGCCCTGAATGAAGAGGACCTGAGTTCAAATTCGACCTCAGACACTTAATCACCTAGTTGTGTGACCTTAGGCAAGTCCCATTGCCTTAAATAAATATTTTAAAAAAAGAACTGATGGTAGAAAAACAATGTCATAGTCTTCTGACAGTCATTCATTTAAAACCTTTAGAGCTCAATAAGATCTGTGAGAGCCTACATTCCTTGAAAGCCCCTAAGATCACTTCCATACCCTAAGAGTATGTGTGATAGGCTGCATTTCAACTGTCTAAGGACTAGCCCTGGCTTAATTTAGTGATGCTCTTTACCAGAAGTCTGTCTGACCTCTAGATGGTGAATTTTTTTAGCCACACAAGTTCATAAAGACCATCTCAGAGAAGTTACAGCTTCTATCCTTAGGAGGTTCCCATGATCATACAATTATAGATCCCTGGGTATTTTAAGGAAGTATTGTAAAATGATTAGAGAATAGGCCTCCAAATCACATTCCCCCCCACCCAGAGCAAATCTTCTAACCTTTTGACACTCTGTCCCAATAGAACACAGATTTCTGGAAACTACATATTGACAAAGAAAACTAATATTATTTATACTGCATTGCATTTTAATTTATTTCATTGTAGTTTTACATATTTACATTTACATTTACAATTCCATTAAGTTCCATTAAAATTACATTTTAATCTGGGTTATCTGTGTTCACCCCAAAATTTGACTTCTCTGCCATATTTAACCCTCTGAAATTGAGAAAATATTAACCTCATTTGGTAGAATTGGGAGTTCCCTATGACAATGAAATCACAGATCCAGTCCCTATCTCCATTTAAAGATCTTGTGAACTTTCCTATTAATGGCTTAAAGACTTCTGTCTTCATTATCATGGCATAAATGAATTAAGGCTGATTTCTTTCTTTCTTTTTTTTTTTTTTTAATCCTGGATATTTGAACCAAAACACCTCTATATATTCGACAAGCTGCAGTGGCTCCCTGTTGCCTCCAGGATCAAATATAAGATCTTCAGTTTGTTTCATTTCTAGTCTTCTTCTACCTTCCTCCCCTTCACCTGCCTTGAAGTCCAGTGACACTGGCCTCTCTGCTCTTCCATCTCCTGATTACAGGCATTTTCTCTCTGTCCCTCCTTGTTCCCCTGGCTTCCATCAGATCTCAGCTAAAGCCCCACTTTCTACAAGAGTCCTTTCCCAGACTTTAATCTTAGTGTCTTCTCTCTGAAATTACCCCCAGTTTATCCTGTGTCCCTAGTTGTTCTACATGTTCTCATCTTCCCCTTAGACTGAGTTTCATGGGAGAATAGCCTGTTTTTTGCCTTTCTTTGTAAGCCCTTGGGCTTAGTAAGTATTTCATCATAAAAATACTTCATAATGGAGTCGACTGAAACACTCAGGAGTGAATTTAAATTAGTAGTGATTACTGCTTAAAATTTGCCATTTATTGCTGGTTGGTTGAGGGAAAGTAGGTATGCATTGTTGGTGGAGTTATGAACTAGTTCAATTAATCTCGAGAGCAATTTGAAAGTATTTCCAAAGGGCTATAAAACCATGCATATTTTTTGACTCGATAATACTAATAGTCTATACCCCAGGAAGGTTAAAAAAAAGGGGGAAAGATTTATGCCTCCCAGTAACCTTTTTTTTTAAATTTTTGCAAGGCAAATGGGATTAAATGGCTTGCCCAAGGCCACACAGCTAAGTAATTATTAAGTGTCTGAGGTCATATTCGAACTCAGGTACTCCTGACTGCAGGGCCGGTGCCCTATCCACTGCACCACCTAGCCTCCCCGGGGAAAGATTTATACGTGTAAATGTAAACAGCTCTTTTATGGTGGCAAAGAACTGGAAATTGAGGGACTATCTATCAATTGGGGAGTGGCTGAATAAGTTATGGTGTAGGAATGTGATGGAATATTATTGTTCTATAAGAAATGATGAAAGGAGTAGTTTCAAAAAAATTCTGGTAGGACTTCTTAGGACTGCTGGTAAGTGGAGTGAGCAGAACAGGAGAATAATGTACATAATAACAGTAATATTGTAATGATGAACAACTGTGAAAGGCTTAGTAACTGATGAATAAAAGTCTTTTGGAGGACTCGTACTGAAAAATACTGCCCACATGCAAATAGAGAACAGGTAGATGCAGAATGCTAATTGAAGCATTTTCCCCTTTATTATTCTTAGTTTTTTTCCAGAACATGGATAATGTAGAAATAATTTTATATTGTTTCATATCTAATGTTATTTAGCATATCATCTGAATGGGTGGGACAGAGGTATAGGAAGGGCCTCAATTTGTAACTGAAAATAAAATTAAATAATAATTTTTAAAAAGAAAGAAAATTGTGCCATTTATGACTTGAATCTAAACCTTTTTTATTCCCAATTTTATTTTATTCCCAATATTACATTTTTATATCTTCAAACAACTTAAACTTCAACACAAATTCTCCAATGAATCTGTGGTCTTGACAGTACAAAACCTATTCCTAAATGGCTCCTAAAAATTCACAATATACCAAGAACTGTTTTTGTCTTTTTTTTTTAATAGATCTTTTCATTTTTGACTCATGGTGAAACTGTGGGCTGTTCCATTAGCTATCCCTATTAAATAACTTTGTAAATAGCCACTTAGAAGGAACACTTTATTTGAAAGTGATAACCCTTCCCTATCTCTTACTACCAATATGCCTCCTAGGAGGATGGGAGTCTAGTAAAACTTTTTTTTTTAGATTTTGCAAGGCAAATGGGGTTAAGTGGCTTGGTAATTATTAAGGTAATTATTAAGTGTCTGAGGTCATATTTGAACTCAGATACTCCTGACTCCAGGCCCACGCTCTATCCACTGTGCTACCTAGCCACCCCTTCTAGTAAAACTTTTGCTTTTTCAAGAAAGTGTCTTTTGAGCTCCTGAGATATATTTAATATGACTTTGGGTTTATTGAAATACCAGAGAGAAGTTGACTTTATAAATAAATAAAGATAAATATACATATATCGACATATATATAGGTTGTTTGAAAGTGAAAGGAGGGATGAATATCTTAATAACTTTCTTCAAAATGCAACAGCATTGGGGCAGCTAAGTGGCATAGTGGATAAAGCCCTGGCCCTGGAGTCAGGAGTACCTGGGTTCAAATCCGGTCTCAGACACTTAATAATTACCTAGCTGTATGGCCTTGGGCAAGCCACTTAACCCTGTTTGCCTTGCAAAAGCCTAAAAAAAAATGGGAAAGTTGAGGGAAAGTAGGTATGCATTGTTGGTGGAGTTATGAACTAGTTCAATTAATCTCTAGAGCAATTTGAAAGTATTCCCAAAGGGCTATAAAACCATGCATATTTTTTGACTCAATAATACTAATAGTCTATACCCCAGGAAGGTTAAAAAAAGGGGGAAAGATTTATGCCTCCCAGTCACCTTTTTTTTTTAAAAAAAAAAGTAGTGTAACTACTTGTCTTCACCCTTAGTTTCTGCATTGCTATAGTGATTAACAGAATAATCAACATATGTTCTTTACCAATCTTTACACAGGTCTGCCATATGTATTTTCTCTAATCAGACATGAAGTTTACTTACTCTTTGTGAAACTCTTTTAGGTAATCTTTGGCTGGAGAAGGAAGTATATTTTTAGAATTGTGCTAGATATATAATATATCAAGCCATTCTCATTGACAGTTAAATCATGATTAACAGAGCTAAACTCTTAAAGAATTATTAGAGGTTGAAAAAAAGTTGCCAAATTCTGCCATTCGTTTCTAGAGTGCAATTTTTAATAGGAAAAAATAGGATATTCAAATTACTTGCTTTTCTCATTGGGGAGGGGCAAAAAAAGAGAGTAGAATATCAATAGAGAGAACATTTTTTCCTAAAAATTCAGTTCAATGACAAGCTTAATAAATATCTATTTAATAGCTATCTAATAAATAAATATCTATTACAGATAAGTTACTGGGGACAGAAAAACCAGCATTTTTTTCTGCCTCCAAGAAGTTCCTTCTCTTGGGATTGAGGAAATGCAACATTTACAAAGAAATTAATGTAAAATAATACCAGAGTAATGCTGATATAATAAGTGAGGTTCAGGAGAGGCTTCTGTAGAGAGGTGACATTTGAGCCATTCTTTGAAGGTGGTTAAAGATTCTGTGAGGCAGGATAAAAGAAAGAGTGTACTCAGACACATGGACCCACTTATACAAAGACAGAAGGAAGAGATGGAGGATCACATAGCTAAAATCTCTAGCAAGTCAATTTGATTGAAGCAAAAATTACATGAAGAGATTTAACAAATAATACTAGAAAAGTAGATGGAAGCTTAGACTTAAACATTTTGGAAAGTTTACACTGAGTCATACTGAAAACAGAGTAAATAAACTGGAAACTAATTATTTTCATGTCCTGTGTTAGATAAGTGGTTTCCATCAAGCATGTTAGAATCAATTTTTGTTAACTGAGCAGATTTTCCTATAGTCACATCATATCAATGTAGTGATTTATAAAAGCTGCCCTAGGTTCATCTACTCCTAGCAAGCATTTGTGCCTATGATAAGAGTTCGAACTTTTGCTTAATCAATGATCTGTCCAAGGCCATTAGTGAAAATCATGATCCAGAATTGGGCAGACCAGGTCAACATTATTTCCTGATGATGTAAATTTTCTTTCCTGGGTGGGTTTTTTTCCCCTCATTGTTCTTTTTATCCCCAAGAAATATCTTTATTAGTTTGCCCCATTTCTTTTATCTCTGAATTCCTGACTTTTTTTTTTAGAAAAATTGAAACATTAACCAAAAAACATCTTATAGACCCATGTTGATAGTCTGACACATAGCTATGGCAGACTTGGCAGCTAACACAGTGAGTAGCTCTTAGATGACATTCAATTAATGTTAATTTTTTGTTTGAAAATCAGAGTTTCATAGTATCACAAATTTAGATTTGGAAGGACCCTTTAAAGACTATTGATTTGAATCCCTTCATTTACTGAGACCCAAAGAGGTTAAGTAATTTTCCTAAGATCATACTAGTAAAAATCATCAGAAGCCAAATTTGAACCTAATTCATTTTGGGAGGGAGAGCTAGGTAGTGCAATATCCAGAGCACTATGTTTGGAAGCAGGAAGACTCATCTTCATGAGTTCAAAACTTGCCTCAGACATTTAACCCTGTTTGTGTCAGGTTCCTCATTATTAAAATGAATTGAAGAAGGAATTGGCAAGCCACTGCAATATCTTTGCCAAGAAAACACCAAAAGGGGTCACAAAGACACTACTGAAAAGCAACTAAACAAAAAGCTATTTTAGGAAGGACCCTGGCCATGCTTTTCCTCAGTAATATCTCCCCACAATCTTCACCATTCCTCCTTTATGTGTTGTCTTTCCCCATTGCAAAAGGAACTCTGATCAACACAATGACCAACCAGAATTCTAAAGGACCTATGATAAAAACATTCTCTCCACCTCCACCTCTAGAAAAATAGCTGATGAACTCAGTGCAGAGGTTTTTTTTTCTATCTTTCATCTTGGTTAATGCAGAATTTGATTTGCCTGACTACGTACTTGTAATAGGTTTTATTTTTCTTGCCTTCTCATTGGTTGAGAGATGGAAAGGAAGAGGGAGAAAAGTCAGAACTGAAAAGAAAATAAAAGTGAATTTTAAAAATATAACAGAGGCTCCTTTGAGGGTAGGAGCTTGCTTTGCTGGCTTATATTTACATTCCCAGAGCACCATATATGGCAGATTATAAGCACTTCATCAATGCTCTGTCTAGTATCTAATACAGTATTTAGCAAATAGAAGACATTTTAATAAATGAGATGTCTAAAGAAATGCATATCACACAAACCAAAGATGTAAATTCAGAATACTAATGGATATTCACTTTGTTGATATTATTACTAGATTGATTTCTTCTGATGCAATGATATTTAAAATTTTTTTTAAACTAGCAGATCTTCTGGGTGTTAACCTAATATTTTCATGAACTAGGAAGTTCATATTTAGTTCCCACTGTTAGCATACACATTCATAACATTGCCCAGTTATCTACAAGGTAAATTCTTTTTTATTAATATTTTATTTTTTCCAATTATATACAATAGTAGTTTCTACCTATCATTTTCTGTAAGGTTTTGAATTTTACAATTTCTCCTCCCCTCTCCCTTCCCTCTTCCCATCTCCCCATAGAAGGCAGTCTGATAGTCTTTACATTGTTTCCATGCTTTACATTGATCAAAGCTGAGTGTATTGAGAGAGAAATCATATCCTTGAGGAGAAAATAAAATATGAGAGACAGCAAAATTATATGGTACATAAGATATTTTTTTTAAAATTGAGGGTAATAGACTCACAAAGTAAATTCTTGATAGTCCTGGGAAGACATTTGACCATTTATGATAAGAGTTGATTAGTGTATTGAGGACCAGAAGAGCTTGTTTCCTATGTAAAATCTTCCTAGAATTATTTATTTGAAAAGGGAAAAAAGTGGCATAAACTTAAAGTTATTCCTTTGGCTTTGGTTAGAGGGTTTTTTTTTTCCAAAAAGGATCTCACATTTTTATATCTTCTCTTTGGGGGCTAAGGATAGGCATGAGATATAATTGAGTGAGCTTCCCTATTGGACCACAATTCTAGAAAATGTAAAGGCTCTCTAAGGATCTGTGATCTTTTTGACACTTTTTCATTCCTTAATTTCTAATTTTTCATTCAAATTTTCTAAGTTACAATTTCTTCAAGGAAAGATATTTATCTTCCCATCATTTTTCTTTACAATCTGTCAAATGAGATTGCCTCCTTTTTTTTAAGCATCCCCCAAATCTTCTAATTGGGAAAGATATTGATTGTAATATCCAAGAATGTGGCACAAAGAACATAGAATTTTAGGACTGGGACATACCTTAGTGGTAGGGAATGAACTTTTTGTGTTCTGCCAAGAGGCTGCCTATACTCCCTTCTGCTCTTGATTCATTGTTTTATGAGAACAATAACTTTCAACTGCAGCAGGTGTGATATCTTTTGGTCATTGAAATATCTTGTGTTTAGAATACTACTTCAGAAGTAAAGTGTCGTTCAAGAAGATTAGGTTTCTAGAAAATTTCCATAAAATCATGCAGTGAATTATTCCTATTTTTTAAAATATGGTGAAAGAATATAATTTAGTCTCTGAAAAAAGGCATATTTCCTTTTCTTTTCTTTTCTTTCATTTCAGAGGGAGACTCTCAGTTTATGTCCTTCTCTTCAAGCCACTCCATTACCCGCCTTATTTAACTATTTTATAACATGCATATGAATGAACACTGACATATTTGTGATTTAGAACATAGAGATACAAGAATGTATGAGAGGCAAGAAAATTGTGTCAGTGACTATACATAAAGACTGGACAGTTATGGGTATTATAAATGGAAATCAAAAATCATATACATATATGTAGATTTATAAAATCTTCATTCACCTACATAGAGATCTGCTTTTATGTTTGCACATATGCATAGTCCATCCCTGACTGTTGACACAATATTATTCATAGGGTCATAGATTACACCTGGAAAGAATCATATTAGTCCATTTTTTTCCAATCTGAAAATAATGGATGAGCAAACTCCAAAAGAAATTAATTGACTTGTTCAAGGTCACATACATTTACCCCTGACCTATATCTCTCTTCATCTTTAATGATCTAATCTAACTGATTAAAAAAAAATGTTGTTTGTTAAGGAAAAAAAAGTTACCCCAGTCTTCTAAATAGTCTTAATATTTCTACTGAAATCACAGGAACTCTCAAATAGAAAATTTCTGAATTAAGACTGAGAGGATCATCATTTCCTCTCCAGGGAATCAAAACAATACAAATAATCTTTACATTGCTTTTGCAAATTCAGCTCATTTTCTTGAGAATATTTAATGCCTAATGCTAGTGAGGGAAAAAATAGAAAATTCATGTCTTTTGGGATCAAATAACCAAAGAACAGAGTCACTCATATCCTGAGAGTTATTATGTATCCCTGAGTGTGGCCCTGTGTGCTGGGGCAGCTGAGTGGCCTTGTTGTCTGGATACTGTGGATAGAAGGAACACCATGTTCCAAAAGGTTACACTAATATGCTTGTCTAAACATTTCTTCTTTAAAGAGAAACTGGTGTCCTGCATTCCACTAGCTGGACTAGCTCTCTTGCATTTTATGGTCCAAAATATTCTTTGGGGAATATGCCCTATATCCCACAAAGGGGCATACTTATTTGTGTTTTTTATAGGTAGACTTTATGGCAGACAGAAGGTTTCCAGAACCCTGTGGAAGAGGGCAGACTACCCCAATAAACTATTGCTCCTGATAGAGAAAAATGCCATCTTCTTCAAAAGGCCTTTCCCAATCTCCCCAGATGCTAATGCCTTTTCTGCTAAGATTACTACCTTCCATCTACTCTGTGTATATCTTTTATAAAATTGGGTAAATCTGGGGGGTTTTGGCCATTAAAATATTAGGACATTGAGGGCAAGGAATTTGTTTCTCTTTAGCCTTTTCTTTATCTCTCCAGTACTTTGTGCATTGGCTAGAAACATTTTTTGTTGTTCAGTCACTTCAGTTATTTTAATTGTGTCCAATTCATTGTGACCCCCATTTGGGGTTGTCTTGGTAAAGATACTGGAGTGGTTTGCCATTTTCTTCTCCAGTTCATTTTACGATGAGGTTAAGTGACTTGCCCAAGGTCACATAGCTAAGATAGTAAGTGTCTGAGGCCACATTTGAACTCAGGAAGATGAGTCTTCTGACTACAGGTCTCACATTCTATCTACTATGCCACCTAGCTACCCAACATAGTAAACTCTTAATAAATCCTTCTTGATTGTTAGACAAGAATTCTGGATTACAAAGAAAAGCCAACTTCCCTCTAGGCCATTGATTTGTCTTCCTTAAAGACAGCAAAACTCTTCAAGCTGCTGCTGATACTCTATTATCTCTACAACGCTTTATTAGGAGGTGTGTGAATGGTTTGCTTTTTAAAGGAGGGATTTTTATCCATGTAGGGAATTTCCAGTGATGTATATAAGGACTTGCACCCTAAGTTACTGGGATAAAAAGTTTCCTGGGGCCTTAAGGGGCTATGTTTGCTGTGCTTTGTTATGGTCACACAGCCAATAAGTATCAGTGGCAGAGTTGGAGCCCAGGTCTTTGTGAATGACACCATCTCTCTACTAATGGTACTACTACATTGCCTCTAAAATCAGTATGGTTTCAAGTGGTAAGGGGAAAACCAGACTTGGAGTCAAGAATCTTAGCTCTGCACCAGTTGGTCACCTCACCTCTAAATGTTTGTTTATTTGTCCAAAAAATGTAGGAAATTAGTATTTGTGCCACTCTTGTACTACAGGAAGATTAGGAATATACTTTGATCTACCAGTATATTGATGGATCTGTCATTTCATTTCATCTGTCTGGACAGCAATCCATCAACTTAAACTCTGTGGACCTTCTTGTTAGGTCCCTTGGCATGGGAAGGATAACTGCTGGATACATAAGTACTCTTCATCAGTCATCCCTTGCTCTTGCTACATGATGTCCCATGTCTTTTCCTAATCATATTAGATCTCTGGAATTCTTTATACTACTCCCTTTGTGAGATTCTTCATTGGTCATTTGTTATACCTCATGCACACCCCTAGATGCAACTCTTAAATGAGGATCATTCAATGTATCCATTTTAATGAAGGCTATTTGTATGAGTTCTAGGAGTTTTTCAAATGAAAAGACTTGATCAGTTCCCCTTTATCTATTTAGATTCCTACCTTTGCCTGGGAAAGCCTCTCCTAAAAAGGATTAATGAGAACATACAGCATCCATACCTAGGGAAAGTGGTTTAAAAAAACAAAAAAAAGAAACTTCAGTTTGACATTAATCAATATTCAATATTATCCATTAATCAATTTGCATTTACTCAGCACCTGTTGTGGACCATTTAGAGCTTGGTTTGGCATCAAAGACATCTACATCATCCACTGCATCCCAGGTCATCACCAGTTGTCTTGATTTCTTTGTCTACAGCCAACACAAAGGCATGGAGTGTTGTTGAGTATGAAGAATAACAAATAGGTCATTATAGCTGTAACAAAGAGTAGATTGAAATTTATTAAAGGATTTTCCATATGGCAACTGAAGCTTCAAGAGGGCTGAAAATAGGAAGGATACTGGAAGGTCCTTGAAGTCTGCATCCAGATTAGATGGTAATATGGGATGTTCCTCAAGGCTGGTTCTACAACTTTCTCCTTTTTTACTGAAATGTCCTACCTGCCTTGTATGCTAGAGATGCTCCTTTGGGAGTTGGGAAGGGGAGAGGGTAGGTTATCATTGAGGAAGCAAGGTGGACTCTGTTAACCTCCACTTTAAACTTCACATTTTAGAATTTGGGGTATTATAATTGATTGGAAAGGAAAAATGAAAAGAGAATGCAACCCTCATTATGACTGACTTTAACCCTGTTGTCATAGAGATTTAGAGACACTTCTTCATTGCTTTGGTTTGACTTTCAAGAAACTATCCCCTGCACAGCTTAGGTGAACTCATGAACTCATACAAGATAGTGAAGTTGTTCATGACCCAATCTTCCAATTTAAATCTTATCTCACCTCAACTAACCTCCAGATTCTAAAGCAGTGGTGCTAAAGTAAAATAGAAATAGGGGCTACTAAACTATACCTAAGGCTCCCCAGAGGTGCATATTGACTTAGAAAACATGTTATCAATGTTCGATTGTATTTTTATTTATTTTGTTAAATATTTACCAATTACTTTTTTTAATCTGATTTGAATTTCATTCAAAAATGTTGCCCCAGGCTATATGTTTGACCCCTGTACAATGCCATATGTACATTGAGTTTGTTTTGCAGTGACTCAGGGTGATTTTTTTCTGTATTTCACATGTTGCATCTATTTAATGGGCTAGCAAGCATTTTGCCCAGGCTATATAGAACCTGATGCATCTCTCCATTATTCCTTGAATGCACAACAACTTTCCTCTTCTGGGGAATGAATGAATAAAAAAAAAAAACATTTAGCTTACTAAGTGCAATGTATATTTAAAAAGTCAGACAGTTACTGTTCTTTAAGGGGTTCACTTTTAATGGGTCATACACCCATTACACTTTTAATGGGTCATGTGGATGGTTTCAACTGAAAGTTGGCTGGAAATTGTAGCCTTTCATGATTCATAGACCTACAACATCACTAGAAGAATATTGATGTCAAAAAAGAAGTGCTTCAAGGAAAATTTGGGGGTGGGAAGAGTCATTAAAAACATTACACAGTCCCCAAAAGACAATCTATTCTCCCCCGTTCAGAGCACAGTACATTATCCAAAGAGCATGTACTGATGGGCCAGTTCGATGGTAGTTATATGCACATATACTGTATATATATATTAATGAACCAGCTCTAGGGGTGGCTAGGTGGCGCAGTGGATAAAGCACCGGCCCTGGAGTCAGAAGTACCTGGGTTCAAATCTGGCCTCAGACACTTAATAATTACCTAGCCATGTGGCCTTGGGCAAACCACTTAACCCCCTTTGCCTTGCAAAAACCTGAAAAAGAAAAATGAACCAGCTCTAGAGGTTATATACAAATCTGTCAGTCACAGTGTTGTGTATCTCTGGAGGCATTTACTTGGATGGCTACAGAAATAAATGTAAAACATCCCTTATTCCTGTTCCTGCTCTGTGCAAATAGCCTGACACCAAGGCAGCCTGCATTCACTCTTTTTTTTTCAGAATTGATCCCCATTTAATATGGAGTCCAGAATTTGAAAGTATTTCCAAAGACAAAGTCTCTACCCTTGCATTTCAGCTGAATTCCACACCAGGGCAAAGGCAGTGATTGTGAAATACAGTAGCTTTACTATTCAGACCTCCTTTTAATTTGAAGAAATGTAAAGCCGCATGAGGAATGAAGATGTAATTATACTTGGCCCTGTTCCTCCTTGAGAGCTATTGTCTATGAAGAGGAAATGTCAACCTGAATTGCTCTCCTCCCCTGGAGGATGTCCTAGTGAACAGTTTGTTGCTTTCAGTTGGCACCATTGCACATGGGAGTAGGGCAATCTGTGAATTTTCTAGGAAACCATGGAGGCTGTACTGAAGCTGACTCTGATTTCTTTTTCCCTATTTAGGGTCAGCAAGCACACCTAATGACTTATGGTACAATTTCATTGAACTCCCTTACCATGGAGAAAGCATCAGCATGTTGATTGCCCTGCCTACAGAGAGCACCACCCCACTCTCTGCCATCATCCCTCACATCAGCACCAAGACAATACAGAGTTGGATGACCAACATGGTACCAAAGAGAGTGCAGCTGATTTTGCCCAAGTAAGTAACATCATGATGCCTTTGGACTGAAGATAAGATGGAAGTACTAAATAGACATTTGTTGGATTAAATTTGAAAACTGAAATAGGATTACCACTCTAATAAACATGATCTGATAGCTTAAAAGAGGTCTTGGAGGCAAAGAGTCACATGACCTAGGTTCTAGTCATAGAGCTGCCATTTATTGGTTGTGTGACTTTGGACAAGTCATTTCTATCTCTTTGGACCAATGTTTCCCTATTCACAAAATGAGAATGGTCAGACTCAGGTACTCTGGTCACTTCCAGCTCTATAAAATTGGATTATGAATCCCAAGCTCCAATTTGGGGTGTTGAGAACATATTTCAGAAATAACTAGCAATTAGACTAGTTCATTACAATCACCTACATCTATAAATGTAGAAAATTTCACTCTATTTCATACATTTGCCATCTGCTCTGGATTAGAGAATAAAGAGGGCATTTTCAGAGTCTTTCTCTCCCCCCCCCCAGGAGGAAGGAGCTTAAGCAGAAGGGAACACTGAGTTTTTCCTCCCTTACTTCCTTTTCACATGTACATGTTGTCTGTGATGCTACTGTTCGGAATTGCTTCTGTTTGCTTGATATTTAAATTTGGAGTGTGAGAATTAAGATGCTAGTTTAAATTCCTATTTTTAAAATTTGCTACTGAGTCCTATTTCCTAGGTTGTTTTTTCTTGTATTCTAATAGTACATGTTTGTTCCTTGTTTTATTTCCTTTTCTTGTACCAGATTCACAGCAGTAGCAAAACTTGATCTGAAGGATTCCCTGAAGGCTCTTGGCATTACCGACATGTTTGACTCAACAAAGGCAAATTTTGCAAAAATAGCAAGTATGTTTGACAAGTTTTATTTCCTAAATAAGTCTGTGCTTTCACCAAGGAGCAGAGGCATCATGATAATAGTGGATAGGATAGAGGGCTAAGTTTTAAGTCGAGAAGATCTGGGTTCGAATCCCATCAATGAGAACTGTTGGCTATCCTCTGAGCAAGTTACTGAACCTCTATGTGTATCTCAACAGCTCCCTAGGAGGTACCTTACTAAACACTTTGCAAATTCTGACTAGGAAGAGAGAAGGAATTATCATCTGAGAATCATAGATCCTTTAGATCCATTAGGGTAGGAAGCAAACAGAATTTAGCATGTGTTAGAACTCTCGAGGTGACTACTTCAAATTTTAATATTTTTGCTATAGACATCACAAAATGGTGCAATGGAATTTTGATGATAATCTTATATATACACCTGATTAAACTTATCAGAATTTATTTTTTAAATTCTGGGAAGACTTTCATTTTGTAAAGTGGGCTTTCCAAATCATTTGACTCTTCCTCTTAAATTCTTCCCAGTATCTGAAAACTCTGAGTTCATTGTTGGCCTTGTCAGATGCTCAAATGTGTGATTGGTAACTATAGGGTTAACCTATAGTTCTGGTATTTCAGGTATGTTTATATCTGTGGATTTGCAAAGATGAGTTTGGTTAGAGTTTGCTTTGAACTGAGAGAAGGATGTTCCCTTTCAACCACTTTTAGGATTTATAGATTTGAGACTACACTTTATCGTATCTCATTTTATATAACTCTTTTTTCCAAAGTAATATTTCAAAAGTGTGATCTCCATACATAAATATTAATATATTATATGTATACATATAATATATAAATTTTAAATTCATTCTTTTCCATCTTTGGAAGTAAAACTAATCATTTTGTGTATATGTGAATACACACACACACACACATATGTATTTGTGTGTAAGTATATATAATTTATTTGTTTATTTATTCATTCCCCTCAAAGGTTAAGAATGCAATCACTTATCATTAACCCATCAATCAGGATACAGCTGTGGGTATTCTCCTTTCTCTAGCCCCCACCCCCCAGTTGTCTATTCCTGCCAGGTGACAAATGTGCCTGACGTTGTGAAACAGCAGCTGCCTACATGGATATGGCAGTGCACTTTAATGAGGATGCTCTGCCTATGACTTTGTCATCCTTTGGGGTGTGAAATGGATGCCGATAGTGGTGGAAATGAATGCAAGCACAGAGCTCCCTTGTAAAGTGCCTTTGAGCTCTTAGAGCAGCATTGGGGTACAATGAGAAGAGTGATGTATTTGGAGTCAAAGAATCTGGGTTTAATTCCCTGTTCTTTCTTCTTATAGTCTGTATGACCCTGGTCAGAGAGTTTTCCTCCCTGACCCTCAGTTTCCTCATCTGAAAAAGAGGTTGGATTATATAATCTCTTCTATCTTTTTTATTCAGAATTTATGCTCCCATGATCTATGGGATATCAGTCACCTCCATATGAAAGGTTTAAAGTCAGTGACTGCTCCTTTGTGACTTCCCATTTCACTAAACTACTTTTCTAGCCCTAGTCTCCTCATCTGTAGAACTAAGGGGTTGTATTAGGTTATAATTAAGGACCCTTCCAGTTTATAAAACTGCTGTTTAATTCAGCAGAGACTAAAAGTCCACTGAGGTGACACTGAGACAACAGTCTTCAGTCTTTTTCTTTCTTTTTTATTTTTTTAACAGTCTTCAGTCATTGACTAACCAGATCACCTCCCCTGTCATCTTCAAGAATAGTGATAATATTGTCTACTAAGAATTAGATACCATGCTAGGCATTTAACAAATATGATCTCATTTGATCTTCACAACCTTGGGCTATGATATGCCCATTTTACAGATGCAGAAACTGAGGTAGACATAGGGTCCAGAATTGCATAGCTAGTAAATATCAGAGGCTAAATTTGAACTCATTTCTTCCCAATTCCAGCTGGAATTGGGAAGAAATGAGTTCAAATCCAGTCTTTGACCACTATTCTGTTCACTGCTCTGCTTAGTTGTCATAAGAATGATAATTGGGGGGGGGGGGTTGTACACACTAACCAAATCACAGAAACTAGCAGTGAGTGGTTTGACTTAATTGACGATTAAATTAAATTAAATTGACAATAATGCTTTGTTTTGTCTGAACAGGATCAGGAAATCTTCATGTTTCTCATCTAATACAAAAAGCAAAAATTGAAGTGAGTGAAGATGGGACCAAAGCTTCTGCAGCAACTAGTAAGTCTTGGTGTGCATGGACGCCCAAAGAACACAATCCTCATCCAGTAGTAGTGCCCTATTGTTAGAAGGTTAGATAAAGCAGACCCAGTTCCTGCTCTCATGATCTTTTTTCACTTTGGATATTAGACAAGGCCATGCCTTTCAGACTATGATCCAAATTTAATACATCATATTCTCTCTAGTACAGTTACCTCCATCTCTATCCAAAGCGAAGTTAAGTATTGACATATGTTGGATGAATCCCAGCTATGTAGTACATACATTCAACCATTTTTCATTGATTGTCTGCTATGTGTGGGACACCATGTTAGGGAAGAGGAAAAATTGAGGTAAGTCACAGTCCCTGACCACTTAGCCCAGAAAGCTGGGGTAAAGAGAGGAAGACAGATAATCAAAGAAAATCATCTAAATAGTGCCATGGATCTGAAATCAGAAAAATCTAAATCCATATCCAATCTTAGATACTCTTAATTAATAGTTGTTTTTTACCTTGGACAATTATTTAACCACTGTTTGCTTCAGTTTCCCCATCTGTAAAATGGTGATAAAAAAAATGCACTTAATTCTCAGGGTTATTGTGAGAATCAAATGAGATAACATATAAAACCCTTTGTAAAACTTAAAGTGTGATATAAATGCTAGTTATCTTCATCATCATCATCATCATCATCATCATCATTATTATTATTATTATTAGAGAAACAGAATCTATATTACGTCTCTCCATAATTAAGTGTAGTTGAGCCATTTTCCCAGTCTTGGTCGTTGTAATGCCAAATCTACTTTTTTCCCTCCATCATTTAAGTAATGTAGGAGAAGAGCAAAAATCAATAGGCCATAGGGACAACTAGGTGTGCAGTGGATTGAACACTGACTCTGAAGTCAGGAGGACCTGAGTCCAAATGTGGGCTCAAACACTTGATACTAGCTGTGTGACCTTGGGCAAGTCACTTACCCACATTGTCCCAGAAAAAAAAGAAAAAATCAGTAGGTCACTTATTTTCTCCATTTGTCTAGAAATCAGTAGGCATTAATGAATGATTAGAATGTCAACTTTTTGCAAATAAGAACTGTTTCTTTCCTGTATATGTATCCCAAGTACCTCAAACTGTCTGGCAACTTAATTAAGCACCTCCTGTGGGCCAGACACTCTCCTAGAATGAAACATTATCTATACTCCAATTTTTAATTAGGGGGAAAAGTACATATATAGCCAAGATTATAAAACTTATAGAAGTAGTTGGAATTTTTTTTAAAAAAACTGACACACTCACCCCACCCCACTCCAAACAATACAATATCACAAAGTGTAAACCTTTGAAACAGCTTCAGCTTTCTTTAATACAGTTTGGTCTGGGAAAACTTTTCATTTAGGGCCCTAATCGAGGTTTGATGAACTTCTTTGAGTAAACCTTGTTTTCAGTTGTATTCTAAAGGATAATGGTAAAAGTACAGTATGTCTAGGTTAGCCAAATCTGAAGACATACTTGCTTTGTCTTTTGTAATTTTTTATGTTTTGAATTTTATGTTGATATTTTATTCTGAGTAATGGCCTCTGAACTGAGTGGGAAGGGGGAGAAGGTTGCTATTTGACTAACACTGGTAAAATAAATGTATCACATGTGGTAAGACTATAGTTGAAATTCCTTGTTGGTAATTAAAAGAGTAAAAGGACACTTGACACTTACTAGTGTGACCCTGGCCAAGTCACTTAACCCCAATTACCTCACCCCAAAAAAAGTAACAGAACTTAATTATGAGTGTGGTTTTTAATAGAGTAAAACATACCATGTATCGATCAGATATATATACATATAGATAGATAGATAGATAGATAGATAGATAGATAGATAGATAGATAGATAGATAGATATGGAATAGTAGCAGTTGCCAAGGTGGGGAGAAGACCAGACAGGAAGGGAAAAGACACAATAGTATAAAGGACACTCCTTGTTTTCAATGACCTTGCAGTCTAGACTAATGGAGGACTAGATATAGTCACCAAAAAAAATTTATTTTAGAAACTGTATATCCTCAATGCAAAATAAATGGCATCTGAATGATATGAAAGAATCAGTTATAGTAAGCTAGGGAGATCAGAGAAGACTTCATGGCAATGATGACTAAAGGAAGACCTTAAAGAATGGTTAGCAGGTGGGCAGACTGCAAATAGAATGGGAAGGCATTTTATAAACAAAGGAAATTAAATTAACAAAGATGTTGTCATGTGGCAAATCATTCTCATTGAACCAAATCAGACAAGGTGTGGGGAGAAAGAGCCTCTCTAGTAAGAGGACTATTAATTCCACTTCAATCCCCTTTTCTGCTATGTCTTATTTAGATTACTGACATTATTCTCTTGGATTCTAATCCCTTTGTTCCTTTCTTTCTTAGCTGCTATTCTAATAGCAAGATCATCACCTCCTTGGTTTATAGTAGAAAGACCATTTCTATTTTTCATTCGACACAATCCTACAGGTAAGTGATTATTATTGCTGGTTCTGTCATATACTGAATGTTGGTATTCAAAGAAGTGTGTGGGGAGCATAGCTCTATCAAGCCTTATAGCCTGAAGGTTGTTAGACTTAATACTGTAATTACTATATGGCAGCAATTACCTAGCCTTTTGTATACTATATCAATCAACCTTGAAGATCTACAGGGTAATGTTTTAAGATCTAATAAGCTTTTTGGCAGGAACTCATTTATGGCAGCCTGCTGCCAGAGGATGATGGGACCTTTCAAATTTTGGCAGAATCGTAGGTGGTTTTCTTTTGTAATCATTTAGGGCAGGTATAATAGCATTTTAAATGTATGATAGTTGACTTACAGAAACCACCTGGATTTTCCAAAGGCTCAGAGACAGTGATCAAATTTAGTAGAAAATTTCACTTTTTTGCAAAACATCTTGGAACATATTCCAACATTCTGACCCATACTTAACATGATCATTAACGTTAGAACTTTGAAGACTTTACTCATCATGTCTTTAATATATTGCCATACTGATCCAAATATAGGCTAACCTCCTAAAATGAAATCTTTTCGAAAGGAGAGTAGGGAAATAGAGAGATAAAGATATGGGTATAGAGATATGGAGATATTTCTCTCTCTCACATAACACACACATAAATAGAAGAAATATTGTAGTAAAATACATATTTACATTATATACATTCCTAAAAACAGAATTCAATTATCTTCCTAGTCTTAATCACTTTGAATGTCATTCTACTTTTTCTTAATCTGTGTTCTTTAATCTTTGCTATCATCCCTGACTCTGAAGCCTTGTATAGATCTGGGGTCAGAGGACCAGTTCTGCCACTTAAATCCTTGGCAAGTCACTTAACCTCTCTAGGCTTTCACTTTTTTCCTCTCTAAAATAATGGAGTTGGATTAGATTAGTTGACCAACAAGCATTTTTAATGGTCCTCTATGTGCCAATCTCTAGATAGATAGATAGATAGATAGATAGATAGATAGATAGATAGATACAGAATGAAGCAATACTTACTCTGTGATCCAGTGATCAGAGAGCATGTTCAGATTTTCTGTAAGTAAAGTTTGGAGGGATCCAATGTTGGATCCCTTTCATCACAGTTTCTGCATGCCTTAGTATCTATTTTCATAGGCTGCCATAGCCAAAGGGTTTGTTTACTTGTTGGCTAGCCATCCTTCTGATAAAAAGCAGGTCCTCAGCTGACAGTTGGTCACCAGCCCTGGACTGGATGCTTGCTTTTGTTCTAGTAGCTTGGCCTTTGAAAATCCAAGGTCATTTCCATGACTCCATGTCTTGGTGTAGCTCTGTACTTCACATCTGAGCTAAACAGAGATACTTAGTCTCAAAAAAATAAATTAGCAAATGAATGAATAAAGAGTGAGGCTTTTTTCATCAACTATGTAACAGTTTGTTTTGTTTTGTTTCTCTTTTTTCCTACTCTAGGTGCTGTTTTATTCATGGGACAAATAAACAAACCCTAAAGAAAATGCAAAAAAAAAAATGCAGTTTTTCTTTGAGAGGCAAAGACTCCTTTGCTGTGAAGAAAAGACTCCCTGACTACATCTTTAATAGTTCTGTTGAATATTTTTGTACATTACTCTGACTCTGTTCCAAAACTAGGTCTTAGGAAATTTGGCTGGGTTTTATAAAATAGAGCCTCCACCGTAGAAGCATTGCTGTTCTGGGCAAAGTGTCCTAGGGAGAGAAAGATGGGGATGGTTGGAGCACTGCAAGTGAATAGAAAGGCTTAAGACTTCAAAATGTCTAAAAGATTCTTCAGACTACTGAATGGTTACCTAGGCTAACAAACCTCTTGAGTATTAGGATTTTTAAAAAAATTTTTTGAAGCTGTGGCTTTGGGGAAAAGAGTTTAACCAGTGTGACTAAAATTTTTGTGGTAGTGTTGACTTTTTTTCTATGGAAAAAAAATTGTTAGATGCCTTTTTAATTCTCTTCTTTGCCCCTCAAAGACTTGACAGTAAGCATTTGGGGGACAGGAATAACGCAACTCTCAGCTTTTTTGTGTGTGTTTTGGTTTTGTTTCTATGATGCATGTATTCACTAAAATAAACTTTAATGAACCAATGGAGTCTTTGCTAGACAAGGTTTGCTGTTCTGTGGTGGGCCTGCTCTTGCTGGAGAGTGTGTGTGTGTGTGTGTGTGTGTGTGCTCTTTTCTGAAATTGCATTTTTGTATTTTGTACAAAGGAAACAATAAAGTGTTTGTAAACAGTGGGAAAAAAATGCTCCTTCAACTTCCCCCTACACACACACACACACACACACACACACACACACACACACACACACTTTCAAGCTTTTTATCTATTATTAGAAACTTAGACAAAAGAATTGTTTGAGTAAGACCACGGGACAATACTACTTTGATCTGACAGCAAATTTTTCCTTCTAAACCCCTGCCCCACCAAAACAACAGAAAATCCAACACCTCCAGATCTTTCCTCTCTTTTTTCCTCCAAGCTGGATAGCTAAAACTTAACTCAGTCCTTCAATGCTTCTTTGTTCATCTAGGGTTGCAGAGGAGTTGCCTGAAAGGTAACCCATTCTAATCTCTTCTGTCCCCCTCACCCCCCCAAAATTCCCTCAGCCCCAAGAGAGATCTATTTAGGCTTCCAACAAAGGGAAGAGACTCTTCTGTAGCAGGTACCAAAGAAGAGGTTATGACTTTGGTAACTTGAGGGAGTGAATTTTTTTCTTCATTTTTTTTTTTTACTTTTTATGCCAAAATTCTCTCTATGCTCTTTGGGATCCTAGTCTTCTAAGATAAACTTATAAGCAACTTTCCTAAGGCTAATGTTACCACAAATTCCTTTCCATTTTCATTCAAGGATTTCTTGAAACCCTATGTCCAATCCAGTCAAAAAACTTTTAAAGGTTTCTCACCACAATTTATAAATATGATTTTCTCCTGGACATCCCAGTCACTCCCACATACCTCTTCAGTCCCCAGGCTCTATTTGCCTACTTTCAATGTGTATGTGAAAACTTTAGACTTGGGCCTGGGCTAATTTACAACGTGTGATAATGCCAATGTGCTGACTAGTGGAAGTTTACTGCTTTACATCAGTTATTTTAAAATACCATTGGCTAAGCAAAAGGAATGCTTACTTAAGAAGGAAGACCAAGGAGTTGACTGCAGGGCTTCTTTCCCCAGCTGTTTACAAGCAAAAGTGTGGTAATTATATGCAGTTCTCAGTGGTTTATTAAATTACTTAAGTCTATAAGATGGTTGCTGGTTTCCCTTATCCTCTGACTCCATCTAGAAATAAATTTAGAAATAAGATTTAGAGCTGGAAGGAAAAAACCCTAGGAAGCATATGGTCTCCCCTTCCCTCCTTTTATAATGAGGAAACTGAGGCTCAATTAGGTCATTACAGGGCAGCTAGGTGGCACAGTGGATAGAACACTGGCCCTGGAGTCAGGAGGACCTGAGTTCAAATTCAGCCTTAGACACTCCATAATTACCTAGCTGTGTGACCTTGGGCAAGTCATTGCCTTGTAAAAAAAACAAAAACAAAAAAACCCAATTACATTATTATAAATTTCACCAGTTTTAGCAAAGAAACGTTAGAGGCCACAATCTAACCTCCTCAGTTTATAAATGAAGGAATTGAGGCTGAGGGTAGAAATGAGAACCCAAATATTCTTCCTAAAGATTGCTCCACTGTAACTTGAAGTTTGACTTAGAACATCTACATTGCAGCTTGTTCTCATTGATATAACTGAACTTGTTTCTGAGACTTGTGGAAATAAAACAACCTAAGATATTGCAAAGGTTGCTCAATTTGAAATCAAATAACCTGGCCACATGACAGCTATATGATCACAGGCAACTCTCAATTTAGAATAATAGTAGTAGTAGTAGTAGTAATATTTTTCTTCATTCTCAAAGAAATTTACATGAAAAATACATTTGAATTGGATTTGAATGAGGCTAAATGAGGCTACTTTCTCCTCAAGAAGCATTTGGGTCCAGTGACCAGATATGAATCAGAATGACTGAGGATATCCCAGAATGCAAGGCAATCAGGTTTACTTCATATCCAAAATCACATACCTAGTGTCTGAGGCTGGATTTGAACTCTGGTCCTCCTGACTTCATGGCCAGTGCTCTACCCACTGTGCCATCTAACTCTAAAATTCAACTTTTATATCTTTAAAAAAGGAATAACAATAATATCTGAATCATCTACTCTAGTGTAGTTCTGGGGAAAAAAAGCTTCCAATCTCCTAAGTAAATACTTAAATATCTCTCAAGGTCTATTTTTAGCATATAGTTATATAATCTGCAGATTTTTTTCAGCTAATCTGATTATGCGAAAATACAAATAATTTCAAGGTACTCAGACTTTCAGTCTTCCAAACCCTAAACTACTTTCTCACCATGTTTCTCTTTGGGTTCACCTTTCCAACTACCCACTTTCCACCCCTCCCAAAGTTTGACTGCAACTTCTTTGTTTGTCATTGCTTCAAACATGCTTCTAAGACCTGCAGTGTCCAAAAATGATTTGTATTGAACTGGATATCTCTTAAAAGAATGTGGGTCTGAATAAAGTGCCAGCCCTGGAATCAAGAAGACCTGAGTTCAAATTGAGTCTCAGACACTTAATAATTGCCTAGTTGTGTGACCTTGGGCAAGTCACTTAACCCCATTGTCTTAAATAAATAAAAAAAATAATTTTTTTAAAAAAGGATGTGGGTAGGGGTGGAGGGTCTAGGTCTAGAAGTCTTCTCAAAACTTCAAGGTATATTGATTTTAATTTGGCTTTTTGCTCATTTAAAATATAGTAAAGAAAATATTTTTAAAAAGTAAGGACTAAGGAGCGGCTAGGTGGCACAGTGGATAAAGCACCAGCCCTGGAGTCAGGAGTACCTGGGTTCAAATCCAGTCTCAGACACTTCATAATCACCTAGCTGTGTGGCCTTGGGCAAGCCACTTAATCCCATTTGCCTCGCAAAAACCTAAAAAAAAAAAAGTAAGGACTACAGGTAGGAAAATTATCCATAAGATTTAAGAGTAGTCAGCTAGGTGGCACAGTGGATAGAGTGGCCCTGGAATCAGGAATACCTGAGTTCAAATCTGGCCTCAGACACTTAATAATTGCCTAGCTGTGTGACCTTGGGCAAGTCACTTATCCCATTCATTGCCTTAAATAAATAAAATTTAAAAATATATATTTAAGAGCCCAACATTATTCTCCCAGTTTTAGATTAAATGGAATTTCTATTAGAGTGAAAATAAAAGTAATGTTTAAAGCTTACAGTTCCTAAATCACAACTGTTAATACCTGCATATTCATAGACCTTATTACCCTGGGTTCCATATCAAAGACCCTTATAAGAAATTGCTGTCCTGTGTCCTGATTTTAAATTCTCCTAGAGAAGAAAGAAGTAGTCTTTAATTCATTCTAGTTAGCCTCTCAATTTAATAGTTCCAATTTAATAGACTCTTCTTATTCATTCTCATCGTTTTTGTTGCCAAGATCAGCCAGACCACCAGTCACATGACCAGATCATATCAATCTTGCCAAGTAGAACCCCAGGAGGACTAGCAAGAAAGAAAATCACCCAAGAACTATCTACAAAGCTGTATTCTCCTTTTAAAAAGTCCTTCAGTTGGAATGCACAGGTGTGACTTTTTGCTCAGTTTACAGTAATACCCTCAGTCATTTCAACTTCTTGTGTTCCAGAAATTTTCAAAATGCAGTGGGAAGCCTAGGCCAGAGTCAATCAATGAATAAATATTAATTATCTATTATGTGGGGGTGGCTAGGTGGCGCAGTGGATAGACCACTGGCCCTGGAGTCAGGAGTACCTGAGTTCAAATCTGACCTCAGACACTTAATAATTACCTAGCTGTGTGGCCTTGGGCAAGCCACTTAGCCCCATTGCCTTGCACAAACCAAAAAAAAAAAAAAAAAAACAAACTATTATGTCAGATACTTTACTAGACACTGGAGATACAAAGAGAATAAAACAATTCCTACTCTCAAAGAGTTTATAGCAGGGGCTATTTCAGATATGAGGTTGCATTCAGGTAAACTAAATAAAATCAAAAGATCTGAAGACAAGAATAAAAACTACTGTCCACTGGGGGATGGTGATATTGCCATGTGTGAGTGTGTTTACCTGCACTTGTGTGCATATGGGCTTGTGCAGGCAATTAAACAGACAAAACAAATGGTTTCTCACACAGATTAGGTGTCACACTGAGTTTGAAGGGAAGGCAGGCAATTTTCAAGAATAACGTGGTAGATGGGAAGGACAGTGACAAGTAGACCCACTCATCTCCACATTGAGAGTGTGTGTGGTGCTTTCAATTGGACCTGGAACACAATGCATTGAAAAATGTAGGCATTGACCCAAATAATTGTAAAGCTGTATGATGTTGATGGCCTACAAAAGTCTTTGTCCTTGGAAGGCAATTGGAAACAAGCCACCTGAAAAAATCATTCATGAGAGAGCTTTTCAAAAGGACACAAGGGAGTGGCCCTTTGTACTCCCTGTAATTTTCTGTTCTTCTGAAAATGAAAAACTTGAATAGTATTAGCTTAGTACTTATAAGTACTGCAGAAAGAAAATGGGGAATTGAAAGAGGTACACAAAAGATTTGTTTTTGCCTTTGGTTTCCACTCTATTCTTGAATAGTCCTGCCCACCTGAAACCAACTTGATAGAACTTCAAGAAAAATAAATGAGGTCTGCTTAAGCTAGAAGGACTTTTGTAACCATGTCCTGAGTGAAGTGGCCTTTTGGTACATGGAAAGACCCTTTTACTTGGGAGTCAAAGAATGCAGGTTCAAATTTCACATCTCACACTTAGCTATGTGATTACCAAGTCATCTACCTCTGGGAGCTTAGTTTCCTCATCTATTAAGTGAAGACCTTTCTTTTTTTGAGAACCTCATTTGAAGCACATGTGTGGCCTCTTATTCAGTTTTCTATAATCCTCGTAGGCATTTTGGCTTACTACTTGCCATTTCCCAGAAATTGGATGAGATTAGGTGGCCACTGAAGTTCCTTCTAATCCCAGATCTATGTTCTTAGAGTCTCCAGGACTATGACTACATAATTGTTCTCGTGCTGTTTCTTCTACCTGTTCAGACAACACTTTCTAGGCCCATATCCTGTTAATGAAGAACTTGTCTCAGTTCCCATTAGACTTTGGAAATAGGAGGGAATCTCTCATCTGCCTCTGGACCTCTGAGCAAGAGGCAGACAGAAAGTAGATATAGGTTGTGACTGGAATGGGAAGGAACTGGAATATACTCACAACTCTGGGTCATAGCAAGCAAGGTGCTAATGCTTAAAGGTTAAATGGTTCAAGTCCATGGGACCATGGTACAATGGAAATTCAACTATACTATCCCAAATATCGTAGAATAATGTCCTGCCAGACCCTAGAGAAGGACAAAAGGAAAATGATGGAATTCATAATGATTTTCCTAAAGTATAAGTCTACCAATTGCAAATTCCTACATAATCAGTTGTGGTGGCTCTCTATTATCTTCAAAATAAAATGTAATCTTATTTGAAGTGAAAAGTTCTTCACAAATGGGCCCCTTCCTACTTTCTAGTCTTCGTCCACCTTCCACCCCACCATGTAATCTAGGATTCAGGCATAATGCTTTTCCTGTTGTTCCATACACATAATCCTCTTTATCTTGTCTTGGCCATCCACCATATCTAGAACTTTCCCTTTCCAGCCCCATTTCTTAGCATCCTTGGTTTCCTTCAAGACTCAACTCATAAACCACTTCTATTTTGAAACATTAAAGATTCTCCCAGATGCTAGTGCCTTCTCTCCCAAATTATATTCATTTTTCAGGAAAAATCATGTTCATTTTTCATATAACTGAGGCCATGTCTTGGCACATACAGAGGGGTCCTGGCTCGTTCCAGTAATATGGGACATAGCTCAAGAGCATGATACTCCTCGATGACACAGCAATCCCCTTGCTGGCAGTTGAGCAGAAAGAACTGGTAACTTATTGAGTCATGGAATCAGAATTTGAGAGGTAAATGTGTCCTCAGTGTCCCAAAAGTCCAACCCACATATCAAAGGAATCTCCACCATAACATACCCAAGAATGCTCGGTGTTCAGCCTGATTTTTTCTTCTACTCTAGCTACCATCCATCCATGAGTACTGATATCTCAAGCTCATGTTTAGCCTAGCTAAGCCTAAACTTGGGTTTGGAGCTGGTTTTTTGGTTTGTTCTTTCCTGATCTTGGCTGAATAAGCATCTAAAGAAAAATATGTCTAGGTATGGAGGGGACTTTGTGAGTTCTAGCAGTTCAAAAGTCCTGGGTCCCCAACAATTAATCTAGCACCCTTGGAAACAAAAATTACTACTTGGAGCTTGACTTTTATACCCCAGCCCATTCCTATCTTTTCATTCTTCTTATACCCTATCACATACTCTTTGATCCGGAGATATTGGCCTCCCTGCTGTCATTTCCCAAATCTTAAATATTTTCATTTGCTGTCCCCCTTGCCTTCTCTCCCTTCTGTCTCCCAGTTTCCAGGTTTCCATTCCTTCTAAATATCTTGTTTGTACTTAGGTGTTTTTTTAATGTTATTATCCCATTAGAATATTATCTTTTTGATATTGAGGCCTGGTTTTGTTTTATTTGTTTTTGTTAGGGGACTTTTTTTTTATTTCTTTGTATACCCAGTGCTGGGTAATTAACTGTTGGGTCATTATTTTTCTGTCTGGCCAATTTTAATTTCTGAGCATTCAGTTCTTTAATGAGGTTTCCACTGTTCTAATTTGTTGATTTTCCTTGCTGTTCGATACTTCCTGATTTTTCCATTCTTGATTCTTTTAGTCCATTTCTTCCAGATACAAACTTCAATGCCTTTGACCAGGGCATATTTTTTCCCTGATGCTTTTCCTGGACTTTTTGTGGGGTCAAAATCATCTCCTAGGTTTTGATTTCTATGCTCTTTAACACCAAGATATTCACTGGACTCTGAGGCTCCCTCTCAGCCCAAGGCTTCAAAATCTCTCCCTGGAGAACCTTCGCCTGTTGCTGGGCTGAAGGGCTACTCTTTGACTGGCTTCCACCACAGTTTTCAGGGACTGCTTGGGCTGAATTTTGCCTAGAGCTTTTCTTGTGCAGCTGAGAGGACTGTTGGAACACAGCTGGACCCTACTTGGAACACCCCAAAGCTGCTCTCTCTGTAGGTTAGGGCTGCTTTGGGGCCCTGTTACAGCTGCCAAGGTTACTCCTTTCTATGCCAGGCTTATCTGGGGGAAGCTTGGGCAAGAAGTATCATGATGGATCTGACCATGACCCCCCAAGTCCTAGAGTTTGTCTCCTGCAACTACATTCCTAGGACATTGCAAGCTGAGCTTAATTCTGTGGAATGCAAAAAGTGAATTTGGGGACTGCCCCAAATGCTCCAGGGACTTTGGTTGGTTGACTGTGGGTATGCTTCAAGACTTATCTATCTCAGAATCTCCTCAGGACTTGGGGTTCTTTCTGTGGATTCTAAAGTTGTGTGGAAGAGTTGAAAATTATTCTTTCTATGACCTAGTAGAGGGGTGCATTTTTTGGCCAGATGGAGTGTTTGCAGGGGATCTTGGGGTCTCTTGATTCTAGCATGAAGTCATCTTTCTACAATCCCTGGTAAATGCTTTACAAATAGCAGGCTTCTCATATATATGTCATACATACATACATACATACATATATAGTTCATTTTACAGATGAAGAGACTGAGGCAAACAGAGTTAAGTGACTTGCCCAGGGTCACATAGCTAGTAAGGAGAGGTCAGATTTGAATTTAGGAAGATGAATCTTCCTGACTCCAGGTCTAGCATTCTATGTACTGTGCCACCTAAGCTGTTCATAGATATATGGAAGAGATGATAGATACTCACATACATACTATATATACATACATAATATTACATAGAGATAAATATGATATATAGAGAGCATATTTGTATGCAACTACATATATGAACAAGTGAACCAAAGCTTTTTTTTTTGTTTTGTTTGTAGAGAAATTATAACACTATACATGTATAGATATATGGATACATAATTTTTTTTTGAGGAAGGGATTCTCACTAAATTTTTATCATTAAACTCTAACAAAGCTTGTGGATTATCTGAGATGTCTGCTAGTCTTTAGATTCCTCCCGTTGACTGGTTAGGTAATCATTCTGATTACAGACCTTGGGGTCTCCCTATTTCCTTTAAAGGGTTTCACTTCCTTCAAGAATTGGTCTTGCTGATTACTAGACACCAATATCATTTAAGTCTCAATGTCTACATCATAAGATTATGAGCATCCCCAAAATGACCTTGGTCTCTGGATGCCCATCATTGCTATTGCCAGCTATTTGACAAGGGTTACCATTAAGATATAGTGAAACTGTTTTGAATGGAAACTGGAGAAGAAATATGGGGGAAGGTGGTAAATTCAGAAAAGTTCCTTAAAGTTCCCATCACTGTTCATTTAGTAAAACAGAAAGTATCATGTCATATCTTGGACCTATCTTGGTAAAGTAGAATTTAAAATGTTTATTCTAATTCCCTTTAAAGTCTGTTAAGCTGATAGGTGCTGTTATCAGTGTGTAACACTGTTTTCCTTCTGTTTTCCTTCACACAAGATGACTTTTACTACCATTATTTTCAAATTTTTGATCACTTTAATCAAACTTTTGGTTTAATGCTAGATGTACTAAAAACAAAAAATAAGCCATTTTGCAACTTTCTTCTGGTAATAAGTTTACTGGAGGAGGTTGCAACTAGTAGCCAACATAAGGATGACCATAACTATGAATTTCACTCATCTAAGGATCACACAGAATTTAGAGTTGAAAGAAACATCGGAGATCACCTATTTAGAGAATCACTGGTCACATAAAGGCAGATTAAACTGGTAGCTGATTCCATTTGCCAAACCATCCAAACTAAGTGATTTTTTAAAAATAGGAACAAAATTCTCTTACAGTATTCTGACAAATGATTCATCAGGATTGTTTTGGTTTGTTTTTACTACATTCAGAATTGACTTGGGCAAAAATGTGGCAGAGGGTAAAGTAGAATTTAAAATGTTTATTCTAATTCCCTTCAAAGTCTGTTAAGCTGATTTTATAAGCCTTTATAATAACTTCCTTATTAAACATGTTAACAAGCCTTCCAGGAAAGTGTGGAAACTTCAGAGCCTAAGACATTAGAAACAATGTAGGTAAAATGCAGGATTCTACCTAAACAAGCACAGGTGAAGACTCAGTCCTGGACTCTATTTAGATCTGTACCTCCCCACTTAGTCTATTTGAAGGCACAAACCCTGAAAGCAAGTGAAGAAATAATGATCCAAAACAATCAATTATTTGAAAATTGCATGAACTGCCTTTGGAAATAAAAGGATTTCCCTTCAATAGGTCCTCAGCTAGTAGATTCAGGAAAACCAGAGTTCAAATCTTGTCTCAGATATTTACTAGCTATGTGACCCTGTGTGAATCACATAACTTATCTCCCTTAGTTTCCTTATCTGTAAAATAAATTTGGACCCAATGACCTCTGAGGTCTTTTTGAGATATAAATATAAGATGCTATGAGTCAGAAAGACCACATGGAAGAAGTATCATGAAAGACTTCAAAAGAGAAATGTTTTTGTCTTTCAGGTAGAGAAAAGTATATATAAGAACAAAGAAGAGAAATAAAAGAGGATTTTGCCACATTTGCCTAGAAACTAAGTTTGGAAAAGGGCAGAAGTGAGGCAAAGCTGGAAAAGCAGGTTTCTGACTGGGGCATGGAGTTAGACTTTGGTACGT
The DNA here is from genome assembly GCF_037893015.1 of Macrotis lagotis. Taxonomy (NCBI): domain Eukaryota; kingdom Metazoa; phylum Chordata; class Mammalia; order Peramelemorphia; family Peramelidae; genus Macrotis; species Macrotis lagotis. The sequence continues at coordinate 62,480,259 of NC_133663.1, forward strand.
GATGTCTAGTTCATTAAAGGTTTAGCTTTCTTTGTTGTTTTAAAGCAGCAAGGGCAGGCTCATAGCTGTCACTAAGCATCCAGAAGGAACAGGAAGGTTAGCTTTTTGATTGGGGGTGGCAATATAAAAGATGAGAGTTTATAAGTGAAGAAAAAATAAAGACAGACTACCTTTCAAGTACAGCAGGTTTATCCTTAATATAAATCATTTAATTGTTACTTTGGAAGATAAACTTTTGTTTGACAAGATTAAAAGTAATACCTCCTCCATGTAAAAGGAAATGATCACAGCTCCATCTGGTGGTCATAATCAGAATGATGGTCAGTTCATGTGATCCATACTTTTTTTATTTGGAAAAATAGGGATACTTTCTTAGTTCATGCTTTGCAAAATAACTTAAATTATCTGAACAGTTTATGCTCAGATATCCAAATATGAAACAGGGCATTCTATATCAAGTTTTTACATTTTAATTTTTAAATATGAAATATGGATACAGCACCAGTCCTGGAGTCAGGAGGCCCTGAGTTCTAATCCAGGATCAGACATTTGACAATTATTAGCTGTGTGACCCCAAGTCACTTAATCCTACTATCTTGAAAAAACAAAGATGAAAAGTTTAATATGGGGCTGAGGGTTTTTTAAAAGTGCAATGATATTGTTACATACTTAGAAAATTGGTGAACATTTTACAGAAATCAGTTACAATCTCAAAGAAAAGTCCTGTCTTGAACTCAAGTACTTGCTTTATATTTTTTACAAATTACATGACAAGTCCTTGATGTATCTAATCTTAAAACAGTTATGAGACTATCCCAGTAAATAATTTTTTTTCCCCTAAGCAGGGATCATGTATGATCTGATAGCCAAAAATTCTATGAAATAAATTAACTGTTCCTTTTTCTGTTTGTATTCCAAAACTCATAGGATTTACTCTGAGCAATTATAACATTTGGACAGCTCAGGAACTCATTGTAAACTTCAAAATTTTTCATAAATTTTTTTTCAAGTATACAAAGATGTTATTAGACTACTAGCCTTTTTTCAGGTCATGCATTTTTATTAAAATGCTTCTCCAAAAAAAAATTTCATGCTATCTACATTCAGATAAAGAACGGACTGGACTCGACTACAAACCAAAGCATGCTTTTTAAACTTTTTTGTGTTGTTTTTTTCTTTTGGTCTGTTCCCTCTTTCACAACTGGACAAATGTTTTACATGAATGCATGTTTATTAACCTATATCAAACTGCTTACCATTGTTGGTAGAAAGGAGTGAAGGGAGTAAGGAAGAAAAATTTGGAACTCAAAATCTTGTAAAAATAAAAGCTAAAAATTGTCTTTACATATAGAGGGAAAATAAAAATGCTATTTAAAAAATAAAAAATAATTTCAATTCCCTTTACAAAAGATTTTTGGGACTTTAATTAAATAGTTTATAAATCATTGCATTTCAAAGTAAGAACATATATGGAACTAACTGGTCTTTTCCCAAATAGCAAGATGGATGTTTATGATAAACTGCCCTAAAAAAATAATACTGAAGGGAAAGCTTCTACTCCAAAACTAATAGAAACAAAAATGTTTGCGTTTATAGTAATAAATTATCCTCCCAATTCTAAATTCATTGAATTAACAATTATTTACAATCTTCAAATTAGTCTTAAAAGTTTATGGTCTTAGGCAGGAATTCAGGGAAGGCCAGAGGGATTTGCATGAACTGATGCTGAGTGAGATGAGCAGAACCAGAAAAACACTGTAAACCCTAACAGCAACATGGGGGTGATGATCAGCCTTGATGGACACACTTATTTCATCAGTGCAACAATCAGGGACAACTTGGGGCTGTCTGCAATGGAGAATGCCATCTGTATCCAGAGAAAAAACTGTGGCGCTTGAACAAAGTTCAAGGACTATTCCCCTTTAATTTAGGGGGGAAAAAACCTGATATCTTTATTATCTGATCTTGTTATCTCTTATACTTTGTTTCTTCTTCTTTAAGGATATGATTTCTCTCTCATCACACTCAATTTGGATCAATGTACAACATGGAAACAAAGTAAAGACTGACAAATTGCTTTCCGTGGGGAGGTGGGGGAGGAAAGTAAGATGGGGGAAAAATTGTAAAACTCAAAATAAATAAAATCTTTAATTAAGAAAAAAAAGTTTATGGTCTTAGAGTGATTTAAAAAATATTTGAACATTACCCTTTATTTACTGCTTTACTTTAGAATTCTAACTAGTTTACAGACTTATTAGCTCACAAAGATTTAAGCCATTCACCTTTATTGTAGAATTGTCGCAATTTGGACTTTGCCTTTCTAGTGATGCTAAAAGCTATACTATTTAGTTAAGTAGGTGAAGTTAGTCAACCTGTTAATAATATGCTTCAAATTAATTTGGCAAGTAACATTTTAGAAAACAAAGATTTGTTGTATTCAAAAAAAATTTTAAATTGGTATTATTGGGACTTGGAACTAAAAAATTTTCATACCATGATACTTCAAAGCTAGAAGGGAATTGCTAAATGATAAAAAGCATAACACTCTACAAATCACACAGTGATAAATCCAGAACTTCAAGAGCAATTTCTTCTAAAGAGGTCAACAAATAAGATTTAACAAACTTGAAAGGATTTCACCATAACCATTTTTGAACAGTAAATGACTCTCTTGTAATCTGACAAGCCCCCAAGGGAGAAAGAAGATTTCCCCGAGCAATCTAGGAACTGTCATCATATCTTCCAAGTCACTTTGAAGTTTGTGGTTCCTTTTTCTGCTTTGGTGAGTTCAAGCGCTAACATGTTTTTGGCCAATTAATTCGAAGTAATAATTTTTTCCGCTAATTTTTCACTGGGTTTGGAATAGTCCCAAGGTCGCCTATTCTCAGCCAACCCATACAGCTTCCTTAGAGCCACCCGAGCAGCTTCTTCTTCTGCAGCCAGTACTGTTTCACCAGGTCCTTCTGCTATTAGTTTCTTTTCACTAGAAAGAAAGTAAAAACAAGCATTAAATTTCAGTATGCAGTCTTACTATATGCAAGCATTAGATATACCTTCTAAATGGCATCTGAAGATAACATTCATTACAACAAGAAATCTTAACTATGGGTCCCTTGTTTTAATATTTTGGTAACTGTATTTCAATACAACTGATTGGTTTTCTCTATAATCTATGTATCTAAAAAAAACCAGTATTATGAAAAGGAATCCACTGTTTTACCAAATTCAATGGAGTCCATGACCAAAAAGAAGTTAAGAAAATCTAACACTGGAAGTAATGTTGATTTTTTTTTGGTTTGGTTTGCTTTTTACAAGACAGTGGGGTTAAATGACTTGCCGAAGGTAATTGCTAGGTAATTATGGAGTGTCTGAGGCCTAATTTGAACTAAGGTACTCCTGACTCCAGGGCCAGTGCTATCCACTGCACTACCTAGCTGCCTTAGTAATGTTGATTTTTTAAAAAAATAGATAATTTTTAATTTGGGGCAGTTAGATTTTGTAAGAAATAGGGTTCCAAGTCTAAAATCAGGAAGACTCATTTCCTGAGTTCAAATCTCATCTCAGGCACTTACCAGGCATGTATGTGATCTTGGGTTAGTCACTTAACTTGACTTCAATTTCCTAAAATGAGCTGGAGAAGGCAATGGGCAACTACTTCAGCATCTTTGCCAAGAAAACTCCAAATGGGATCACAAAGAGTCAGCCATGACTGAAACACCTTGACAACAACACTTTTGGATTTTAATGGATTCTGCTTCACCTTCATTATAAAAAGATCTCTTCTAAAGATCTAAAGATCATTGACAACTCACTGGACTAGGTTTTTCAAGTTGGTCCCTGCTTGGGTCTATTAAAAATAAACTGCTATAAAACTTGCTTTCTAGATATGAAATTGTACTGATTTAGCAACACTACCTTAACTTGTGCTAAGATTAAGGGACATTCAAACTTTTTTTAAGGTTTTTTTTTTTGGCAAGGCAATGGGGTTAAGTGATTTGCCCAAGATCACACAGCTAAGTAATTAATAAGTGTCTGTGGCCAGATTTGAACTCAGGTCCTCCTGACTCTAGGGCCAGTGCTCTATTTACTGCACACCACCTAGCTGCCCCCATTCAAATGTAAACCAAATTGAAAACAAAAGCATATGAAGGAGGCAAGGGAACTAGAGCATGGTAAGAATGTGTTGAATATATAAATTTCAAGAATCTGTGATTTCATTTATGAAGGAAGGTACCACCTCCATGGGTGTAGATCATAACTCTCTGATTTGGTAAAGGGTTTTCCAGAATTGCTGTAGCTTCTGAAAAGCACGACAAGCCTCTTGCACATAAGCTAAGCTAGTCCTTGGACAACAGACACAGCTGCCTACCAAATCATAACTTTGTGACCTGATAGGTTGGCTGTTTGCCAACATAGTCTTTAAGAACCTACAAAGAAATTTCCATATCTTAATTGGGAATCAGAGTTGAGACCTTAGTAGATTAATAATGTACTTAGAGGTTATAAAAAATAAATATTATACTTTTTGGAGAAACTGTGAACATTTTCATAAGGTTTGATAATGGTTTTATCAGTATACAAATTCCCAAATTTGAACTGAATGCAGACAATAGTCCTCCCTTCTGTAGCTAAACAGAGCCTTCCTTGCTAAGAGTCAACTGGAGGCTGAAACCCAATTGCCTCTTGGTTACAAAAGTTAAGTGCCAAGAGCAGCAAATATATCTCAGACCCTGAAATTTTATGGAGAACTCCTTAGTCATTATATGTATTCGGAAGTAAAATTAATAGAAGCTCCCAGTTAAAGTAACATAGGTCATGCTCCTTAAGACAAGACAGGTGATATGCAAATTCCTACAGGAATTAGGATCTGAGAAGCCATCTTTCTCTGGAATTATCACAATAAATATTTTTCAATATAATTTTGTTAAAATGTGCAAAAATACACTGCAAAACACAATGCAAACTTTACTCACCAGTACAAACCAACAAAATACAGTGGCAACACTGTGCTGCTTCCAGACTGCCTGGTAATTCTGGGTTCAGGAGCAGAAATATTCCTTTTTGTCAACTCTTCCACTAGAAGACCCATGGGATTTACAACCTTCCACATGTCAAAAAGTTCTTTTCCAGTCATCTGTGTAATTAAGAAGTCCTGCAGGAAAAAAAAATAACATTATAAATATTAGGCAGAAGGGAATAAAAGCATCCATAATTCTAAGGATGCTATCATCTAACTCTTGCTGAATAATCCAGATCACACTTCATTAAAAACAAAGTTCTCATAGAATAAAAGAAATTCTGCTTCCCAAAGGTTGCCTATTTCAAACCATATTCTTTATAAAACTTCAGTGCAATGAAAATGTTTTTAGTCTGAGTTCAAGTTAACAAAAGCATTTACATTTAAAATTCAAAATTTGTTACATACATTATCTTTGTTTATTTACAACCACCCTGTGAGTTAAGTGGCCCACATTACAAATGAAAAAGGTGAGGCCCAAATAGGTTATACTCCCTTGTGTCACACAAGTACCAGAGGCCAGCTTCAAACCCAGATTCCTACAGACATCAAGTCTGTCCTGCTTGGTCTAACTCCTTGTTTAGATTTGATCTATATCATAGAAAGATGCTAAAATATTCCTGAGGTTATAAGTTAAAAACTTTATTGATATGTGGCAAATAAGTTTAGATAGTCCCAGATTAATTATCTATTTATTCTTTATGTGTGTATGTATGTATATATATTTGCAAAAGGGAATTTCACAAGCTTTTATTTACTCTTTAAGGGTAGTCAAAGTAGCTAACTCAAAAATAATATTGGATTGGTAGGAAGTTTATCCAGCGCTGACATCTATCCTATGAGTTTTCTAAAGTTTATTAAACATTTCTTTGATATTAAAATAATAATGACTTTATCACAAGTAACTCTATTTTAAAGTTTCACAAAAAAATAAGAAACAAGGATGAATAATCCAAGAAATTCAATGTTCATTCTATTATTTATTTAAATGAAAATGGAACATACCAACACCTATGAATTCTACAGGAACCAGCAAAACACTGAATAGTTAAAGAAAATTATTCAGCTAGACATGCTTTCTAAATAAATATACTTATATATGACAAGAAGATGAGACCACAGCAAAGGAGTGAACAAAAATACTTGAATTGGACTGAAAAACACCTAGATCCAAACTTGCTTTGTTAGAATGGTCAAAATTCCCTAATCTAGGTATAAAGATCTGATAGCTACAACTTCCCAAGGCTGTTGCAAGGGGTAAACTTTAGAATAATCAACAACCACTTATGAAGTGCCTGTCTACAGGGAAGCAGGAGACCAATGAAGAGACTCATGCACTGGTCCAGGGAAGAAGTGATGAGGGCCTCAACCAGGGGTGACAGTATAAAGAGAGGGAAACTAGAAGTTGTGGGAGATGTGGATATAGAATCAAACAGACCTAACATAAATGAATATGTGCAGTGATAGAAACTTGGGAATGGAGCAAGATGCCAGGGCTGCGAACTTATATGATTGGAAGTGTGGTAATGCCCTTGACAGAAACAGAGGAGATTTAGGGGAAAAGATATGTGTTCCATTTTAGATGAGTTTGAGATACCTATGGACCATCCTATTTGAAATATCTAATAGGCAGGTCCTGGAATTTCAGAGATGCCAGGGCAAAGTAGACAGCTCAAGGAGTCATCTGTGATATAAATGCCAGTTATTATATGTGGATGTGCTTTGTAAATATTTGTTAATATTTCATTATTTTCTAAATAAAATGTACCCACATTTTAACATTGAGCTAACAGTCAATTCCATTACAGCCTATCTCCAAAGATATACAGATAGATAGATAGATAGATAGATAGATAGATAGATAGATAGATAGCTCGATCTCCAACTGGAGCTTTGTTTTTTTTTAAATATCATTTGAGTTAGCAGGCCAATGATAAAATGCTGGTAATGTTATACTGATATTAGGTATAATATACAATTTTGGGGGGATCACTAGGTGACATAGTAGATAAACCATTGGGTCTGGAGTCCAGAAGACTCATCAGATTCCTGAGTTTCAATCTGTGCCTCAGGCACTTACTAGTTGTGTGACCCTATTTGCCTCAGTTTCCGCATCTGTAAAATGAGCTGGAGAAGGAAATGGCAAACCATTCCAGTATCTTTGTCAAGAAAACTCCAATGGGGTCATGAAGAGTTGAACATGACTGAAATGGCCCAAAACCACCACTACAAATTCTTGCACAAGGCAGGAACCTGAAAAATATTTATCAACAATGTTGAAAGGATGTGGGAAATCTGGGACACTAATACATTGTTGATGAAGCTGTGAACTCATCCAACCTTTCTGGAGAGCAATTTGGAACTAGGCCCAAAGGGCAATAAAAATGTGCATACCCTTTGATCCAGCAATACCACTACAGGGTCTATACCCTGAAGAGATTATGAAAAAAGGTAAAAACACCATTTGTACACCCTGTTTGTGGTGGTAAAGAATTGGAAATCGAGTGAATGTTCACAAATTGGGGAATGGCTGAACAAATTGTGATATATGTATGTTATAGAACACTATTGTTTTATTAGAAACCAGGAGGGTGGACAGAGCACTGGCCCTGGAGTCAGGAGTACCCGAGTTCAAATCCGGTCTCAGACACTTAATAATAATTACCTAGCTGTGTGGCCTTGGGCAAGTCACTTAACCCCATTGCCTTGCCAAAAAAAAAAACTCTAAAAAAAAAGGGATGATATCTCTCTCATCACATTCACCTTAGATCAATGTAGACCATGGAAACAATGTAAAGACTAACAGACTGCCTTCGGGGGGGGGGGGATCAATATTATGGGAAAAATTGTAAAATTCAAAATAAATTAATTAAATGAAAAAATATTGTTCAATTTGAATTTTGCATACTTGGACTGATGGTTTTAAAGAGAGACAGTTGTAGGACTTCATAATTTGGTCTAACATTTTAACAGAAACAAGAAAAAAAAGAAAAATATGAAACTATTGCTCTTGATTTTTCTTAGTTTATACTTGGTCTTAGGTCCAGTCTTTTTAAATTAACCAAGTTTCTTCACAAATAACAAGCTGCAAGGACTAAAGACTGTAAACTCAAGCTCAAAAGCATAAGTAATAAATAGTTTCATACCCTGATAAAAATAGATGTCTTCTGTGGCCCACTGCTTTGCAGCAATGCTCCTATAACTGCAAAGAAAGTCTGTTGGAGAACTGCCTGGGGGACAGGGAATTCCGCACTCAGTGTTAATTGCTCTACAGCCAGGTTTCTGGCTACATGACATATAACATCCTCATGGGTAAGAAAATCCACAATGGCCTGCACACCTTCGACGGGCAGGCATGGGTATGCCCCACCAAGCAGCTGTGTGAGACATGTCTGGGAAAAGGCCTTTCCCTGTTCTGCGAGTTCTCTGTTATCTCTAAGGTTGAGAGCCACTGCTTTTTGGTCAACTCCCAGTTTCTGTCGTCTGGCTTCCTCACTTTCAATGTAACATCTGTTAATAAAAGCAGTTTTGAGAAGCTCTAAAGAAAAGTCCTCATGTAGTCGGTGACAAAACGCCTGGATTTCTGCATGATAGTCCCAGTTGGGCTTCTCTGAACTGAAAATGAAAAAAAGAACAGAGCACTGAAAACTCAAAATGCTGAATTTTTATCTCAAAAGTTTAATGTTACTTTTATGAAATGTCATTCCTTCTCCAACTACAAGAAACAATTAGAAAAATGATTATCCCTACTTCTAGGTAACTTTTTTTAAAATTTTATTCAATTGACTTGCCCAGGGTCACACAGTTAGGCAATTATTACATGTCTGAAGTTGGATTTGAACTCAGGTCCTCCTGACTCCGGGGCAGGTGCTCTATCCACTGCACCACCTAACTGCCCTAGGTACTGATTTTCAAAACAAATAAATCAGACAATAATGGTTATAAGTTTTAGAAATTTAGATAGCTAGATTAATGTTTTGAAAAGCAGTTATAACCTGGCAAAATCCTGCACTGGAAATAAGACATTATCTTTAGAAGTTCCAGATTTTACCAAGAATCTCCATCTCCCCAATCCATTAAGTTTTTTCCTCTCCATAATGCCAGATACAACTGGCATGGTGACAGTCACATTATGTAACCCCTCTGGGTCAGTCACCTGTTCACCTATAAATGAGAGGTTTAGACCAAATGGCATAAGGTCTTTTTTTAAAATAAGCTATGAGGGGATGGCTAGGTGGTGCAGTGGATAGAGCACCAGCCCTGGAGTCAGGAGGACCTGAGTTCAAATTTGACCTCAGACACTTAATAATTACCTAGTTGTGTGGCCTTGGGCAAGCCACTTAACCCCATTGCCTTGCAAAAAGAAAAACCTAAACAAACAAACAAAAAAAAGGGAGAGGATCTTCCCTTAAACAAACCACATCACTTAGCTCCAGTGTTTCTGGAGAGGAATCTCAAGGCCAGAAAGGCACAAGTGATGGAGGAGACAGTTACAGAAATGCAAAGAGCATACCTCAGGGGATCCTCAAAGAATGTCAGCACAGAAAAAGGATAGTCACCCTAACTACTCTCCTGTCCACACCCCTCCCCAACTTTCTCATACCCCAGAATCAAATAGAAAATTCTGTTTCATTTAAGTATTAAGTATTTAAAGTCTTTCAGAGTCTAGACCTTTCCTACATTTCTTCTCACTACCCACGCCCCTCCACCTCACTCTTCTATCTATATAGAAGCCTAGCAGATGCCCCTCAAACATGAGGCGCCGTTCCAAGCCCCTCCTGGAATATGCTCATCTCCCCTCTGCCTTGCCAAAGACTCATCTCAAATGCATGTACTTTCACCCAACCACTCCTGAGTTCCCTATGAGATGACCTCCCAAAATTACAAGGGATTTATCTTCCAGGTACACCAAATGACCATCAACCACAGGAGGGGCCTTCAGCTGTAGGACTTGATTCCCTGGGGCTGGAATCTGGAAGACCCGAGTTCAAGTCTGTCCTAGAATGGTACTCGAGGGCAGGGACTGAGGACTGAGTTTCTGCCGTACTTGGTCATTTCTAGCACTTAAAATACTGCCGGGCACATGAAAGGCCGTTTTTAGCCTTACGTGTAGGGAACTTTTTAGTCAACTTTATTCTAGTTTCAATAAATGGTTAGCTTACTTAGTTTAAATAAATTAAAAAGTAAATAATAAAATAAATAATAAATAAAAGCAAAATAAATATAAATAATGTAATAATTAAATATTAAATAAATAAAATAAATTAATATAAATTAATAAAATTAAATAAAAATCAATTTAACAAATTCTAGGTTAATTAATAAATGAAATTAAATACAATAATAAAATAAAAGAATATATATAATAAAATAAAAAAGGTGTTTAATAAATAAATTACAGTGAATGAATCCAGGCCATAAGCCCCACCCAGCAGGAAATGTTAATTATGCAGCAGTTCCAAGCCACAAAAAAGGGGCCCAGGCAGCGCTGCCCCCAAGGGCTTCCAATGGGGCAGCATCACAGCGCATCCCGGCTCGGGGAGGGCGAGGACCACGGTAACCCGCACCGTATTGCGCTCCTCCCGTCCCTTCTGCCCTCGGAGCCTCAGTTTCCCCATCGGTCGGAGCGCGCTCCCGCCCTTCCGCCTGGAGAGGCGGGTCCGAGGCTGAGCCCGGGCTCCTCTGGCCAATCAGCAGGAGAAGCGCGGGGGTGGGGGGTTGGGAGGGCCTCCCGCGCATGCGCGCGCGCACCCCGTCCGGGGCCCGGAACCTACCGGCGCACGGGAGGCGGGGGGCAGCGGAGCTGCCGCTGCCGCTCCACCTCTTTGAGGAAGCGGAGCGTGGCGCGGATCCCGCCCTTGATGCCCCGGCTCTGCCGGATGGGCTCCGAGACGGCTGAGGCCCGCAGGAGGCCGCGGGGCGCCCGGCCCAGCAGCCGCACCAATCCAGACGCCATCTTGTGAAGACCGGAAGGAAGCGAGTCGGAGCGGTGTCGCATCGACACCGCTCCCTGCCTCTGGGGGCGGTGCTAAGGCGGCCTTGGGGGCGGGGCCAGGTTCGGGATGGGGGCGGAGCCCGGGGGCGGAGCAGAGGCTGCTCATTGGGTGCACGGGGAAGGCGGGGCGGGGCGGGCTCCGGTGGGCGGGGCCATCCTTCCTCCCTCTGCTGGCTGTTTCGCGTGGTGCTTCTGAGCGAGCCGGACCTGGCCAGCCTGGCTTCCCCGGGACCGGCCCTGGGTGGGCAGGAGCTGCCCCCTGCCCTAGGTATCGCCCTGGGCCTCAGTTAAAGTATTTCTACTGCTGCCGCCAGTCTGATCCCTTAACCAGATCCAAACACGCTTGTTCAGATGGTTAAACAAGCCTTAAGCCGGGCCCTAAGATACAGATCTGGAATAACAGCGAGCATCAAAGGCCGCAGGGCACTTTATAGCAATCAAGGACAGTCCTGGACAGCAAATGCCATCATGATCACCTTGTTACAGATGAGGAAACTGAGGCAGTCAGCTTGAATGACTTGCCCAGGGTCACACAGCCTTTAAGAAGGGGAACATAGGTCTTTTCCCCGGTTTATAAACAGGCTGCGTCTTTCAGTGGAATGCTGACCACTCTCGGGTTATCTGCCCACTCTCTGTTTCCTCTTCAGTATCATCATCATTCATTCTCCAACCTGACCTCCTCCCCATTATACTCTAACTGAAAGATCTCATCATCTCCCATGGGCCCAATTATTATCTCTTTGAAAATAATTACACATCTAATTAATCATATTTTTGTTCTGAGCTGTCTTCTTCCATCACCAGCTGCCTTTAGGACATCTCCACTGGCAAGTCAATTAATCAATAAACATTTAAGTGCCAACTATGTCTTGCACTGTGCTAAATAGTGGGGGTATAAAGAAGTAAAAGACAGTCAAAAGACAATTGAATTTTTTTGTGTGTGGATGAAATTGGGGTTAAATGACACTCTGGGTAAGTGTCTGAAGCAGGATTTGAACTTCAGTCCTTCTGCCCTCAAGGAGCTTACAAACCAATAGGGAAGACGACATGTAAATATATATATTCAAAGCAAGCTATGTACCAGATCAGTGGGAAAGCACTAGAATTTAGAGGGGTTAGGGAAAGATTTCTGTAGAATTTGGGATTTTAGTTGGAACTTAAGGGAAGCCAAGAAGATCATTAAGTAGTGCAAAAGAGGGAGAGCATACCAGACGATGGACAACCAGACATGGGAAATGCCTGGATCCCAGGCATTGTTCTTGGAACAGTCAAAATAAATTTAAAAAATAAAATTTTTGAAAAAAAGAATATATGTTGGGGAGTGTAGAAGCTGAGACATTCAGGGTTAAGTGACTTGCCCAAGGTCACACAGCTAGTATCAGAAGCTGGATTTGAACTCAGGTCCTCCCAACTTCAGGGCCAACATTCTCCCCACTAGCTGCCCCTAAACGTTATAGAATAAGGTATAAGAAGACCGGAAAGGTAGAAAAGCACTACATAATAAAGGTCTTTGAATGCCAAACAGATGCCTTTTGTATTTCCTCCTGGAGACAACAGGGTGAAGTCACTGTAGCTTATTGAAAGGAGAGTGAGGTGATCAGACTGTGTTTGGGGAAATTCACTTTAGTGGCTGAAATGAGGCTATTACAATAGTCCACATTGATGCAGCCTCTCATCATTTCATTCTTGGACTATTGTAATAGCCTACAGTGACTTCACCCTATTGCTTCCAGGAGGAAATACAAAAGGCATCTGCCCCCCCCCCATCTTTAAACTGTGACCAAAGTGTTTTCACTTTTGCAAAGGCTGAATTTGAGAGATGTTGCAAAAGTGAAAACACTGGTAAGAGTTTAAAGATGGGGGTAGCAGCTAGGTGGTACAATGAATAGAGCACTGACCCTGGAGTCAGGAGGACCTGAGTTCAAATGTAACCTCAGACATTTAATAATTATGTAGCTGTGTGACCTTGGCCAAGTCACTTAACTCCATTGCCTTGCAAAAAAAACCCCCTAAAGATGGGAGGGGGAAGGAGTGAGAAATAGTGAAGAGTGGGATGACTCTTGGGTTGAGAAACTAAGAATTGGGAGAATGGTGTTGCTACAGTAATAGGGAAGGGAATGGAGGGTGGGGATTAAGGGGGTAAGATGTTTAGTTTGGGATATTTTGAATTCAAGATATCTACTGGACATCCTGTTCTAGATGTCTGAAAGGCAGGTAGAGATACAAGATGGGAGCTCCAGAGAGAGGTCAGCATAGATGGGAATTAAATGTCAGCATAGATGGGAATTAAATCTGGCTGATGTGGTGATTTCAATTAAACATGTAGAAATATTTTTGCTAAAATCTGCCATTTCCTCACACATAGCAAATAAATACTTGTCTCTTTCCTCACCCCACCTTCCCTATTTTTATGGACCAGTTTGTCTATTATCATAGAGTTAGTGCTAGAAAGGACCTTAAAAGTCAGATAGCCCATCAATTTATTTTACAGATGTGGAAAATGAAGCACAGAGCAATGAGATGACTTGCCCATGGTTACTCCACTAATAAGACTCAAAAGGAGAATTTGAACACAGGTCTGCCTGTTTCCAAGTCCAGTGCCCATTCCTCTGCACCATGCTACTTTTCAAGTCTTCCACTTGTTTGAATTAATTACTCTTCTTTAATTGTCATTGTTATTAATTTCCGGGGGGGGGCATACATGGAGATAAACGAAGAAGGAAATCTTTGATTGTCAGTGTTTGAATCCTCTTCTGACTTCAGGATGTACAAACAGCCACCACATTAGCAGCCAACAAGTTCTATTTCTCCCTTTGAATAGCTGGAGTCACCCTTGGTGATAGCGGAGTACCTCATAGCATCCTCAGCCAGGGCTTTGTGATGGAAAGAAGACTCTTGGGAACCTACCTACCTTAGCAACCCTGGTCCTATCCTCAGGGCCAATGACATCACAGGGACTCCAGAAATCGACCAGGACAACATCATCATATCCCATACCTTTAAAAGCCTTTTTAAGGAAAAACACAGGGGATAAGTACTCTTTGGGAGCTAACAAATAATGTTTTGTCTTGGAAGCATATTAAATATTAGTAACCTTTATCGACTATGCCCTTTTGAAATCCCACTGAGATCTAAGTAGAAATTTACTTTGAACATTTATGAGGCATTTTTTTATGTACAAGGTTCTGCAGATTCAAAAACAAAAGGCAAAGCCACTTTGGTCCTAAAGAAACATAATAATGATAGCTGACATGAACAGTTGTCTAAGCTTTGTAGAGTGCTTGACTTTATTTCATCTGATCTTTATGAAACCCTGTGATGTGTTATCCCTAATTTACAGATGAGGACACTGAGGCTAAGAGAGGTCAATTGACTTGCCCAGAATAAGATAAGCCCTAGGTATCTGGGGCAGGTCTAGCATTCTATTCACTGTGCCATCTGTTACCTATGAACACAACATGCAATTTTTAAGAGTTAGAGCACTAGTTCTTGGGGGATTAAAGAAATCTTCACAGAGGAGGCGGCATCTGAACTGAACCTTTAACTCAATTTAACAAGTGCCTACCACAGTCCAAAGCCCAGGAAGGAAGCTTGAAGAAAGGAGATAAGGACTATGGCAGGGAAAACATTTGAAGCAAGAAGGATGAGCTTCTGAGAAACTAGTGAGGCAAGAGATGAGTTGTTATGTCTGGAAATAGCCATCTCCTGTTTGATCCCTGTAGAGTCAGCTCTAGTTTGGCTGGAAAATAAAGCCTGTGAAGAATCATTGATTCATAAGTACAAGGGTCAGAAGTCATAGAATCTAAACCTTTCATTTTATAGTCACATAAACTCAGCTTACATGACTTCAACAAGATAAGCAAGAGGAAGATAAGGTGGGTTTCAAACCCAGGTGCTCAGAATTCAGAGATAGCATTCATTTTACTATTCCACCAACTAATCCAAGCTATAGAACACTAAGGAGCCGCTGGAAGTCTTTGAGCTGAAGGGTAGTCTTAAAAAAAAGTATTTGCATAGATATGTGGAAAATACATTGGAGAAGAGATTAGAAATAGAATGATTCACTAGTTTTTAAAAGTCCAGGTGAAATATGATGAGGGATTGAGATAGGGTGATTGCCCCTATAATTTTGTTAATAAAGCTCTTCTGTTTTAATTCGAGTTAATAAGTTGGGATATCTTTTTGTCCTCTTCCTATCAGTTATTCATACTCTTTTACCCCTCTTCAAGACTGTAGGGTTAGCTGAGATATGATTTCCAACATCTTAACCTCCATTCATCTGTCTTTGTTCCATGGTTTGACTGTATCAAATGTGCAAGAAACCTAAAAAAAAAAAAAGAAAAAGAAAGAGAGAGAGAGAGATAGGGTGGTTGCCAGATACTGTGGAAATAGAATTAACAAGAATTGGCAAATGATTGAATGGGAATGAGGGAAGGAAAGAGAAGAGTCTAGGGTGACTCAAAGTGTATGAATCTGAGTCACTAGGCAGATGACAATGATTTCCATGGAAAAGGGAAGTTTCCTTGGCATAGGAAAATTTAGGGAGGGAAAGGATTTTAATTTTGAACATTCAGCTTTGAGATAACCAAAGGATGTATAGACAGAGATATCTCTGAAGCAATTTTCAGGAGAGAGATTAGGGCTGGAATTTATGATGAGTCAGTGATCTTTAGATAATAACTGAATCCTTGGGAGTGGATTTTTCAAGGAGAAAAAGGATAGAGGATCTAAGGTGGAGTTTTAGGGATGCCTATATTTAGGTGGTAGGAAATGGATGATGATTCAGCAAAGTAAACTGAATACTCAGACAGGTAAGAGGAAATTCAGGAATAGCAGCAGAGAAGTAAAATCAGGAATAAAAACGTCATAAAGCTTAATTTAGAAACTGATGATCAACTCTAAGGGAGGAATTCCAGTAAAATTGTGGGATAATAAGACCAATTATAAGGGGTTCAGGGATGAGTGATTTAGAAATAGGGACAGTATCTAGACTCTTCTTTTTAAGAGTTTGAGAGTGGGAATCATTATTTTCTGCAAAAGAATTTATATTGGGGGCAGCTGGGTGGCACAGTGGCCCAGCACTGGCCCTGGAGTCAGGAGTACCTGAGTACAAATCCGACCTCAGACACTTAACAATTACCTAGCTGTGTGGCCTTGGGCAAGCCACTTAACCCCATTTGCCTTGCAAAAAACTAAAATTAAAAAAAAAGTAATTTATATTGAAAACATGACTATTATGGAAATGTGCACATGTATAACCTATATTGTATTGCTTGCCTTCACAAAGAGGTGGCATGGGGTGCGGAGGGAAGAAGGAAAAAATTTTGGAATGCAAAGTTTTAAAAGCAAATGCTAAAAGTTGTTTTTACAAGTAACTTGTGAAAATACTAAGTTTTTTTAAAAAAAGAAATTATGGTGAAGTAAAAGTGTTTTGTTTTGTTTTAAGAAAGGGGGGTGGGCAGTTGGGTGGCACAGTGGATAGGGAGACCTGTGTTCAAATTCAGCCTGAGACTCTTTTTTTTTCTTTTTTCTTTTCTTTTTTTAGTTTTTGTAAGGCAATGGGGTTAAGTGGCTTGCCCAAGGCCACACAGCTAGGTAATTAGGTAATTATTAAGTAGGTAATTATTAAGTGTCCTCCTGACTCCAGGGCCAGTGCTCTATCCACTGCACACCACCTAGCCGCCCCCAGCCTGAATCTCTTAACAATTACTTAACTGTGTGACCTTAGGCAAGTCACTTAATCCCATTGCCTTGCAAAACAAAAACAAAACAGAGTGCCTTAGAGTACAGTAGGGAAAAAAAACTGGCTCTAAAGTTAGAGAATTTCCAATGTTCACCTACTTCATCAGCTTAGGCAAGTCTTCTCTGTGCTTCCAATTGTCCCATTTAGATTTTACGTGGTTGAACTTCTTGGATGCCTTCGAGCTCAAGCCTTATGTATCTAAGGATAAGTATGCTCTGAGAGAGGCTATTCATAGGCAGTAGGAAGGACCCAGTAGAGACTGAAGATTGTAGAAAGAGGGATCAATAGAACAAGCTCCCACATGGTATTAAGGGCAAATAGAAACTTGGAAATATGCATGTACAAATAGATGAAAATTTAAAAAGAAATTTTTTAAAGGGCAAATGGAAAGAAGCTACCCTTGGTTAAGAAGGAAGGTCAACTCTTTCTCAGTAATTAGAGCAAAGGAAGAGAGAATGGGTGATGATGAATATGGGTTTTGAGACACTGAATAAGAAAGACAATAGATCTGGAAGGTGACCTTAGATCGTGTTTACAAATGAGGAAATTATGGACCAAAGTGTTTAAATGACTTCCTTGAAGTCACACAAGTAAAAAGAAGCAGTCAGAATTTGAACTCACAATCCTCCAAGTTTTGTATTCTTCCCATTGTCTCATGCTTATGAAGGAATCCAGTTCAGATGCCTTAATTTGTTCAGTAATGGAGGAGATGGTACCATCTTGCTGGGTTTGGTAGTGTGAGGGGGAAAACATTAAAATAGTAGTCAAAGCAAGTGTGACAGAGTCGATTGGGAAAAAAATAAAAAAGATTTCTGAATAGTCTGCATGGTCTGGTGGGTGATTTCTTCTACTTGTATCTAGAAGCTCTCAAAGGAGAAGCAGAGAAGACCAGAGGGAAAAATGACTGACAATTGTCCTAAGAACTCAAAGGTAGAAGAAGGCAGTGTTTGTGACTGGGCTGGTTAAATTTAGGGTCAAGCCAGTGAAAGGAGGAAACATGCCAGAATTTGCATGAGAGGCAAAAAAAAAAAGGTTAGTTATATTATAATGGTGGAAATAGGATCAAAGAAAAGCCAGGACCACTTTGAGGGAGGAAGGGAGTAAATTGAAAAATAGTTTCCAACAATGGAAGGAAATCAGTTCTGTTCAACTCTTACTTTGTTTTCTCTGCCAAGGATCTTTGACTTAGGAAGGTTGGGGGGGGAATGCATAATAGGGAGCTGATAATCAAGGCAAGTCAGGAAACAGAAGAGAATATGTGATTACCCTTGATTAATTCAAATCACCAAGACCTTATTAAACACATCCCTGGGGACTGCAAGAGTGGGCAGCTGTGACTGTTGAACCATTGCCAGTTGATTGTTGATGGTTCTCATTTACTTATTTCTGAAATAGATGTAACTCTAATAAAATCATGCATTTCCATTTTGTTTAGTATTTGTAACAATTTGTGGCAAATTTTGAGTCATATCATCCCCTCATTAAAAAGAGACCTAGTTTAATTTGCCCTCGTATAGATCCTTCTACCATCTGGTTTGTTTCTTTTTTAAAAATATCTTGTTGGGGCAGCTAGGTGGTGCAGGGGATAGAGCACCGACCATGAAGTCAGGAGTACCTGAGTTCAAATCCAGCCTTAGTCACTTAATAATTACCTAACTGTGTGGCCTTGGGCAAGCCACTTAACCCCATTTGCCTTGCAAAAACCTAAAAAAAAATATTAAAAACATCTTGTTGACTATGATGATTTTTATTCCATCACCATCCTTTCCTACTGCTTCCCCACCTTGGTCACATCTGAAAATAGATATCTCATTTCAGATATATCATCTACCACCTGTCTACTGGTGTTCAGCAATATCAGTCTTTTCTCACATCCTATGACATAATTTTTCCACTCTACTATGCCTATGTAAGAGTTCAGTTTTCTCAGGAAAGAAGGAAGAATTGTTACTTTCTAGGGTTGGAATAGTGTTAAGGTCATTGTGTGGGATGATGAGCTCTAAAGAAACCCCACTCCAATGAATGACTGAACTAAGAGGCCAGTCCCGGAAAAGTGATGAGATCTCTATCCTCTGTGGAAAAATCAGGTTTCTCTGTTAGATAACCTAAAATGACAGGAAGTTGGGAAAGGAGCTTTTTACCTTGTAGAGGGCAGGTTTGAACAAGAAGGAGCAGGAATGTGCTTACCATGAAACTCTAAGTTGATTTGAATTTGATTGTTGTTCAACCTTCATTTCTGAAGAGGACCAAAGACATCATGGGGTGATATCTTGACTCAAGCATGAATGATTTTAAGTGGGGTAGAGTTTCACAAAACTGTCAACTTCACTCTCTCTTTTTGAGTCATCCAAGTCAAATGGCAGGACGAAAGTCAAGAGGAAATGGAGTAGAACCAAGAGAACATTGTGCACATTACCAACAACATTGTGAGTTGATCAACTTTGATGGATGCTGCTCCTCTCAGCATTTCAGAGATTAAGGACAAGGAGAGATCTGGGAGACCTGGGAGAGCTGGGAGAGCTGGGAGACCTGTCATGGACAAGGCTATCCACATCCAGAAGAAGAAAAACAAAAGAAACAAACTACAGAATCTGTATGAACTATGTTCACTTTTTTAAAAAATTTCTTATTTTCCTTCCTATCATAGTATTCTTTCTATTCCCCTTAGTGCTAATTCTTCATACAGAAAATGTATTTGTACAACATTCACCAGACGCTTCACCACGGAGGGGCAGAGGGTGAGAAGGGAGGGTGGAAGGAAATTATATAACTTATAAAGATGTATATGCATGTGAATGTATATTGAAAAAATTTCAAAATGTGTAATTGGAAAAAAATAAAATACCAATTGAAAAAAAAAGAGTAATACAGTGTCTTTGATGCCTAAGCTCTAAGAGCTCCACAGAGACTACTTCAGTTGCCTTCATGACCTTTTGGCACAAATTGTTCTCATCAGCCCATTTCCCTGAGGAAAGTCTTCATATTCTTGGGATAGAGATACTCTTAACAATGGATTTGAGGTCTGCCAATCAGTTACCTTCAATTAGGTTTATTAGGAGACTGTTCCAGTAGTTTATACAAAAGGTGGCCAGGGCTTGAATTGATGAGTGATGATAGTATGAGGAGAAAGGAGATATCCAAATAGTGTTGGGGAGGCAGAATTTCAGACTTTTCAACTGATTAAACACATGGGGTGAACAAGAATTAAGAGACAAGGCTGATTCCAAATCTTTCAGTCTAAATGACTAGGAAGATTGACAGTGGTATCATCAACAGAAATAGGGAAATTGAGAACTGTTTTTGGAGAAAAAAATTTGAAACCAGCTTGACCACTACAGTATTAGAGCAGAACAAGATGCCTCTATACTGAATTCCTAAACATTATATAATACTCTGGGTTTTTGCAGGGGAGGGGGGCTAATTTCAGAAGATTCTAGAGTTCCTTTCTACCAGTTTCCCTTACAGTATTCAATTGGTACAGGAGAGGAACTCAGAGGACTAGCTCATTCTTCCTTTGGTTATTAAAGGGACAAGCATAGATAAGGTGGACATTGTTCTACTTTACTACTTTTATTATAGAGGTGATGAGAGTTTTTAAAAATGTTGCCTGCACTCCCTGCTCTCTTGCCTCATTAGCCATCTACTCTTTTATAGAAGGGGGACCTGGAAAATGGGATAGAAAGGATTTGGGAGAATAAGGTAACTTAAAAAGGGAAGGTCTAGGAGAAGGGCAATTATTGGTAAACATAAACTTTGATCTTCTTCTCTTCCTTCAAGCTATCATCCTGTATGAGCATGGTGGAGTGAATAGGAAGGAGCTTTTATTTCTTTTTATTCATGCAATTCATGTAATAAACAATGTATTCATGTTTTTTTAAACTTAATATCTTAGCACATATTCTTTGAAATGCTGGGACTCTAAAATGAACAAAATAAGGTTTCTGCCTTCAAGAATAAAATTCAATGCAGTGTTGGTTCAATATTAGGAAAACTGTTAGTATACTCAATTATATGAACAACAAACCTATCAGAAATTATAAGATCATATCAATAGATGCTGAAAAAGCTTTTGGCAAAATACAGCATCCATTCCTGCTAAAAACACTAGAGAGTGTAGGAATAAATGGACTTTTCCTTAGAATAATTAGCAGTATCTACTTGAAACCATCAACAAGCATTATATTCAATGGGGAGAGGCTAGAGGCATTCCCAATAAGATCAGGGGTGAAACAAGGGTGCCCATTATCACCACTGCTATTCAATATCGTATTAGAAATGTTAGCTTCAACAATTAGAGAAGAAAAAGAAATTGAAGGAATTAGAATTGGGAAGGAAGAGACAAAACTCTCACTCCTTGCAGATGACATGATGGTCTGTCTAGAGAATCCCAAGAAATCATCTAAAAAACTACTGGAAACAATTAGCAAATTTAGCAAAGTTGCGGGTCATAAAATAAACCCTCATAAATCCTGGACTTTTCTATATATGTCTAGCAAGATACAGCAGGAAGAGCTAGAAAGAGAAATCCCATTCAAAGTAATCTCAGAAAATATAAAACACCTGGGAGTCTATTTGCCAAGACAGACTCAGAAACTTTTTGAAAACAGTTATAAAACACTTGTCACACAAATTAAATCAGATTTAAATAACTGGGCAAATATCAACTGCTCATGGATAGGTAGAGCTAATATAATAAAAATGACAAGTCTACCAAAACTAAACTATCTGTTTAGTGCCCTACCAATCAAAATTCCAAAAAATTACTTTAATGAGTTAGGAAAAATTTTAAGTAAATTCATATGGAGAAATAAAAAGTCAAGAATTTCCAGGAACTTAATGAAAAAAAGTGCAAAGGAAGGGAGCTTAGCCCTACCTGATCTAAAATTATATTATAAAGCATCAGTCATCAAAACTGTTTGGTATTGGCTAAGAAATAGAGTGGTGGACCAGTGGAATAGACGAGGTACAAAAGAGGGGGACAATTATAGTAATCTGCTGTTTGATAAACCCAAAGAGTCCAAAGTATTGGGATAAAAATTCTCTCTTTGATAAAAACTGCTGGGAAAATTGGAAGTTAGTATGGAAGAAACTTAGGTTAGACCACACCTAACACCCTTTACCAAGATAAGATCCAAATGGTTACAAGGATTTAGACATAAGAAACAATACTATAAGCAAATTAGTAGATCAAGGACTAGTTTACCTGTCAGATCTATGGAAAGGGGAGCAGTTTATGTAAGGAAGAGTTGGAGAACATCACGAAAAACCAACTAGATGATTTCAATTACATTAAATTAAAAAGCTTTTGCACAGATAAAACCACTGTAACCCAGATCAAAAGAAATATAGTAAATTGGAAAACAATCTTTACAACTAATGATTCTGACAAAGGACTCATTTCTAAAATATACAGAGAACTGAGTCATATTTTTAA
This sequence comes from Macrotis lagotis, assembly GCF_037893015.1. NCBI lineage: Eukaryota > Metazoa > Chordata > Mammalia > Peramelemorphia > Peramelidae > Macrotis > Macrotis lagotis. The sequence continues at coordinate 62,502,448 of NC_133663.1, forward strand.
AACAAAAAGCCATTCCCCAATTCACAAATGGTCAAAGGATATGCAAAGGCAATTTACAGATGAGGAGATCAAAGAAACCCATAGCCATATTGAAAAATGGCTCTAAATCATTAATTATTAGAGAAATGCAAATTAAAGCTTCTCTGAGGTACCACCTCACACCTCTCAGACTGGCCAATATGACCAGAAAGGATAATGATCAATGTTGGAAGGGATATGGGAACTCTGGGACACTAAGACATTGTTGGTGGGCTGTGAACTCAACTAACCTTTCTGGAGAGAAATTTGGATCTATGCCCAAAGGGCAATAAAAATGAGCATACCCTTTGACCCAGCAATACTCTGAAGAGATCATGAAAAGGGTAGAAACATCACTTGTACAAAAATATTTATAGCAGCCCTGTTTGCAGTGGCAAAGAATTGGAAATCAAGTAAATGTCCTTCAATTGGGGAATGGCTTAGCAAACTGTGGTATATGTGTGCCATGGAACACTATTGTTCTATTAGAAACCAGGGATGGGATTTCAGGGAAGCCTGGAGGGATCTGCATGAGTTGATGCTGAGTGAGATGAGCAGAACCAGAAAAACACTGTATACCCTAACAGCACCATGGGGGCGATGATCAACCTTGAAGGACTCCCTCATTCCATCAGTGCAACAATCAGGAACAATTTTGGGCTGTCTGCAAAGGAGAGTGTCATCTGTATTCAGATAAAGAGCCAAAGTTCAAGGACTATTCCTTTTAATTTTTTGGGGGGGGGGGGGGGAACCAGATATCTTATTGTCGGATCTTGTTTTTTCTTAGACTTTTTCTCTTCCTTAAGGATATTTCTCTGTCATCACACTCAATTTGGATCAATGTACAACATGGAAACAAAGTAAAGATCGACAGATTGCTTTCAGTGTGTGGGGGGGGTGGAAGGAAGTAAAATTTTTAAAAGATTTTTAAATTTATTTTTAGTAAAACCCAATATTTTTAATAAAAATAAATTTAAAAAAAAAGAATAAAATTCAAGAGGGAAGAGAAAACCAAGACACAAATTAAAAGTAACTCTAAGTAGAATGTGATTATGTCCATTAGGAGAGATCCACCACAAGAAGAATTAAGGTGTGAAGATAACTTTTGCCTGGGTAACTGAGTAAGGCTCCTGAGAGGAGATGGCATCTCAGTAAGTCAAGAAACATTTATGAAGGGTTTACTATGTCTTAAGCACTTGGGGGAAAAAAACATGAATATAAGCAAAATGATAGTCCCTGACCTCAGGCTTACATTCTAATCAGTGAAGACATCACATAAAAGGAAACTGAAAAAGGGGAGCACATTGAGGATTGGAAGAGATACCTTGTACTCAAGTGAGGTAATATCCTACCGTAGTCAGGTGAGAAATAAGGAACTAGCTGGCTAGTTCTGGGAGGAGTCAATGAATCACAGGGAGGGTACACCTAAACTGAGTCTTGAAGGAAAACAAAGATTTTATCTGGTTGGGTGGGAGAGGGCTATGGGAAAGAAAGGAGTCTACCCTAGGAATGAAGAGGAAGACTACAAACAACAATAAAACAGAAGGAAAAATTGAAAACAGGGCAGGTAGAAGTGGAGATTTCAGCTAATAAGGTTTTAAAACAATACACCCAAGGAGATCTCTTCTGAAATGATTATTTACAGGAAAAAATTATTGAAAAAAATAGAATAACGCCATTTGGAAGAATCATACAAGGAGAAATTACTATCCAGGGGTCCCCAGTATTTGATCTGGGAATTTTTTTAAACCAAAAAACACTTTAGGCCAAGCTATTGTCTAAAACAGACATTTCTTCTTCCTGGTATGATTTAATGTTCTCTGGAATCTGGCAAGTTCTGATGAGAAAGAGCTTTACCAAAAAAGGAAATCACTTTATAGTCAGTTTTCTGTCTGGTTCACAGATTTTAACATGCTTCTGGCTATGCAAATAAACACTGTTGAAGGGTTGTTGACAATCCACACTGAAAAAAAGCTTAAGGTATTGGAGAATTATTTCCTAGAATTTGGAGAGATCCATATTACAGCATTCAAGTTAAAAGACTAGACACCAAGTCTTATTAAAAATATTGCTTGTATTTGGAACTATGCCCAAAGGGCTGTAATATTGTCCACTTAACAAAGATAAAGGGGCAGGGGGAGAAAATAGGATTTCTATGTACAAAAAACTATCTCTAAGCTGCTCTTTTTGTGGTAGCTGAGAACTGGAAATCAAAGGGATGTCTATTAATTGAGGAGTGGCTAAACAAGCTATAGTATATGACTGTAACTGAATATTATTGTGTTATAAGAAATGACAAACAGGATGATTTCAGAAAAAATTGGACGTACATGAACTGATGCAAAGCGAAGTGAACAAAACCAGAACACAGAATTGTGAATGCCTTGGCTATTCTCAACAATACAAGAAGACAATCCCAAAAGACTTGTGATAATACTTACTATCCACCTCAAGAGAACTGAATTTGCTTGGATAGTGAACTGAAGTATGCTATTTTTCAATTTCTTTCATTTTTTTACTGAGTCCTCATACAAAATGACTAATTGGAAACTTTTTACAATGATTGTATAGGCATAACTTATATGTGATTGCTTACTGTCTCATGAAGAGATGAGGGGATAAAGGGATAGAATTTGGAACTGAAAACTTTTAAAAAATTGATTAAAATTATTTTAATACGCAATTGAGAGGAAATAAAAATATGTACAGATATACTGCTTTTATATGATTTTCAAAATTATTCTTATATAAATGAATTTTGACATAAAATAATCATAAGTAGTATTTAATTTATTTCAAAGTATTTTACAATCAATCCTATTAGCTAACAGAATCCTATGATGCATATTTTGGGAACTTTACATAAACAATATGAGATCCAGAGGATCTCATCATTTTTACATCAAGATTAAAAATGTAAACCTCAGGCTCTTACTCATCAGTATAAACTATGATCCATAAGAATGTTCTTTGAAAATAAAAACAAATTGAACCACACACATACAAGAATATCTGCTTAGTATACATAGGGGTCATTTATTTCATGGAACAGGAAAGCATTTATAATATCTCCATTTATTAGGAAGGATATCTAACATATTTGAAGTAGCTTGGTGTTATGTAAGGGGCTGAATTTGGAGTCAGATGACCTGGGCTCTTATCCCCTCTGTAACAGAGAACTTGGGTTCAAATCCACTTTCATCATATTCTCCCAGTCAAAAAGTGACAACCTTTTTGGGACCTGTCTCTTTTCTGTAAAATGAGATTATATTAGATGACCTTTAAAATCCTTTTCAGCTTGAAATCAAAAAAGTTTCCTTCTCAGATTCTGAATTGTATAAAAGTGAGAGTTGGATAAAATATGAGTTCCTCCCATCTAAATTCTTTGAATGCAGTTATTTCCCATCTTTTTTTCTTTGCATCCTCAGTGCCTTGCCAGAATAAGTAATTAATATGCTTTTGAAGATTAAGATTTTTTGCAATTCTAACTTTCTGTAATGCTGAAATATCATCAGGCATTTTTCTCCCTCTCTGTTTATCCACAAAAGGTTAGAAAGCTCTTTCCTTTGATTTAGGTTCAGAAGGAGAGCCCAACAGGGGAACAAAGACAATTACAGAAGAAAAAATCAATACAGATACTGGATAAAAAAGAAACCCAAAGCCTCTCCCATCCCCTACTCCCAAATCCTTTTTCCCACCCAGAAGATAAACTCAAATTCTGGAAATTCAACTATGTTTACTGTGAATTTAATGGTTAGCTACAGACCCAGATGTTACTTATGCAGAATGGACTCAGCTTCTCTTTCCAAGAGATCACTGCCAGTCAGGTTAAGTAACCAAACAGGAAATGAACCAAACACCAAGATTTCCTTGTATAAAACAATGAGAAAGGATATTTAGGGGTTAATTGTCATTGAGATTCAAGGCCTTTCTTGCTACTTATAAAACTGAAATACCAAATTATAAAAAACCATGAATGTTTTAATTTATCACAACTTGACAATTATCAATAAATACATTTTTATTTTTAGTTCCTTTTTTACAATAATTCAGTTTTAATTATTTTCAATTCCTAATTCTCTCCTCTTTTTCTTTCACCTACCAAATAGGGAAGAGAGGAAAAACAAAACCCCTTCACAAATGTGCATAGCCATGAAAAACTAACTCCCATATTAGCCTTCTCCAAAAATCTAAAGAGTAAAAAACATGTTTCAATCTGTACTGAGTCCTTCACTTTCTATCTGAAAGTAGATAGCATCATGAATATGTTGGAATCATGGCTGTGGTCCTCAGTGAGTGAGTCTTGCAAAATTGATTTTTCTTTTTCTTTTCTTTTAGGTTTTTGCAAGGCAAATGGAGTTAAGTGGCTTGCCCAAGGCCACACAGCTAGGTCATTATTAAGTGTCTGAGACTGGATTTGAACCCAGTGCTTTATCCATTGAGCCACCTAGCTGCCCAAAATTGATTTCCTTTACAACATTTATGTTATTAATATAAATTGTTCTCCTAATTCTGCTCATTTCACTTTGTCTAAGTTCATATAAGACTTCCTGGATTTTTCTGAAACCATCCCCTTCATTATTTCTTATAAAACAAAAGTATAACACAAAACATGTATCATAACTAGCCTTGGCATTTCCCAATTGATCAGCAGTTTCTAATTCTTTGCCCCAACAAAATAAGCTGCTATAAATATTTTTTGGTAAATATAAGTCCTTTCCTTCTTCCTTTGATCTCTTTGGGGGTATAATAGCAGTATTAATGAGTGAAAGGGGTGTATTGTGTGGTGTGTGTGTGTGTGTGTGTGTGTGTGTGTGTGTGTGTGTGTGTGTGTGTATACACATATAGTTTAATAGGTTTGGGGGGGCATAGATCCCAATTGCTGTTCAAAATACTTGTATTAGCTCACAACTCTACCAACAATGCACTACTGTACTTATATTCCAACATCTCCAGGATTTCTCATTTTCCTTTAGTCATCTTAGTCAACTTGATGTGTTCCTCAGATTTGATTGGATTTGAATGACTCTAATCATTAACAAGGTAGAGCATTTTTCATGTTTATTAATAGCTTGTATTGCTTTCTCTGAACACTCTCTACTCTTGTAAATTTGACTTAGTTCCCAATGAATCTTAGGAATAAGACTTTTATGGGGTGGTTAGGTGGCACAGTGGATAGAGCGCCGACCCTGGAGTCAGGAGTACCTGAGTTCAAATGTGACCTCAGACACTTAATGATGACCTAGCTGTGTGGCCTTGAGCAAGCCACTTAACCCCATTGTCTTGCAAAACCCTAAAAAAAAAAAGAAAGAAGACTTTTATTAAAGGAACTTGCTGCAAAGATTCTCCCCCTTCTCTTATAATTTTCACTGCATTGGGTTTTATTTGTACAAAACCTTTTAAATTTTGTATTATCAAATTCATCCATTTTATCTCCTGTGAGCCTCTCTTGTTTGATCATGAACTCTTCCCCTTTCCATCAATCTGACCAGTAATTTTTTCCCAAGTTCCATTAATTTGATATCACCCATAATGTCTAAATCATGTACCCATTTTGAGTTTATACAGATAGTGAGATGATGGTTTGTGCGTGCTAAACTGCTTTCCAGTTTTCCCAAACATGTTTATTAAATGATGAATTCTTGCCTTACTTCATAACAAGAATCTTTAGCTTTATCAAATACTTAGTTTACTGTGCCATCTGTTTCTGTACATTGGTATTCAATCTGTTCTACTAAGCTGGTATCAAAACACAGATCTTCCAATAAGCAAAGAGTAAAAGAGCTTTGTCTGTGAAACTGTGAACTTGATCCATATTTTTTTTTTAATTTAAAAAAATTTTTTTTGGCAAGGCAAGGGGGTTAAGTGGCTTGCCCAAGGTCCGACAGCTAGGTAATCATTAAGTGTCTGAGGTCAAATTTGAACTCCTGATTCCAGGGCCGGTGCTCTAGCCACTGTGCCACCTTGCCGCCCGATCCATGTTTTTTTAAAGGCGTATTAACTTTAATGAGAGAGTGATCAAATCATTCTTTCTGTAGGTTTTTCTGAACTTTTCTATATTTAGAAAATGTTTTATTGATTTTTTTTGCCTCTCTATGGTTACTTAGTAACTCTTCACATTCGCGCAGGTACAGACGTGGATACAAAGAAACAAACAGAAACAGACAAAGACACAGACGCACGGACACAGAGAGACACAGACACACTGAGATATGCACAGACACACACTGAGCCCTTCCTTGACAAATCCTAACTTGGATGGGGTGGGTCGGGGTTTTGTCACATTAAATAAGATAGAGTAGTAACTGGCAACAAAGTGGCCTAAGTCGTGCCCCTTCTGGACTTTTAATCTATATATCACTCTCTTTTTTGCATCTCCATTTCTCTCCAGCAGCTCCTTCCTTCTTCTGCCTGTAAAATCTTTTCTGAAAAATACTCCTTTTCTTAAGAACCCAGATGGAGAAACACAGAGTTTTCCCTTAAAAAGGGTGTATTACGTGAAATGAGGTGATCAAACTGCCCCAATCCATGCCCCCTTCCAGACTGTTCCAAACCATTTTTCGCGTGCTCCTTCGATAATTACGCGTTTTCTGAGGAGCCCAGACCGGGAGGCACGGGTGGGGGGGGGGGGGCTGAGGAGTGCCGGCCTCGCCATTTCGGGGCGCCGGTATTCCGTGTAATAAGGTAGCAGCCCAGCCGCGATCAGCGCCCGCCTTCGGGCTTCCCGGGTTGGTTTTCCCGGGGGGAGGGGGCGTGGCCCGGCCCGGCCCCCGAGGCCCCGCCTCTCAGAGGTGCCGGTGGGCGGGGCGGGCCCGCCCCCTCGCGGCCGAGGCGCGGCGTCCTCGGACGATACGGCGGGCCGCGGCGGCGCTCTTCGCGGGTATACGGCCCGGGCTCCGGGGCCGTCAGCTGACGGCGATCCGCGGAGGAGCGGCGCCGGCCGCCGTGGCCGCCGTGGTCGCCGTGGCCGCCGTCGCCGCCGTCGCGGCCCACGTTCCCGACGTTCCCGTCGCCGCCGCCGCGAAGATGGCGGCGGAAATCCATTCGCGGCCGCAGAGCAGCCGCCCGGTGCTGCTCAGCAAGATCGAGGGCCACCAGGACGCCGTCACCGCGGCGCTCCTCATCCCCAAGGAGGACGGCGTGATCACGGCCAGCGAGGACAGGTCGGGAGCTCGGGGCGGGGGGAGCGCCGCCTTCGCTCGGGTCCCTCCCCGCGCACCCCTCGGCCCGCTCGTCTCCCGGGGCAGCTTCTCTGTGCCGCCGCCCCAGCGGCGGACCCTGACCCAGAGTGAGCCCGGCGGTAGCGCCGTGCCCACAGAGTGACCAAAAGAGTAGCGCCGTGCCCACAGAGTGAGCCCGGCGGTAGCGCCGTGCCCACAGAGTGACCAAAAGAGTAGCGCCGTGCCCACAGAGTGAGCCCGGCGGTAGCGCCGTGCCCACAGAGTGAGCCCGGCGGTAGCGCCGTGCCCACAGAGTGACCAAAAGAGTAGCGCCGTGCCCACAGAGTGAGCCCGGCGGTAGCGCCGTGCCCACAGAGTGAGCCCGGCGGTAGCGCCGTGCCCACAGAGTGACCAAAAGAGTAGCGCCGTGCCCAGAGAATGACCAAAACAGTAGCGCCGTGCCCACAGAGTGAGCCTGGCAGTAGCGCCGTGCCCAGAGAATGACCAAAACAGTAGCGCCGTGCCCAGAGAGTGACCAAAACAGTAGCGCCGTGCCCAGAGAATGACCAAAACAGTAGCGCCGTGCCCAGAGAGTGAGCCTGGCAGTAGCGCCGTGCCCACAGAGTGAGCCCGGCGGTAGCCCAATAGCCAGATAGTGACCATGGCAATAGCACCGTGCCCAGATGGTGACCATACCAATAGCCCAACACCCAGACAGTGACCCTGGCAGTAGCGCAGAGCGCCTTTTTCTATCTCAGTTATCCTCTTTGCAAAATGTGGGGATCCTGGGAGAGGGATGGTTGCTGTTAGTGATCCCCATTTTACACACAAAGAATCTCTGGCCGGGAGCCAGAAGCAAGATTTGAACTCGGGCCTTCCCGATTCCTGCTCCGTCCTCAATCCAGTCACAGGATGCGATTGACCACATGGGATCTTTGCTCCAAAGTTTGAGGGGGTTCAGTTTGCAAATTCGTTTTTCCTCTAGGAAACTGAGGAAGATACTGCATTCGAAATGAGATGAAAGAAAGAAACCTTAAAGAGCTCTGTAAATGCAAGCTGTTTTTATATTTCTCTTAGAAAATTTTTGAGTATCCTACAGATGGTGTTTATTTAAAAAAAAAACCCAATAGGTTAAACATTAAAAGTTTCTGAAAGATCAGGAAAAGTCATTTTCTCTTAAGACTCTTAAAAAGACTAGGCACACACATCTTGCCAAGTAATGAACTTGGCACCTGATCTGTGTCAAAAGTTAAAGAATTAATTCACAGTTCTTGTGTAACTTTTTATATTTATGTTTTGTCTCAGCTGGATGATAAATTAATTAGGGTAGTACCACAGTATTCCTTGAAGCCCTGTAGAAGCTTATTCAGATTTTGTGGGTTAATTTGGAACAGAAAGAAGGAAGGAAGGTAAAAACTTTAATGTTCATATCAAAATCGTAGGAGCCTAATTTAGACACAAACAGTAGTTTGATGATGATTTTGATTCATCAAAATGTCTTGTTCATGGTGCCTGCCTGGTGTAAATTATTGAATATTTGAGATTACTGACCGGAAGCAATGGTGATAAACTGTATTTCAGTGATTGTTTAATTGCTAAAGGAGAACAGGATATAATTTCCAGGGACATTTTGTATAAACAGTTGACATAACTGCTTATTTTTAGCCCAACAACAACGACTTCACAGATTGCTACCCTCTAGTTTGAATGCTGATAATCTCTCTTTTATTTTAGATGACCGTGGCTTTTTGAGGCAAGGGACAGTCTCTTAATGAACTTCACACATTAGGAATTTGAAATTTGGACCCTGATGCTCTCTTTTTTTGTTTATAATCTCATTATCATTGACTAAAAGAGACCTCTAAACCATTCGCTTTAAGTGAACCACCACTTGATTCTCCTTTGAAAGACAGAGAGAAGATATAAATTCTGACAGTAATTGTAATTCTGACTGCTACTCTAGACTTTATCATCTTGGTCATTCTTAACTTGCCTAGTGTTTCTTCCCTCTCACTTTCTATTTCTTCAGATCTCTATAGTTTTTTTGGGTGCAACTTCTGCTTTATTGCCCAGGAACCTAATTTCTGTATTTATCAGCATGAACATTTCTTTAAAAAAAGCTAAACGACTGAATCTGGAGAAAAAGTAAAATAATTCTGTTGAACTTAAAGCTCACTTTTTGGACTCTGGAATTAAAAAACTTATTACAAAATCTAAGAGTGGAAAGGACCTTAGAGATCATTTGATAAAACACCCTCATTTTCCAGATGAGTAGCCTGAGGCCCAGAAAGGCTGACTTGCCCAGAGTCACAAATTTAGTAGTGGAAGAACTAGCATTTGATTTTCATATCTGACCAGTGTAAATGGTCATGTGTTTTTCTTTTCATAAAGGAGAGCTATTCATTTTGTTAACTTGTTTATTAGCTTTTCTTTAAGGTCCTGGTCTTTAAATATAAAGCTGCTACTAAGATTTGTAACCCACTGTCAGTAGCTTATTCATTTGAAGTTGTCTTTAAATCTTATGTAATCAGATTGTTTGGCATTTATCCCTAAGACATTCACCTGTTTCTGATTATGATCACTGAGTTAATCAACTTAGCTAAAAGAAAATACCTTTTTTCCTAACTCACCCTAAAATGTTCATTCAAAATGGATTATAGAATTAAATTCTTTGGTACTTGAGAAGGTCATGAATTATTACCTTGGAAAATAAGGCTTATGGGTCCATTTAGAAAACTAGGTATAATTAAATTGGTAAGGTGGGTGACTGCAGACAGTGAAGCATTCCTTTCATAGCTTTCATTTATATTTTGCCAGGGAAGTGTGCTAAACTCTCTGATTCTCTTCATGTTTATTATGACACTTTGCAATAAGTGCCACTTCCTCTCCCCTACCTCTCCCTTTTACTTTATTGGGGGGGAGGGGATTTAAGTTACCAAAAAAAAAAGAGTGAGTGCAAAATTCTACTGTTGTCTTTATAAAAAGTCACTCAAATAAAGTAGGAATTTCATTCTTTTTATTTATCTATAGCTTTTCTAGTTTAAGTATCTCTATGTAACCATTAACCTAATGGACATAGCAATTAACTTAAGATTTAAGAATTTAACCGGTTAATACCTTTTTCTTAGTACGGAAGATAGTAAACTAGATGATGCACATCAGTCACAAAAGTTGAGAAGCAGAAAGAATTTAATTCCTTTTTTTTTTCAAGGCAGTGGGGTTAAGTGGCTTGCCCAAGGCCACACAAGCTCGGTAAGTATTAAGTGTCTGAGACCGGATTTGAACTCAGGTACTCCTGACTTCAGGGCCAGTGCTTTATCCACTACACCACCTAGCTGCCCCTCTTAATTCCTTTTTTTAGAATCTTTTTGTGATATAATGAGAGCTGTCTTGGGAGCCCCAAGACTTGGATTCCAATTCTACTTCTGACACCTGTGGCTGTGGGACCCTTGGGAAGGGCCACCATGTAGTGGGTGAAAGAGCACATGACTGAGGAGACATGGGTTGGAGGAGTCTGAATCCATTGATTTATTAAATAATGCATGTCCTCCTTCCTCAGCTTTGACCTGGACCCCAATACAGGAGGAGGCAGATTTTTCTACATTACAAACAATCCTTGGATAATTTCTTTTCTTTTTTTGGTTTTGGTAAGACTGTAGTTAAGTGACTTGCCCAAGGTCACACAGCTAGTCCATTTGAGGTTGGATTTGAACTCAGGTCTTCCTGACTCCAGGCCAGTGCTGTATCCAGTGAGCCACCCTGGTGCCCCAAAAGCAATGATTTGAGATCAAGTAATTAAAGTAATTAATGGGGATACAACATTAGGTAATTTGATTTCTAATTGAGGAAAGATTATACTTTTCTAGTTAGGAGGGGAAGAGTATTGGGGTTATTCCTGACCTCAGAACTCCCTGAACTGGGTCCAGTCCCTGCAGGTGTATGTGAGCTGCCAGCCAATTTTTAGAAAAGGCATAAGGGTTTTGTTGTGAGAAAACTGCTCTGATCAGCAAAACCTAGGTCTCCAGTGAGGGATATCTAAATAGCAAGTGGGGGGGGGGGTCCAGCTTCCCAGTCACAGAGGGTTAGGTTCAAACAACATACCACTGGTTTCTCCCAGTTCTTACCTTTGCATAAAATTTTCTCACAAGCTGTAAGTTGATTAAACCCATAGTTGATAGAAAGGGAACTGAGCTAGCTCCAGAATTGAGTTACAAGATAGAGTCAGGGAGGTTCCCTCTTTTCCCATCATTAACCATTTGGCTGTCCTAATCTCATCAATCCCCTCATCTGGAGAGGCCATTGAGTAAAAATGGATCCCTGCCACTGCTTATTGACTGTGAAAACCACACATTTACAATATCTGTTTAGTATTTTATTTTTAATCCTGTTCAGACCCTCTGGGGAGTTTGATACCTCTGCTTAGGCAATTTGGTGTGGCTTTAGTAGATAAATTTTATTTTCACCTTAAGTTCCTTGCATTAATAAGACTAACAGGTCCTTGGAGGAGAGAAAATAGATTTCTGTTCATTTAAAAAATACAACAATAACAGAATGGGCATGAAATATTGCATGAACTCTTACAAATAAGAAGTCACTATCAAAGACCTCTCACAATCCAGAATAATCTGTAAATGTAAGAAAAAGTTTAAAAAACGTGAATAAAAATAAAAGTTTAAAAAATGAAAGTTCAGGCCTGTCCAGGACCATAGGGCCAGGTGGATGCTGGGCCTAAGGGATGGTATGGGGCTTGGCCCCAGGACCAGGGATCTGTCTGCTGCGCCACTCAGCGACCCTACAGCAAAGTCAGAGTGAAAGGAGAGAGAAAATAAAGTACATGGTAGTGGAGAAATAAGAAAGGAGGGAGTTGCGATCAGCAATGGCAACTTTGGAAAAATATGGAAGCAACTTGTGCGATGGACTTATCATAAAGAATGAGATCCACCCATGACAGAGTTGTTGGTGTTGGAACAAAGACTCAAGCACATTTGTTATTATTATTATTTGGGGGAGGGTGCAGGGCAAGTGGGGCTGGGTGGCCTGCCTGGGGCCACATAGCAAGGTGATCTTTGGGTGTCTGAGGCTGCATTTGGACCCGGGTGCTCCTGGCTCAGGGGCCAGTGATCTGTCTGCCACCCAGCCACCCCTACTATGATTACTATTTTATTTTATTTTCGCTCTTTTTTTTTTTCATTCTTTTTGGTTTTTGCAGGGCAGTGGGGATTGGGTGGCTTGCATGTCACACGGCTGGGTGATTCTTGGGTCTACTGGGCTGGATGTGGGCTTGGGTGCTCGTGGCTCCAGGGCTGGTGCTTCGTCCATTGGGCCACCTGGCCATACCTACTATTATTACAATTATTTTTTTAATTTTAATTTTTTTTCTCTCCCCTTTACTTTATCGCCCAAGCAAGTCTATATTCATGGGGGGAGGGGTATTTTGTTTACTCTTAAACAAGAATATTTTATTAATGTAAAAAAAATTTGTACAAAATGAGAATTAAAAAAATAAAACAAAAAAGAATAGTCAAAGAAAAAATAAAAAGAAGCAATCTCAACTAGAAAAAAATGAAAGTTCAGGGAATCATTTGGAGAAAAGGGGGAGTTTAAAGTAGATTAAAGACTTTTTGAGGGAGTATAAAGAAGTTTAGGTTGTAGGCCTGTTACTTTGATTATAAATAAAACACAGGTTGCAAGATCAGCATGCTTATAATGAAATTGCTCTTGGGGTATATACAGCATTAGGCCCAAATTGGTCTCTGCAGGAAAGCCAAGTTTGTTTGGCAACAGTGGAACAAAGACATTCCATTTGGCTACAGATATTTTAGTACGTTACTTCTTAGTCTCTATTGTCTTCCCAGCATATTTTAAAAATCTATTTGAGTTCTAATTATTTGGATTAAACTAAAATTTATGAATTTATTTTTTTTCTATAAAATTACAAGTGATTACTACATAGCTTCGAAAATTTTTGCAGTTAAGGTCTCTTCAGTAGAAACAATATTAAATAAAGTTTAGGGGGTAAAAGTTGAAAGTTCTGACAAAGTGGCCTGGGAAACCTACAGATGTCCTAGTCTATAATCAGTTCCTGATGATTGCTAATGTGTTTTGGTTTCTCATTAAAGAAGGAAAATGGTATTCAAATTTGATTTAGAAATCAACACATAAAAAAAGCAGGAAGGCAGGAAACCTGTAAGAAAATGAGTTCATTTCACCATTGTTAGGTACTTGTTTTACTTGGAGCCATTTTGTTTTTCCTTTTTCTCCCTCATTTCAGCTAGGCTCAAGATGGCAACATGTCTATATCTTTGTCTCTGTCTCTGATTATTAGTCACCCAAGCCCAAAACCCAGGAGACATTTGAGTCATTCCCTTTGTTCTCAGAAATATGAATTGGTCCTTCTGTTATTATCACTGAGTTTAGGTCTTCAGATGGACCTGGATGGCTACAGCAGCCTTCTAGAAAATCTCATGGAGTTTAGACGTGTCTCCATTTTAATCTAGCCTTCCTGAATAAACCTGACCCTTTGTAACATTCTCCCTCCTTACACAAGAACCTGTGTCCACCCATGTCAAATGTAACCCCCTCTTCTCAATGGATTTCATAATTTTTCTTCCTCCTCTCTCTTCCTTTAGCTCAGATTATTGCTTAGCATAGTTTTGATGTGATGCTTCAGTCAGCCCAGGGTTTTTTGTTTTTCTTCTGGAACCTGCTGTATGTTTATCTTCA